>NW_006443138.1:32044481-32117673 GCF_000325575.1 Pteropus alecto
TTTCCTGGTTTTCTCCACTGTAAAGTTTCTTTTAACCGTTTTTTTTTTTTTTAAATGTCATACTCTAGAAGCAAGTCAGTAAGCACAGCTCACACATTCTTTGGCTTATAGTACAATACTACATTATTTGTTTTGTTGCTCAAATTTTTCAGCGTTGATCATTGAGAGCTCTTTCAGTTGTCTCCTGTGTTCCTTCCATCACTGTGTGTGTTGTAAACTCTTGCTTACTTTCCAATGCTCCAGGCTTATTCTTTCTCTAGTCCCTGAATTAACCATTTATTCAAAGAGAAAAAGTTCCTTTATAGGAGAATAATATTAGAAATTGAGATCTTGGGGCTGGATATGTACCTTGCTACAGGATGTTATTGCTTGTAGGCCCTCTCAATATACAGAGCAAGTAAATAGATGTATGTATACTGACCCACATATACACACATATCTGTAACTACTTTTATATTCATCCATCAGTACCTACATTAAGTTAAACATGAGTTCATACTAATGTCTCTAACTCTATCCCTTTACCATGTTTCATTTTAGCCTTCTCTTCTTGCCTATCTGTAAACTCCAACTCCAACAGTGAAAACCTGGTTTCCATGTTTGCCAACTATCATCTTTTTACTTATTTGTTTAATCCCTGTATACATGTACAGTAGGTTCTGAATTATTAACCTGTGCCTCCATGAGAAAATACTTCATATAATTACTATTCTTTTTAGTCTGTTAAAGTTTGTTTCATGACCCAGGTGTGGTTGATTTTTGTGAATGGTCCATGTATGCTTGAAGAAAATGTGTATTCTGCTGTTGTTGGGTGGTATATTCTATAATGTTAATTAGATCAGGTTGTTTGATGGTGCTGTTCAGGTCATCTATATCCTTACCAATTTTCTACTGGTTCGATCTATCAATTACTGACAAAAAAGTGTCGAATTATCCAGTTATAATAGTGGGCTTGTCTATTTCTCTTTTTTAGTTCTATCAGTTTTTGCCTCACGTATTTTAATGCTCTACTGTTAAGTGCATATCATTAGAATTGTTGTATCTTCTTGGAGAGTTAACTCTTATAATTATATAATGTTTTTTTTTTTTTTTTACCTAAGGAAATCTTCCTTGTACTAAAATTGTCTGAAATTAATAAGCTACTCTTACTTTCTTTTGATTAATATGAGCATGGTATATCTTCTCCATGCTAACTTATGTTTTTTCTAATGTGTATGTCTTATTTAAAATGAGTTTCTTGTAGACAACATGTAGGTGGATATTTTTTTAAATCCAGTTTCATGATCTCATTCTTTTATCTTGTGTTCACATTTAAAATGATTGGATAAAAAAGTTATGGTACATATACAATAGAATATTACTCAGTCATAAAAAAATGAAATCTTACCATTTGCAACAACATGGATGAACCTAGAGGGTATTATGCTAAGTGAAATAAGTCAGACTGAGAAAGAAATGCCTTATGAAATACCTCACTTATATTTGGAATCCAAGGAACAAAAGAAACAAACAAAATGAAAACAAACTCAAAGGTACAGAGAACAAATGTAATTGCCAGAGGGGAGGGAGAGTGGGGTAGGATGAAGGAATGAAGAAGTACAAATTAGTATTTACAAAACAGTCACGGGGATGTGGAGCACAGCATAAGAAATATAAGAAATATAGGCAATAATATTATAGTAGCTATGTATAGTGCCAGGTGGGTACCAGAGTAACAAGGGGGATCACTTCATAAATTATGTAAATGCCTAACCATTGTGCTATATAAAATAAAATGATTGTTGATATAATTAGAGTAAAATCTACCATGTTTGGTAAGTGTATCTATTCATTTCTTTTGTTCTTTGCAGCTTTCCCCCCACTTTTTCTGCCTTTTCTGGTTTTGAGTATCTTATCTGCTTCCATTTTACCTCAATCTTAACATATAATATATATGCATTTTAAGCTCTTTTTTTTTTAATGGATGCCCTAGGGCTTACAACATGCATTGAAAAATAATGTAAGTCCACATTGAAATTACATTATACTTCTTTGTGTGGGTTGCAGCAATCTAATGAGTTTGCTCAATTCTTCTCTTCTGTGCCTTGTGATATTGCTGTTATTCATGAAACTTATTCATATGCCATAAATGCCCAATACATTATTGCTATTATTGCTTTAAGCAGATTTTTTAGATCAAGAATTAAAAAATAAAATCATTTCTTTTTCTTCATTTATTTCTTTTCTGATGCTCTTCATTTCTTTATGTAGATCGAAGTATTTGACCTATATTAATTTCCTTCTGTCTATAAAACTTATTTTAATATTTTCAGTGAGAAACTCATTTTAATTCTTATTCTTGAGCCTCTGTAGTTAAGGTGTCCAAACTCCATCATCCTGGATTTCTTCAAGTTTTGTCTTTGGTTTCTGCAATTTGAATATGTAGAGGTGCATGTGTTTGGGGTGTGTGTGTGTGTGGTATTTGTTCTGTTTGTATCCCCTGAACTTCTCAGATATGTAGTTTGGTGTTTGCCATTAATTTTGGAAAGTTATTAGCCATTATTTCTTCAATATTTTTAATGCCTTATTCTCTTTCTGCTCCTTTTGGTATTGCAATTATACGTGTATTATACCTATTGATATGTTTCATAGTTCTTAAATGTTTAATCTTTTTTTAAAAAAAAATCCAATTTTCTCTTTGTGTTTCAAATTGGGAAATTTCAATTACTTATCTTCAAACTCACTGATTTTTTGTTTATTGTGGTAAAATATACATAACACAAAATTTACCATTTTCGCCATTTGTAGTGTATAATTGACAATGCTGTCAAATAATTACACTATACATTTCCAGAGCTTTTTAAAATCATTCCAAACAGAGACTGTACCCATCAAACAATAACACACCATTCTTCCCTCCTTACTATCTCCAGTCTCTGGTTACCTCTACTCTTCTTTCTGTCTCTTTGAAGTTTCCTACTTCAGGTACATCACATAAGTGGAATCATACAATATTCAGCCTATTGTGTCTGCTTTATTTCACTTAGCATAATGTTTTTAAAGTTTAGACATGTTGTAACATGTATGAGAATTAATTTCTTTTTAAAATTGAATATTCCATTGTATGTTTATATCACATTTTGTTAATCTATTCATGTGTTAATGAATGTTTTAATAAAATGTAGTATGAACATACAATAAAATTGTTGATGAATATTTAGATTATTTCTACCTTTTGACTATTGTGAATAATGTTGCTACAAACAATGGTGTGCAGATATCTGTTTGAGTCCCTGTATTCACTTTCTTTGAGTATATACCTAAGATTGAAATTGATGGGTTGTACGGTAATTCTATGTTTTATTTTTTGAGAAATCACCAAACTGTTTTCCACATGGCTACACCATTTTACATTCTAGCAATGCACAAGGGTTTCAATTTCTTCTAATCCTTGTCAACACTTGTTATTTTCCATAAATATATAATAGCCACCCTAATGTCTGTATATCTCATTGTGGTTTTGATTTACATTGCCCTAATGATTAATGATGTCAGGCATCCTTTCATGTGCTTATTGGTCATTTATATATTTTCTTTGGAAAACTATCTTTGTGGCCTTTGACCTTTAAAAAAATTAAGTTGTTTATCTTTTTGTTGTTCAGTTGTAGTTCTTTATAAATTCTGAATATTAATCCTTTATCAGACATGATTTGATTATATTTTCTCTCATCCTGTAGGTTGTCTTTGCACTTTTTTGGTAGTGTTCTTTGATGCACAGAAGTTTTTAACTTTGATGAAGTCCAAGTCTCTATTTTCTGTTGTTTCCTGTGTTTTTGGTGTCATATATAAAAAATCATGGCTAAATTTGGGGTCATAAAGACTTTCTCTTATGTATTAATTTAATATATTTATAGTTTTAGTTCTTACATTTAGGTCTTTGATCCATTTTGAATTAATGTTTATATATGGTATAAGGTAAGAATCCAACTTTATACTTTTGCATGTGAATATCTAATTTTTCCAGCATCATTGGTTGAAAAAACAATCCTTTTCTATTGAATGGTTTGGAGCCCTTGTAAAAGAATACCAGATATATAAGAATTTATTTTTTTTTCTTCTTTACTGTATTCCATTGTTCTATGTATCTGTACGTATGCCAGTAGCAGCCAGTTTTGATTACTGTAGCTTTGTAGTAAGTTTTCAAATCAGAAAGTGTGAGTTCTCCAATTTTCTTCTCTCTCAAGATTATTTGGTTATTTATATCCCTTGAGATTCTACATGAATTTTAGGATTTTTTTATTTCTGCAAAAAACAGAAAATATATTGGAATTTTCGTAGGACTTGCTTTGAATTTGTAGATCAATTTAGGCAGACTTGTCATGTTAACAACATTGTCTTCTAATCCATGAAAATGGGGTGTTTTTTTATTTATTTATGTCTTTTAAATTTTCTTTCAACAATGTATTGTAGTTTACATTATACAATTCTTTTGCCTCCTTGGTTAAATTTATTTCTAAGTATTTTTAGGCTATTGTAAATGAAATTGTTTTATTAAGTTTTTTGAATTGTTCCTTGTTAGTATAGAAATGCAACTGATATTCATATGTTGATTTTGTATCTTGCAACTTTGCTGAATTAATTTATTAACTTTAACTATTTTCTTGTGAGTCTTCAGAATTTTCTACATATAAAATCATGTCAGTTGTGTACCGAAATAATTTCACTTCTTATCAATTTAGATGCATTTTTTTTTCTTGCCTAATTGCCCTAGCTAAAACTTCTAACACTATGTTGGAAAGAAGGAGTGAAAGTGGGTATCTTTGTTTTGTTATTGATCTTAGGGAAAAGTTTCCAGTATTTTTTTTTTTAATCATTGTGAATGATGTTAGCTGTATTTTTAATAAATTCTCTTTATAATGTTGAGGAAGTTTTCTTCTATTTCTAGTTTATTGAGTATTTTTTTTTTTTTAACCATGAAATGGTGTTGGATTTTGTCAAAAGCTTTTCCTGAATTGAGCTTATCATGTGCTTTTCCCCCTTCATCTTATTAATGTGATGTATATTATACTGTTTGAGCTTTGCATGTTAGATCATCAAGAATAAAACACTCTTGGTCTGGTGAGTAATCATGTTAATATGTGGGTGAGTTCAGTTTGCTAGTATTTTGTTGAGAGTTTATGTGTCTATACCCATAAAGAATATTGGTGTGTAGTTTTCAAGTAGTGTCTTTTTCTGGCTTTGGTATAAGGACAGTGCTGGCCTCATGGAATAAGTTAGGATTGGTTCTTGCCTTATCAATTTTTTTGGAAGAATTTGAGAAGGATTGGTGTAAAATCTTCTTTAAATGCTTGTTGGAATTCACCTGTAAAGTCATCTTGTCTGAGCTATTCTTTGTTGTATAACCAAAAACTACTGACTCAATCATCTTCTTAGTTATAGATCTATTCAGTTTTTCTATTTCTTCATGACCAGTTTGGTAGGTATATATATTTCTATAAATTTTTCCATTTCATTTAGGTTATCCAATTTTTTTGACATAAATATTCATAGCATTCTTTTATAATCTTTTTTATTATTTATAAAATTGGTAGCAATATCTCCACTTTTGTTTCTGATTTTGGTACTCTGAGTTTTGTCTCTTTTGTTTTCAGTTAATCTAGTTGAAGATTTTTCAACTTAGTTGGTCCTTCCAAAGAATAACTTTTGGTTTTGTTGACTTTTTTTCTATTGTTTTTCTGATTTCTATTTTATTTATTTCTACTCTAAGCTTTATTATTTTCTTCCTCGTGCTGACTTTTGGTTAGTCTTCTTTTTCTAGTTCCTTAAGGTATAGAAGTAGGTTATTAATTTGAGATCTTTTTCTTTTTTTTAAATAAATTTATTTAAATTAGTTTCAAGTATACAGTACATTGGTTAGACATCTATAATGCTCATAAAACGATCCCCCCAATTGCTCCCTCCCCTGCCCCTCCACTTAGTTATCATAATAATGCTAACTGCATCCTCTCTTCCATGTTCCCATGCCCAAATATCAACTACTAATTTGTGCTTCTTAAACCCTTCACCCCATTCTCCCAGGCTCCCAACACCCCATCCCTCTGTCTGTCACCAAATTGTCCACTATACTTGTAAGTCTGTTTTCGATTAGTTTGTTCTTTTTGTTTCTTAGATACCACATATAAGTGAAATCATATGGTATCTATCTTTCTCTGACTGACTTATTTCACTCAGCATAATAACCTCTAGGGCCATCCATGTCGTTGCAAATGATAGGATTTCATTTTTTTAATGGTTGAGTAATATTCCATTGTATATATGAGCCATAATTTCTTTATCTAATCATCTGTTGATGGGCATTTAGGTTCTTCCATATTTTGGCTATTGTAAACTGTGCTGCCATGAATATTGGAGTGCATAGATCTTTATGAATTATTGTTTTGGTTTTCTTTGGATAAATACCCAGAAGTGCAATTACTGGGTCAAAAGGTATATCCATTTTTAATTTTTCGAGGAACCTCTAGACTGTTTTCCATAGTGGCTATACCAATTTGCAATCCTACCAAAAATGTATAAGGATTCCCTTTTCTCCGCATCCTGGCCAGCACTTGCTGTTTTTTGATTTATTGGTGATAGCCATTCTGACAGATGTGAGGTGACATCTCATTGTGGTTTTAATTTGCATGTCTCTGATGATTAGTGACCTTGAGCATCTTTTCATATGTCTGTTAGCCATCTGTATTTCCTCTTTGGAGAAGTATCTGTTCAGGCCTTCTGCCCATTTTTTAATTGGATTGTTTGTTTTTTTTTGTTATAAATTTTGGATATTAACCCTTTATCAGGTGCATCATTAGCATTTCCCTCTTATACTTCTTCCTCTGCATCTCATACATTTTTGTATGTTTCATTTTCATTGGTCTCAAGATATTTTCTAATAAAACTCCCTGGTTCTTTACTCAGCCATGTTAAGTCTACTGATGATACCATGAAAGGAATTCTCCATTTTTGTGACAGAGTTTTTGATTTCCAGCATTTTCATTTGATTTCCTTCTTAGAATCTTTCCTGTAGACTTATATTCTCATTTGTTCTTGCATGTTTTCTACTTTTTGATTAGAGTTCTAAATATATTTACCACACTTGTTTTATAATCTCTATCTGGTAATTCCAATATCTGTGCGTTTGACTATGATGGTAGCTTTGTCCTTCAGACTTTGTTTCTTCTTGTCTTTATAGTTTTCTGTCGAAAGCCAAACATGTTTTATAGATACTGAGGCTTTTAGTATAAGAATTTTTGTTAAGGATTTAGCATAAGGATTTATGTTAATTTGGCTAAGAGTTGAGCTATTTTAATATTTGTCATAGATAATAAGCACCAGATACTTCATATTACTCTAGTGGTTTTTCTTTTTCTTTCCTTTTTGTGGTTTCCTTTTGTACTGGTCCTTGGAGAGAATCTTTTTCTTTTTTAGTTTCAATTCACTATTATATTGGAGGCTTATTAGTATGGCGATAGGATGAGTGGGTAAGATAGGGAGGAAAGTTGTTCCCTTATCTTCTAAGCTTCTAATTAGGTTTCAGTCTTTTGTAAGCTTCTGCCTCGGGGTCAGGGTTAAACTTTCAGGAGCTTTAGTCTTTTCCAGCCTACTCTTTCCAGTTTATTTTCATAAAGTCCTCTTCTAGTTGACTATCACTTGCTTACTTATTATTACCTTACATGAGACAGGAAGGCTTGAGAGGACTGGAATAAGGTCGAGTTCCCTTTTTTCAGCTGGAAAAAACTTCAAACTAGCCCTCTGGAGAGGTCCCTCCCCTGCGAGGTAGGCCTGTTTGGAAGAAAGGTCTTGGGGTTTCACAATTGCTGTTCTTGCTATCCCTCTGCTAGGTCCATGAGATAATCTTTCTCTCTTCACTCTGAAAACATAGTGTGGCTCCTAGAGGAAATATCTATAAAAGTATAGCTCCCTTTTTACTGACCAACCCCTTAGATTCTTACTTAGCCTGAAACAGTTTATCAAAATTACTGTTTAACTGTTTCCACCAGTTTTTGGCATCTTCCAGATTCTGCTCCATGTCCTGGTTGTTGGGTTTCTCTGGATGCGTTTCTCTCCAGTTTTCAGAGAAGTTGTTTGTCCTGCAGCCTCAGTTTTCTGATGGGTCAAGAAAAGTCATTCATTTTCAGCTCGTCCAGCCTTTTTTTGTTTGTAAGGATGGGAATGACAACTTCTAAGGTCCTACATATAATAATAACAACAAAAACACACTGTTCCCCTCCCAAATGGGGGTGTGTGATATGTCTATATTAGCCCGGATCCCAGGCTATTAACATCAGGGCCTCAAGACAGCTAGGCAGTGGGGTGGGGATGTGGAAGCAGGATGCACTGCTCATTTAAAAAGTGCATCTTTTCATTTTTGAGATAAGTTTCATTATATTGTTTTGAAGAGGACTTTAATAGAGAACATTTAGGAGAATAAAAGAGCGAGAGCAGCATTGTTTACAATAGCAAAATGAGAAACAACTTGAACATCCATTAACAAAAGAGTGTTCAAATTAATTGCTACCTACAGAAGACTGCCGTGAAGGTATTCAGGAGAACGGTGAAATTGCCTTTTGCTGGTGCCTGCTGAGATGTCTGCAATATGCTGTGCAATAAAATATATTAAAGTTCACGTATGTTTATATCATGGACATAGAAAGGGTCTGAGGACACACCCAGTGTTTGAGAAGAAGAGAGACAAAGAGGCCTACCACTTTGTAGTGTTCAGATTGGTTGTTAAGTGGGAAATAATTTCTTAATCGAAACAACATAGAGTAAAGCAAGAAAGAAGGAGACTTACTTTTCATTATTTTCTTTTCTGTGCGTTTTGAGTTTGCATCCCTATTCTATTAAGAAATAAAAACAGAAGCCAAAAAGGTAAGTAGCACTCCCGATGTAGTTCACAGGCTCTTCTCTAGTCTGTATTGGCCTCACCCCTTTTCAGCACCTCTTTCTAGCCACCCCGCTGTAGGTCCAGACTTATTCCACTGTTAGAGCAGACTGGAAAGCTGCCTGGCTCCCTCCCAGCAACTTCCAGTTCCCAGTTCAACTGTAGAAGTTTGGAAGGCACACAGCACATAGGCTCAGGATGAATCACAGCCCCCATCTTACCACTGTGTGACCCTGGGTGAGTCACTTAGGCTTTGTGGAAAAGCTGTGAGCTGAGACAAGTGAACTTACTTTGTAGGATTTACTTTACACAGTTTAAAACCTCCTATAACATCTACAGCCATGTGTGAAAGAGAGGGTTAGGAATGACTAGAGTTATGAAAATGCCCCAGCCAGGCCTTTTCCACTCGCAGTAGTACCATAGTTCCCTTCTTTCTTTCTTTCCTCTCAGTGGGTCACTTTGAAGCCTGCAAAGCCCAGTCAGACTGGCACTGCCTGGACCCCACTTGCAGAGGAGGGCAGCCTGAGGGGCGGGTTGTGGATAGAGAGATGGGCTGAGGGAGACTCAGACCCACTAGACACAAGAGGAAAGTCACACCGCTCTCCTCCATTCTTCCAGCGAGGTACCTAGCAGGTCATATCTGAGACCTCCCCCAAGATTGCAGAAAATCAGAATCTACAGGGTGCTAGGATTGCCTAAGATACACCCAGATTGAGAGCCACTGGGCCAGCAGTTCTTTCTAGGTAGGCACAGCCCTAGCTCGTTATTTTTGCTACCTTACCATGGTCTGGGTCCCCTTTGGCTCTGCCTTCCTGATCCTAGGCCTCTCCAGACTGTGCCTGAACACTTTAGTTCCTGCTCTTCGCAGTGCTTTTGGCTTGGTTGGGTTCTCCCTCATCATCACCAGTCAGTGTCACATCAAAAAAATGCTCCATCAGAATTTTCCCAAGGTAAGACCTTAACTATGCTAGCCAACAAGGTCAATAAGAAGTCAGAAAACCATGTGCAACTTTTTGATATTTCATTCTTTCAACAAGTATTTACTGAACGCTTGCTCTGCTCAGGTGCAGTACAAAGTCACAGGGCTATGGTTGAGTGAGGGGCGCCCCCTGCCCCTAGAGTTTTAAACCTTACAGGGAGACATGAGGCTGACACCCAGCAGGTGCTCAGACATCTGTGCCCTTGAAGAAGGGAGAAATGAAGGCTTTTGAGAGAGGCATTCACTGCAGGAGCTAGTTGAGAGAAGTTCTGGAGAGTTGGTGGAGAGCTGAGCCTTAGGAATCAGGGGTTGGGACTCAAACCCCATCGATCCCACTCACTAGCCATACACATCCATGGGCAAGTCACATTAGCACTTTGTCCTCGGTTTCCGTGTCTGAGCAATGAGGATAACAACTGCACTCAGGCCGATGCAGGGATGAAGCGAAAGATTCCATGTACAACCTGTTCATAGCTAGTCTCAATAACACTGTTGTGATTGAGAGGACAGGTCAAGTGTGGCTTCCCGGGAAGGCAGGCCCTGACCTTCCTCAGTGTCCAGATCTGGATGAGCCTACTCAGGAGACTTGCCATAAGCTTTTGAGCCTACAAGGTGCTGCCTGTGTGCTGTACACAATCGACCCCAGCAAGCAGATTTTACTGAGGGCTGTGGAGCATCTTCTTTCCTAAAATGAAGCTTCAGAAAAGGAAAGGCACCAACCTGTGGTCAGCTGTCAGACTGCATTCCTCAGTGTGGAATTCCACCCCCATTACCTGACCTATCCTCTTTCTGTGTTGACCTTTCCTGCAGAAATAATTTCATGGGCTGCCTGTGACATCCCATCCTTAGCATCTCACTGCAGTGTGTCAGTGAGGTGGGATCTAATTATAGAGAACCTTGACAGACGGTTGGTCACTACAACTGTCCCAACACTGGTCAGAATGGATGCCTGCCCTTCCTGAGGATGTGAGCCACCTTTTCCTTCCACGATTCTGAATGTTTAGTGCTGTGCACATGTTGTGGCTTATGGGGGGCAATGAGAGAGGTCCAACCTCATTCAAAGGTAGGCTTTCCTGAAGGAGGAGGTGAGGATGGTGATGTAGAGGGTGCGAATGGCAGTGTTGTGGAGAATCAATTAGTTCTTCCCAAAGAACAGTTTGCCGTCTCCTATTCAAGATTATAAGTCGGGGGAAATTTTTGTTTGTATGGGATGATTTGTAACAGATAATTGACCAACACCTGTCAGCCAGGAGCAGTGACCAGGTTGTACAGTACACATGGCATCTGCTAGTACACGGCTCTTGCTGAGATAATGTTGGTCCTACTTTGTACTCCTGCAGGGAAGCCCTTTGGAGCTCCAAGCACATCATGGCTGCTCATTCTGGAGGCGGAGAGCAGGCTGGGGTGGGGCCAGCAGGTACTCCTATGTTCATCTGTGGCCTTCCATCCAATCTGTCACCCATTCTCAGTGTCCCATCCCTGAGCCTTGGACTCCACACTCACATTCATTATCCACAATTCATACGCAGAGTTATTGGCTCACTCTACTTCCTGTTTATAATACATATAGTTTCCTTCCCATCAGTTTCAAGCCTGAGCTCCTCTCTGACATGCTGTATAAGGAACAGCCAGGTGTGGCCACTTCACAGACAACCTTGGGACTAGACTCTTCATTTCCTTGTAGGAAAATCAGTGAGGCACACTATGAGAGTGCTGTCAGTTTCCCAGTTCTCCTTGGCCATAGGCTGCCCGATACCTGGACTGGCTGAACTAGTGGGTTCAGGCACAGATGCTTCAACAATAAAATGCCCTGCCTCACTTGCTTGAGTCCTGCCGCCCCTACCCCCCCCCCAACACAGTCCTCATGTAAGGGACAAAAGATGGAGATTTGAGTCTTAGGTTCTCCTGAATGTAGATACAAAGATGCAGCTCTTGTTGAGTGCAAGCCCATTCTGCAGGTGGGGCTCTATGCTTTGGCTTGCCTGGGACCCCTCCACTTCTGGCTGGTTGCAGAGGAATTCCTCCATGAGCCAGGAAGCTGCAGCAACTTTCTGAGGCAATTGCAGAGGAGATCATCTTGCATTGGTTGTTAGAAGTGAGGCCCATAATTCCTGGCAGGTGGCCTTAGGGGCTCAGCTGGGCAGCAGGGCCAAAGAGCACTACAAGTCCAGCTGATCCCTTTGTGTTGCCTGCTCCCTGACCCTTAAACTAAGCTGCAGGGGCTAGTCCTCCACAGAGGCACAGGCCTGGGCTTCCAGGCTGGCAAGCTCAACTCTGAGCTGGCTCAGGTCCAAGACAAGGCCTGAGTACCTCTGATTCTGTGGGCTGTGGAGTGGGCTGGCCAAGGAGGATAGGTCACAGACAGCAGCCGCTCTAGGGAAGCTGTTAGGCTGTTTCTGCTGCAGAATGTCAAGGCCGCTGGACTGAAGTTGACTGCAGAGCCTGCTGCCTGTGTCCTGCCTTGGGGGCTGCACTGTGTCAGGCTGGCAGTCTGGGTGGATCTGCAGGGCTGCAACCTGAGCCACACAATCTGTCAAGGTTGGCTCTGCATCAAGGGTGCTCCCTCTAAGGCCTGGCCTCCAGGGATCTTGGAGACACTCCACATTTCCAGGTAGCCTGGGCTCCTGGGAGTGAGGCCAGGCAGAGAGATTTGGAACCTTATTTTCACTGGAAGTGTCAGTTGTCGTGGAGGTTGCAGACACCACAGAAGAGAACAAGTCTTCATAGCAGCCTTGTGTCCCTTCTTCCCCATGTCTCATGGACAGAAAGCTAGTCCCCTCCTTGGCCCCTGCTAGCACCCGACTCTCTCCAGTAAGCAGGCCCTTGGCACCTGAATGTACCCACAGCTCCTGCCTACTGGGTGCTAAGCCAACGGTGATCCCACCTGCATCTGAGGCCTGGGCCCCCCTGCCCTCCAGCTTCACTGGACCTGGTACTTTCTTTTTGGAACCAGCTTCCAACTTCTTCACCAGGCCTCTGGGTGGGGTTGTGGGCTCCCCAGGGGCTGAGGCAGGTGGAGTTCGGAGCTCAGGGCCACGGCGGAGCCAGTTGATAATGCCCATGGTGATGGCGAGCTCAGTGTCACAGAGCTTCAGCAGGCACTCCTTGCCCTTCCAGGAGCTCTGCAAGAAGCTCTGGCTAAGCAGGTCTGGGCCTGGTGCCAGGGGCAAATTCTCCTCTGCCCCAACATGGAAACTGCACATGGACAGTGGTGCTCCCAGTGCTGACCCTGACAGACTCTCAGATACGCACAAGTCATCCTCCAGGCTTGGGCCAATAGGACCCTCGCTGGGGTCATAGAAAAGCTCATAGAGGGCATCTCCACTATAGCTGTCCCGAGGAAAGGAGGCTGCAGGGGTGCCTGGGCTCAGGGCTTCCTTCCTGTCCTCCTCGAGGCCAGGTGAGAAGGCATCATAGTAGCCTTCATCACTTGTGGATACAGACTCTGGTTGCTCACTCTTGGGGGTGCCTGTGTCTATGGAGCTGGCTTTGGAGCCACTTGGGGCATCCCTGCAGGGGCACAGAGGGAGCTCGGGGAGCCCAGCTGAAGCCAGCCTGGGTTGGGCTGTGTCTGTCACCTGCGGGCCCCCCAGCCATGGGCCTAGTAGGGCGCGCTGCTGTTGCCTCACAGAGTGATTCACACTGTCCCAGAACTTGGCAAAGTCAGACATTTCATTCTGGGCAGGCATGCTGCCCTGAAAGGGATCCCTGGGAACCTTGCTGTCAAGGGCCTGAGATGCCCGGGCTGGGCTCTCCAGGCCCTCATTCAGCTCCAGGGATGGCACTGAGCTCTCATCTGCAAAGATCTCCCCACAGCCTGTGAGTGAGTCGAAGCTCTTGAGTGAGGCTATATCTTCACACAGGGCCCTGCAGAGGTCGAAGGAGGAGTCGGGCAGGAGCTCGTTGTCAGATAGGTCTTGGCACAAGCCATCCAGCCCCAGTCCTTCACCCAAGGGGAAGAAGGCTTTGCCCTCCTGCCCTCCAGCCTCTGATGGGCCCCTGGAGGATGACAGGCTCTTCCCCTTAGTTGCCAGTGAGGCCAAGTTCTCAGTCTTGTTTCTGCGAATGTGGAATAGGTTCCGAAAACACTTCTTGGGTCTTTTTAGGGAAATCCTCTTCCTTGGGATGCTCTTTGCCACTGCTGGCACGAAGGGCATCTGGGGCACAAAGTGGTGGTAATCAATCATGCGCTGGTTACCAGAGGGCTCTGGGAAGCTTGTGCTGCCCACCAGTTGCCCAGTTGCGACCACCCTGTTAGTCTCAAGCACACTGTTGTGAGTCTTGCTCTTTCGTACCAGTTTGAAGGTGGTCCCACAGAAGGCTGTGGCACCCTCCTCAGGGTCTGGCTGCACCCCCTTGTTGGAACATTTGTTATATCCTTGGGTGCTGGAACTGACTTGGGGACCCTTTTCACTGTGGGACTGCTGCTGCCCTCCAGGCAAGACTGACCAAGGGCCTGTATCCTCCCTAACTGGGGCAGTAGCTGCTGGGCCTGGAGGTTTCTCATGGGAAGTTTGCAGGCTGGATTTGATGAAAGTCTTTCCTCTCTTCAGTTCCATGCTGCCAGTACCCTTAGCTGCTGTGGAGAAAAGCAAGAGGCACTTAGTAAACAAGGTAGAAGCCTACAGTTCTATAAGATTGTTGCCCACCCTGCTTAGACAGTGGTATTGGAGCTGAGTTCTGACATCGAAACTTGGATCCTCCATGGAGGTGGTGGAGAGTGAGATGGTTTCAGACTGTGCTCACTACTCCAGCCTTCATAGATGACTGATGCCCAGAGAAATTAAGTCATATGACTAAAGGCAACAGTAGGAGCCAAAATGAGAGCAGACTGGGGTCTGGCAATCCGTATCTGTGATCTCTTGACTCATCTAAGTATCCTATCAGAGCTTGTCTGGCCAAGTCAGACTTTCATTTTTAGGCCCAGGTGCTATAATATCCTTATGGGGAAGTTCATGGCCCTTCTAAGTGGTTGTAGCGGGAAATTCAATAAATAAGTTGCCTCCTTCATTTAAGAGACAAAGTTCAAAGGGAAATCAAAGCCTGCCTCCTGGGCTGTATACAGTGGCCATCAGTCAGAGGGGAAGGCATATATACTGCCCTCAAGGACTGTTACATCTGTTCAAGGAGGCAGGACTCAACCTACACAAAGGCCATCAGGTAAGACAGAGCCAAGCATCTACAGAGCTTGATCACTGAGATGACAGAGAGAGGAGGAAAACATGAGGTTAGAAAAAGGCAGATTAGATAGACGTAGCACATCATGGACTGGAAGAACAAGCAAGTGTCTCCTTTTGTGCACATCTTAATTGAAAGATATTGATGCCTGGAGTGCCATCCAGAGAAGGTTTCTGATTGATGCCCAATCTGAATTCACTGGGAAAGGGTGCTGAGATTGTTTTTTGATGTCTGCTCTGAGTGTGGGACTGAAAAGGTATTGAGAGAGTTAACAACTTGATCATCCTTGCACAGTTGGGGAGTTGGGCCTTACTCTGAGATCAGTGAAGAGCTATGAAAGTCTTCTGAGTAGAGTAGAAGCAGTGCCATAAAGAAATTCGTGGTCTAAGACCATTCATCTGACATCTGAGTAGAGGACAGAATGACTTAGGAGAGGAGGCTCTGAGCAGATAAGACTCAAAAGAGGTAGCGGTTATAAGCATGAAAAAGAGGTATCAAGTTATAGGGTCTTTCAAAGGAAGAAATACTAGGATTCAGCAAGTGAATACAGAAAGAGAAGCAAGCCAGAAGATGAAAACACTGAGGCCTGGATTCATGCCAAAAGAGGGGAACAATGACAAGTGGGAAAAGGCAAAGAAGCGGAGTGTTGAGTGAAGACAAGGAAGAGGCCTATGCTAAGAGCTTGTTTGAAGGAGAGAATAAAGGGTTTAGTTTTAAACATTGCCTTTAGGGTGAGTTTGGAGACACACAAGACCACACCAAAAGAAGGCAATGCCTGAGAATTGCTCTGACTCTCCCTCATTGAGTCCTCACAGGCACCCAGATCACATGCTCAGTCCATGCTAGTGTCTTGTCCTCTCTTTGGCAGTGAGTGACCTATGGGTTTGTCTCTGTCAATCTGGCCAGAGAGAGATTAGAGATGAGACTTTGGGCTGGTTTCTTTGACTCTCCATAAGGACTACTCCATAGGGAGCACCTGAATTCATTCCTCCTCAGTCTTGAGGGAGGAATGGAGTGGATGTGAAAGGCATGAGGCTCTGTCAGCCTGCATGCCTTTAACACCCACTGCCAAGGAAGCCTCACGGCTACCTCCAGAGAGCTTCTTGACAGATATGAGCTGACCAGAGTTAGCTCCAGTCTCTGAAATGCTTTGACATGAGGACTCGGAGACAAGCAGAGGGGTTGCTTCACAGCCCAGCAGGCAACATTAAAGCCAAAAAGGATAGGAAGTGGTGGAAAAACTGGCATTGCAGAGCCTCACAGGGGCAAGCAAACTAACTGGTCTCTACCCTACTCCCACCGTGAGCAGGGCTTCCTTCCCTGCAGTGGGACAACTGGGACTTTTAGCTGGAGAATAAAAGAAGGAGCAGGCACTGTGCCAGAAAAAGTCACAGAACTCAGGGTTGTCTCTGCAACTCAGCTCTTGGTGGCAGCATCCTGGATAGTAGGACAGAGCCTCAAGCTGCTTTCTGTTTCCTGCCAGGTGGTAGGTGCTCAAACCTTTTCTACCCTGCACCTGCAGGCCCTATTTCCACTCCCCATAATTCTCTGTGGCCTAGATAAGGTCTCCCTAGCTCTGGTGGGTTTTGCTGAACAAAGAATAGTGGTTACTGTCTGGGTTATGGGATTGGAGGACCCAGATTCGAATCTTGGTTACATCTACACAACCAGGCAGAGTGCTTGGCCCATAACTTTAGAATGGAAATACTGTTATAACCCCCATTTAAAAAAATAGAAATTAAGGCCCAGAAAAGTCAATGGATTGACCCAGGTCACACAGGTGGTAAGTGACAGAGCTAAGATAAGAACTATATCTGTCTGACACTGAGCTTATTCTCTTAACCATGATAGATATTCTATGAACCAATAGTTCAAACTTCCCTTTATGAGAAATGTAAAAATTGAATAATAAATGTGTTTTCATGAGGAATTTTGGAAAGCATAATGAAAATGAAGATGAAAAGCAAAAATGTAACACACAAATTTAGAAAAATTATAACCAAAGACAATATATTTCTCTGGCAAGAAATTTTGGAGATATTCATTATGGCATCTCTATTATACTTATTCTTTTCTGTTTTAGAAAAATATTTTTGTTACCATACTCTTGGAAATAACTTCAACCAGGCTTGATAAAGATTATTTCACTGTGTGCAAAATATTGCATCCACAAGAACTAACATGTTTTATTTGATATTGATCACTATAAATAAAACTACTGGTTTCTTAATTCTTGGAACAGTTAACTGACTTAAAATCACTAACAGTTGGAAACTTCACCACACTTCAACTTGGAAAATGATCCCTCAAAATAACTGCCATTGTTGTAAATGGCTGGATTCAGTGCCACTAATATTGCCAACCTTGTTTCCTGAGTTCATTTAATACTTTACACAATAGGATAATAAATACTAAGGTCTAGAACAATGAACCAGAGACATGTAAGATACTGGAGCAATCATATAAAATCCTATGTGTATTCGGTACAGTCAGTTTCCACATTAAAGTATTTTATCAGAGCCTGACTCTTTGGAAATATGAGGCCCATATGTGACATGAGTGGGAATTCCCTAAGGGGTCAGAGGGCCCACTACCCAAATGGAGACAAGCCAAGCAGTCACCTTCTATGACAATTTCAGGGGCAGAATGGGATTTATCTAGACAGCTAGATGCTAGCACTGTCACCGCCTGAGGGCAGAGGCCAAATATGTTCAGATTCTCAGCTACAAAAATGCATATTCTGCATTGTAATCCTGCGGCTAAAGACTCCCTGAGTTGAACCCAGTGTGAAACTATGTGCCACATCCCTGCCCCAACAACAAAGCAGACCTGTCTCCCCATCCCCAACCCTTTTGGTATCTTCTTGCCTGTAATACTCAGTTACCATGGACTTCTTACTCTGGTGCTTACTTGGTACTCTTCCTCCCCAATGAAGTTGAAAAGTTCTCTAAGATTCAGGACTCCAAATGTAGTAGACTATGAGCTACTACTTATTTAAATGAAGTACTTACTTTTTTGAGACATCTTAGCCATATATTTACATCTAAGTTTCCTAAATAAGATGCTGGATCCATAATTTTTAATTCTATAGTTTATGTACATCATTTTCTAAGATGGGTCTCAGTGACACCAAGACCCTGGACTGAGTCTTTTATCTCTAAAATGAACATGCATATTCTATGAGAACAGGGACTACACCATGTATTAATTTAATCAATCCTGATTCAGAGATGTGATATTTAAATCGAGTCCTAAAAGCAAGCTAAAGACAACCAGGCAAAAGATTGGAAAGCATATTTCAGGCTGAGGGGACATCTTGTGAAAAGGCCTTGAGGAGCAAGGGAGAGAGAATATTTAAAGATCTAAAAGCAGGCCCAGATAGACAAAGCAGCAAGCCAGTGGATTGAAGCTGGGAAATGGGCAAGGCACATCACACCTGGCCTGAGGTCTAAGGGAGGGTCTTGGCCTTATTTTATGTGCCATAGGGAGCCAGCCATCAAGGGTGAGTGACATGGGCCAATGTTCACTTTTGACAGATTACTCCAGTTGTAGATGAGAATGAAAATTAAGGGCAAGAGTGGAGGCAATAATTCAGATTAGAAGCCAGAGCAGCATCCAATGAAGAGAAAGTGGTAGCAGAGATGTCCCACGTGTGTAAACTTTCCTTCTTAGTGCCTTACACAGAGTATGCACATGCATATAGATTTATTACAAATTAAGCAAAATGCAATAACTCTACTAGCTGCTTTTCTACATGATGACTAACTTTATCTTAACTGCTTAGGATTCTCTTTTCCCTTTGGTAAGGTAATTCTGTGCTTTATTTTTTAACATCAAAGTGGCTGAGTGTTTCATAGAGCAAAGTAAAAACCTCAAGATACAGATATGCTACAGAAATGGTTTGGAGATATAAAAATTTTGACTAATAGCCCCGCCCCGAGTAGCCAGGAAAATCACAAACAGTGAAATACAGTGTGATGGATGGTGATAAGAAAGCAGAAGCCTCTTAGGAGAGACCCACCCCGGGAGTTTCCTGGACATTGAGATGGGCGTGGGAGGCTATGCATGGGACAAGGGTTAATTTCTATTGTAGGCTGCCTTGTTTAAACCAAAAGCCTCAGATCGATGAAATGAAGGCCATTGTGGGGAGGACAAGCTTCCTTGTTCTGGGGTGGGTGTGGGCTGGGAAACGAAGCAAAAACAGAATCCTCAGCGAGAATCACTAATTCACCCAACCCCCATGTTGGGGAGACAAAGAGTCGTTTGGGGACAGAAGGTTCTGGCTCCCTCCTCTAAGGGAGGTTCCTGGCCTGCCCAACCGAGAGAAGATGGATCTCCAGTCTTATCTGTTTTCCCCAGCCCCCTCAACCGCAGGCAGAGGGTTTCTTCCCTTTCCTAGACCAAACCTAAAAGGATCATCACCCTCAGACTCCAAACCTCAATCATCCCTGCAAAGCACCACGGGGTGGAGAGAGTTTATCCACTCGGGGCTCCATTACGTGAAATAACACACAGAAATTTCCAGATCACCCCCCCCCCCACTCCCACCCCAAGCCTATATCTTCGGGGCCTTGGCGACTTACCGCTGGGCCTGGAGTGTCGCAGGATGCGGCCTTAGCAGGGCTGGGAGCTGCGCCCGAGCGCGAGCTGTGTGCTCAGCACCACGGCCAGCTCCCAGCGCCGCGCTCGCTTGCCGGGTGAGGAGAGACCAGGGCGGGCGTCGGCTTGCCGCCTCTGGCTTGCTTGGCTGGGCGGCCGCAGTCGCAGGCGGGAAGGCGAGGGTTAAGCCGTGGGAGGATGGCGGGGCGGGGCGGGCTGGGGCCGGGAGACAGGCTGTCGGAGGCACCCCAGCACTGTAGTGCGAGAGCTGACGCACGCGGGGCCAGGATGGAGGCTGCTCCGGAGGTTGTAGCCTCGGTACGCCGCCGCCGCCGCCGCCGCCGGGACCCCGCTCCGTCTCGCTTTGTTCGTGTTTCTCCAGGTCTCTGTCTCTGTGTGTCTCTGCCTCCCCGCAGGCCTGTGGTTTTACATCCCTCAGGCCCAGCCGCCCTTATTGCTGGGACCAACAGCCTCCCAGTTGTCCCCTCTCGTCCCCGACCGCATTCCCGTGCTACGGTCCGAGCTCCTTAGGGCTCACAGGTGTGGGTCCCTTATTACTCCCGCAGACCCTAGGGCCAGGGCAGATTTAACCCCAACCCGTAAGGACTTGGTCACACGGGGCCTAGTTACGAGTTCTACGCAGGATTTGGAGCATGCTAGGAAGAAAGGGCAGGTCAATCTTGGGATGCAGGACAGAATCTTCCAGAACCTCCTCTACAGAGTGCCTTTCTTGGATCCAATTATATTATTAATAAAAATGAGAGAGGCGCTTCCCTTTCAGCTACTCACTGTGTAAGGTTTGCTGGTGCTGTGCACTGCCGCAATCTTGGGGGAGGAGCAAAAATGTTGTGGGGACTCTCTTCCCGCTGAGCTGAGGACAGAGGGTCTGCACGCCAAAAATAAAGTATGGATCAGTAACTCCAGGATGCCTCAGGGAGCAATGCCAGCAGCATGGAGGAGAGGTGTGAGGTGGAGAGGAGATCCAGAGTGCGTAGGTGGTGCTAGTGAGGCGGCTGATCCCAACCCGCGGGATAATTAATGTGAGGGGTTTGATCCCACTTGGTAGAAGTGAGTGCAGGCAGTGAGAGGTGGGAGAAAGGAAGAAGGGGTCGCTTGGGCAAATGACAAAGGCTATGCCTTTCTTTGAGACTGATGGGCTTCTTCCCTGTCCCTATCTCAAACAAAACAAAACAAAACAAAACAAAACAAAACAAAACAAACAAAAACTCTGGACACACAAGGTGCCCCACCTTGGTCTGGACTGGCTTTGTCATAACCCATCTGCTTCCTTTGTAATTAGTCACCTTGAGGCAGCTCCACGGCAGATCCCTCCTCCAGCAAGTATCATCCACCACCTTCTTGCGTTTCTTGCAGTTGAACCATTTTTCTACTTGGTGACTGACTCAGCATGACCTCAGATGTCCTCCCTACCCCCATGTTGGTGGTGTAGTCTGGACCTTTCCAGGCAGTTCTTGGCCATCAGTGTTCCCTGAATCAATTCTTCCTCTGTTAGGTAGAAACAAAGGTGGGCCTATGCTTCATTGCCACATATACCCTGAATCAAAGATAAGACTCCCACAGACAGCACAATCCTCGCTAGTTAAAGTTAATAAGCAATAGCTTCTTCTAGCATAGTCTTTCCTCTTCTGGATTACAAAGACTTTTTATATTTCTTAAACTTTGTTTCTCTCTCTCTCTCTCTTTTATTATTATGGTGACGTTGGTTAATGAACTCAGTAAGTTTCAGGCATACAATTCAACAGTAAGGCATACACACACACACACACACACACACACACACACACTGCATTGTGTGTTCACTGTCCATAGTTAGATTTTTTTGTCACCACATATTTGACCCCTTTTGCCCCATCTACCCCGCCTCCCCACCCTCTGGTAACCACTAGTCTATTATCCACGTCCATGAGTCTCTGCTTGTTTGTCCTATTTGTTTGTTGCTTTTAGGTTTATATCCCACATATAAGTGATGTGTGATTTTCAACTTTTTCTGTCTGTCTGACTTATTTTGCTTAGCATGACTATCTCAAGGTCCTGTTGCTAATGGCAGTATTTCATCTCTTCTTATGGCTGAATAATATTCTATTGTATATATGTACCACAGCTTCTTTATCCAATCACCTATTGTAGGACACGTTGGTTGTTTCCATGTCCCGGCCACCGTGAATAATGCTACTATGAACATCGGTGTGCAAAATATCTTTTCGGATATTTCTGGTCCTTCATGTTGTATATTATATACTTCAATTTTGAACCTTTGGTGTGTGGTTACCATTACGAATATGTAGAGGATAGTTATACATATGTAGTAGTCTATTTTCTTCCACATGTGCTTTATCTTCATTCCCCTTTGAGAATTTGGATCTTTGAATCCTCCCCTTTTCTGTTATTGTTGTCTCAGCTTGTCCCTGTGTATGCTGAACATTCATTACTATCTTTTAATAGCAAATCTCTTTATTGCTTAAGCTTACAATGCCCTGTTCTTAATAAGGGTTACTCTACTCTGTTTCTATCTGCCTGTTAGTCACCTTGGTCATAGTTATGTATTTTTTTGTCATTTTGTTTTAGATGAGCTGACCCCTTTCAGTATTTCCTGTAATGTGGGCCTCGTAGTGAATTCCCTCAATTTTTGTATGTCTAAAAAGGTCTTTATTTCTCCTTCATGTCTAAAGGAGAGCTTTGCTGGATACATTATTCTAGACTGGTAGTTCCTTTCATTTAATAGTTTTAATATTTGATCCCACTCCTTTCTTGCTTGTAAGGTTTGTGTTGAGAAGTCTCATGATAATCTAATGAGTTTTCCTTTATAGATAACCATCTTCTTTTCCCTGGCTGTCCTGAGAATTCTTTCTTTGTCATTGATTTTTGATAACTTTAATACAGTGTGTCTTGGTGAAAGCCTTTTTGGGTTGAGATAATTGAGTATTCTGTTGACTTCTTAAATTCCAAGCTCCAGATAATTCCTTAGCTTTGGGAAATTCTCATCAACTATTTGTCTGAAAATGCTTTCTAATACCTCTTCCATTTCCTCCCCTTCGAAAATTCCCATTATTCCTATATTTCCTCTCCTGATGGTATCAGCTAGTTCTTGTATTTCTCTTTCATGATTTTTCATTCTTCATTTTCTCTCTTCTTCATTCTGATTTATTTCTAGATTTCTGTCTTCGATGTTACTGATCCTTTCCTCCATTTGGTTGACTCTATTTCCCAAACTTGCTATTTTATTTTTCATCTCTTTCAGCGTATTCTTAACTCCAAAAGTTTTATTTGGTTCTTTTTGAGGTTTCAATCTCCTTGCTAAAGAACTCATTCTACTTATCTAGTTGTTTTTTTCAATTCTTGAAATTGTTGATATGATTCGTTTCAGATCTCACTGATTTTTTTTCAGAAGTACCATCCTGAATTCTCTGTCATTTAAGTCACATATTTCTATGTCTTTAAGCTTATTTTCTGGAGATTTTTATCTTTCTTTCTGAGCTGCCTTGCTACCTTGGTTGTTCATGGTGTTTAATGGACTATTTCTCTGCCTGGGCATTAATGAAAGTGTATTCTGCCTTTTTTCCAGGAAGATTTATTATATAAAGGTCTCTTTTTAGTCTGTTGCAAAGAAGGTGTTTTTCTTTTGGTTTCCAGTAGGTGGCGTCTAAGTCGCTCTCATCCCTTCTTAATATAAAATCTTAATAATGCTTTTTTTTCTTATAAATATTTAATCATGCTCACTACCCTCAGTCTCAGTCCCTGTCAGTGTTAGCTACAGTTTGGGTAGCGTTGTTCAGATTCCCCTGGGGCTCTGCGGTATTCAATCTTGGAGAACATGGGGGGAGGGGCCCTCTGGGTTGGGAGATGGGTACTGCTGCTCAACCTCCTGTTTTGCACCCATGGCTGGTAATAATCAACTGTTGCTTCTCTGATGTCCCCACTTCTCTACTCTCTGCCCTGATTCCTGGGCACTGCTACTGTGAGAAGCTCACAGCTCTTCAGGCAGAACTGTTCAGGGAACCTGCCACACCTTCTCCCCTACCCCTACTCCTACTCCTGCTGGGAGATCCGGCTGCAAGAGGTAGCTTCTTTGTTTTTCCCAGTCTACCGCCGGACTTGGACTCCGGGCATTCTGACCTGAAGTAGCTCTTATTTGCAGATCCCACTCTTAGATGTGCTGGTGTGCAGGTTGGGTGTTCTTTTGTTGAGTTTTAGATGTTTAGCTTATTGTTGTTTTAAGGAGAGAGATCTGGGGACATCTCTCACTCTGCCATGTTTCTGACATCCTAAACTTTTCTCTTTTTGAGAATAGTTATGGACTGAACTTCTACCAGTTAGCGACAATTGCTCATTTTCATGCTCAATTTGCCACTCTTTGATCGATGACCACATTGAAAGTCACTTACAAGAGGATTTTAAAATATCTTTACTTTTGGGTGACAAAAACAGAAACAAATGAAAACAGTTTTGTGTATATATGTGTATGTATAATATATATACTTATATTTTTTCCTTTCCAAGGACCCCTTTATGTATCTTTCATATCAAGATGGCCTAGTTCAGATATTACTGAATGATTTTTCTTTAATATTATTCTAATGTAAACTTATTTTATATTCTTTTTAAAATATACTTACTTTGTTTTACCCTTTCCTTTCCTAGCACAGATGCTAGGGTTCCTTACCTTGCTCCCTGGTCACTTGATCGACACTGAGGATCTCAGACCTTCTGGCCATAGCCCTTGCTTTTCTGACAGACCAACGGATTTCACTTGACTGTGAGCATCAACAGCTGATCCAGTAGGCTGCACCAATGGGATTACAAAAATCCAGGTTTGCAGCCTGAGAGAACTGAGTTCCTTGTGGGGCTCACATCTGAGAAGACCAGGAGGTGAGGAAATGGAACCCTGTACCTCTAAGGAAGGCTGGCCAGACTGAGACTGTCAACTTAACAGGCTTCAGAGTTGGGGGAGATGGCTAACTAAGGAAGAGGGATGTTGACTCCAAGGATGGGCATCGCCAGAGGCACTCTAGTACTCAGGTTGGTTCCCATGCAGAAAGATGTCCACCCCAATCTCAAAAAACAAATATTAGGGGATACTATTACATGAATTAGCCTATTACTATGACTGGGTGGTTTCTTGCTCTTTTAAAATTATATTTTGTTTCTTTTATTTTTTAAGTATAGATAGTATACAATATTATATTAGTTATATTAGTTTCAGATGTACAATATGTTTCAACATTTTTCTACCTTACAATATGATCACCCCACTAATTCTAATAATCATCTGTCACCATACAAACTTATCACAGTCTCATTGACTACATACCCCTTCACCTTTTTGATTCATCCTCCATCCTCCTCCCCTCTGGTAACCTCCCCTCTGGCAAACAGAGAACAAACAATCTTTGTTTTCTGTTTTTGTGAGTCTGTTTTTGTTTTGTTTTATTTTGTTTTATTTTCTTGTTTGTTTGTTTGTAGATTCTACATCTAAGTGAAACCATACAGAATTTGTCTTTTCCTGTCTGACTTATGTCACTTAATATGGTGTCCTCTAGGTTCATCCATGTTGTCACGAACAACAAGATTTCATTCTTTTTTATTGCTGATAATATTCCAGTGTGTGTGTGTGTGTGTGTGTGTGTGATGGGAAGTCTTGGCCACAGCAATCAAATAAGAAAAAAATAAAAGTCATCCAAATTGGAAAGGAAGAAGCAAAACTGTCACTATTTGCAAATAACATGATATTATGTGTAGAAAAATCCTAAAAGATCACCAAAAATTAATAGAATAAATGAATTTAGTGAAGTACCAAGATACAAAATTAATGTGCAGAAATATGTTGCATTTCTATGCACTAAGAATGAACAATCAGGAGAAAATAAGAAAACAATCTTATTTACAATTGCATCAAAAAGAATAAAATACATAGGAATAAATTTACCCAAGTTGGTGAAAGGTCCGTACTGTGAAAACTATAAGAGACTGAAGAAAGAAATTGAAGAGGATACAAATACACAGAAATATATACCATGTCTTGGTTTGGAAGGATTAATATCATTAAAATGACCATACTACCCAAAGCTATCTACAGATTCAATGAAATCCCTACCAAAATATGAAAGAAGTTCTTCTTAGAACTAGAATAATCCTAGTACTTATATGGAACCAAAACATACTACAAATAACCAAAGCAAACTTGAGAAAGAACAAAACTGGAGGTATCACATGCCCTGATTTCAAACTATACTACAAATGTATAATAATTAAAATAGTATTGTACTGGCACAAAAACAGACACAGAGATTGATGAAACACAATAGAGAACCCAGAAACAAATCTTCGCTTACATGGTCAATTAATCTACAACAAAGGAGATGAGAATATATAATGGAGAAATGACAGTCTCTTCAACATATAGTGTTGGGAAACTGGACAGATACATGCAAAAAATAAAACTGGACCACTATTTTACACTGTATACAAAAATAAACTCAAAATGGATTAAGGACTTAAATTTAAGACCTGAAATCATAAACTCCTAGAAGAAAACATAGGTGGTAAATTTAAGACCTGAAACCATAAACTCCGAGAAGAAAACATCTGTATGTTCTCTTTAGAGAAATGCCTCTTCATACCCTCTGCCTAATTTTTTTATTGCATTGTTTATTATTTATTATTGAGTTGTATGTGTTCTTTTTATATTTTGGTTATCAATCCCTTATTGGACATATCATTGAAAACATATTTGCCCATTCATTAGGTTCTCTTTTTGTTTGCTTGATGGTTTTTTTTGCTGTACAGAAGCTTTTTGTTTTGACATAGTCTCATTTGTTTATTTTTGCTTTTGTTTCACTTGCTTGAGGGGACATTTCCAAAAAAGGTATTACTATGACTGATGTAAACATAGGTGGTATTTTTTGTCATTTAGTTTTAGGTAAACTGACCCCTTTCAGTATTTCCTATAGTGCAGGCCTTGTAGTGGAGAATTCCCTCAATTTTTGTATGTCTGGAAAAGTTTTAATTTCTTCTTCATATTTAAAGGAGAGCTTAGCTGGATACATTTTTCTAGTATGGTAGTTCCTTTCACTTAATAGTTTAAATATTTGATTCCATTCCTTTCTGGTTGTAAAGTTTGCCTGAGAAGTCCAAGGATAATCTAATGAGTTTACTTTTGTAGGTAACCGTTTTTTTTTTCTCTGTCTGCCTTGAGAATTCTGTGTTTGTCGCTGATTTTTGATAATTTTAACACAATGTGTCTTGGTTAAGGCCTTTTTGGGTTGAGATAATTGGGTGTTCTGTTGACTTCTTGAATTCCAAGCTCCGGCTCATTCTTTAGATTTGGGAAATTCTCAACAACTGTTTGTCTGAAAATGCTTTCTAGTCCCTGCTCCTTTTCTTTGCCTTCAATAATGCCCATTATTCTTTTGTTTCCTCTCCTGATGATATCAGCTAGTTTTTGAATTTCTCTTTCTTTATTTTTCATTCTTCGGTTTCTCTCTTCTTCCTTCTGATTCATTTCTAGATTTCTGCCTTCGATATCACTGATCCTTTCCTCCATTTGGTCAACTCTATTTCCCAACCTTGCTATTTCATTTTTCAAAACTTGCAGTGTCTTCTTTATCTCCAGAAGTTCTATTTGGTTCTTTTTGCGGGTTTCAATCTCCTTGCTAAAGAACTCATTCTACTTATCTAGTTGTTTTTTTCAATTCTTGAAATTGTTGATATGATTCGTTTCAGATCTCACTGATTTTTTTTCAGAAGTACCATCTTGAATTCTCTGTCATTTAAGTCACATGTTTCTATGTCTTTAAGCTTATTTTCTGGAGATTTTTCTTTCTTTCTGAGATGCCTTTTCACCTTGGTCGTTCATGGTGTTTAATGGACTATTTCTCCACCTGGGCATTAATTGAAGTGTATTCTAATGTCTTTCCAAAAGATTTATTATATAAAGGTCTCCTTTTAGAGTGTTGCAAAGAAGGTATTTTTCTTTGGGTTTCCAGTAGGTGGTGTCTAAGCCGCTTGGATCCCTGCTTTATATAAAGTCTTAATAACGCTTTTTAAATTTTCTTGTAGATATTTAATCACACTCTCTACCCTCAGTGCCAGTCCCTGTCAGTGTCAGCAACAGTCTCGACAGACAGTCTCGGCAGCGTTTGCTCAGATTCCCCTGGGGCTCTGTGGTGATGGGTCTCAGAGGGTATGGAGGGAGGGGCCCTCTGGGTTGGGGATTGGGGTCTGTGGCTCAGCCTCAGTTTTGCAACTGTGGCTGGTGAAAATCAATTGTTGTTCCTCTACGGTCCTGTCCCACTTCTCTGCTTTCTGCCCTGATGATTGGGCCCTGCAGCTTTCCCAAGCAGGGCTGTTCAGGGCCCTATAGCTTTACCAGGCAGGGCTTTCCGGGAAGTTGCCACAGGGACTCACCGCTCCCTCTCCATTCCCCCTCCTGCAGGGAGCTCCTGCGTCTGCTGTGAGAGGCAGCTTCTTTATTACTCCCAGTCCACTGTCCAACACCCGGGGTTCTGACCTGTGGTAGCTCTTACGTGCAGATCCCATGCACGTGCTGGTGTGCAGTTTAGGTGCTTTTGGTTGAGTTTTAGATGTTCAGCTTATTGTTGTTTCAAGGAGAGAGATCTGGAGAAGTCTCTCACTCTGCCATATTTCCAAAAACAGTTAATCCATTGTTTAGAACATGTTGTTTAATCTCCACGTGTTTGTGTTTTTCCGAGTTCTTACTGTAGTTGATTTATGGTTTCATGTCATTGTGGTCAGAAATATGCTGGATATAATTTTCATCTTTTTGACTTTATTGAGGTTTGTTTTGTAGCCTAGTATGTACTTTTCTCAAAAACTGTAATCTACAGTTTTTGAGTGAAATACACTATAAATGTCTATTAGTTAAACTGGACTAATGGACTTTATTTCCTTATAAATTTTCTGTCTGAATGATCTATCTATTGAGGTATATGGAGTGTTAAAGTCTCTATTCTTTTTTTTTTTTTAACTATAAAAGGATCATGTATTTTTAAAATAAATGTAGAAGTAACAATTTCATTCCAGTTACATGAAGCCTTATTGTTCAACTTGTTAAACACCTTAAAAGCAGTAGGGCAAATCAAATAGAATTTATTGAAAAACTGATTATTCTGTGGATCAAGTAAGTGATTCAAAAAAGAATCATGACATACCTGAAATCAAAACCATAATTTCCTTTTTCCTTTGCCTGTATCAAAGGCAAGAGAAAAATTTGTGAGCAAGTTATATTGGAGCCAGATAATAAAGTTAAACAATTTATGTATCTAAATTTACTTAACCATTTTATCATTTTTTAATGATAAGGTGTGTTAGTCACATTTAATGTGGTCAAGAATGCCCTCAGAGCCTGAGGTGATACAGTCATTTGCGTATTTGGCTCTTGAAATTTTTTGTTTTTGTTGATATACAATAATATATTAGTTTTGGTTGTACAGCATAGTGATTAGAGATCTATATAATTCACAAAGTGATCATCCCCAATAAATCATGTACCCCTCTGCCCCCTTACATATTGATTACAATATTATAGACTATATTTCTTATGCTATACTTTATATCTCCATGACTATTTGTAACTATCCAATTTTCTTCTTAATCTCATAGCCCTTTTTCACTGGGCCACCCCAAACCTCCTCCCATCTAATAACCCTCAGAATATTCTCTATATCTATGAGTTTGTTTCTGTTTTTGTTGTTTATTTTGTTTTTTAGTTTACACATGTATGTGAAATTATATGGCATTTGTCTTTCTCTATCTGGCTTACTCCATTCAGCACAATACCCTCTAGGTCCATCATTCAATATCTTTTACCGTCCCCTTACTTGGAGTCTGTGTGTGTCTTTTAATCTGAAGTGGGTCTCTTGTAGGCAGCATATGTTAGCGTCTTGTTTTCTTATCCATTTAGCCACCCTCTTTATTGATTGTAGCACTTAATTCGTTTTCATTTGAAATGCTTGTTAATAGGCGTGTAGTTATTACCATAATCCATTCATATTTTTGTTACATATGTTTTCTTCTTAAAGAAGTCCCTTCAACATTTCCTGTAATGCTGGCATGGTGGTGATAAACTGCTTTAGCTCTTTATCTGTCCTTCTATTCTAAATGATAGCTTTCCTAGATAAAATAATCTTTGTTGTAGCTCCTCGCTTTTCATCATTTTGAATATTTTGTGGCAAGACCTTCTGTCCTGCAAAATTTCTTTTGAGAAAGCTGCCAGTTTTGTGGATGCTCTCTTGTAGGTAACTAACTTTTTTCTGTTGCTGCTTTTAAAATTGTCTCTTTGTCTTTAACTTTTGGCATGTTAATTATTATGTGTCTTGGTGTGGGCTTCTTTGGGTTCCTTTTTTATGGGACTCTCTGAGCTTTCTGGGATTGTATGTCTATTTTCTTCACCAGGTTTGAGAAGTTTTCCTTATTCTTTCTTCAAATAGAGTTTCAACTTCTTGCTCTTCTTCTCCTTCTGGCACCCCTATAATGCAGATGTTATGTTTCCTGTTATCCCATAGGCTCCTTATATTATCTTCATTATTTTGGCTTTTTTTCTTTGTTGCTGTTTGATTGGGTGTCCTCTGCTACCCCATCCTCTATATTGGTGGTTCAATCCTCCACTTCCTCCACTCTGTTGATTCCCTTTAATAAATTGTATTCTCAGATATTGTATTCTTCATTTCTGACTGGTTCTCCTTTATAATTTCCATCTCCATTTTTATGGTTTTTATCTCTGTTAAAGTTCTCACTGAGTTTATCTACCCTTCCCTTAAGTTCATTGAGCATCCTTATAACCAGTGTTTCAAACTCTGCATCTGGTAGATTGCTTGTCTCCATTTTTCCTGGAACACTGTTCTGTTCTTTTTTCAAGGACATAATTCTTTGTCTTTCCATTTTGGCTGCCTTTCTGTGTCTGTTTCTATGTATTAATCAAAGCTCCTAAGTCTCTAGGTCTTATTAGTGTGGCTTTGTGTAGTAAGTGTCCAGAGGTACAATCCTGAGAGGGGTCCAGCTGCAGGCCAAGTTTAGTACCAGTCTGTGCTCCTCCAGGGCCACCCAGTAAGATTCAGCAAGCTGTCTCCAAATGGCTGATACCCTTGCTATGCTTATAGTTGCCTCAAGATGCCATGCCAGAAACAGGCTGGGTGCCACTAGTGCGGGGCTTGGAGCTACTCAGTAAAGGGCACAGGGCATGCCAAGGATCCAACTGGATATGGCTTGGGCAGGGCTGAAAATTGGGATGGGTGGAGTTTTAGTGAGTCCTCTGGGCAGAGAGACCTTTGTTATCCAGTTTAATGATGTCTCAGCTATGGTAGAACCTGTGAATGCACTCTGGGTGGGGGGAGGGCTCAACAGAGGAACAATGGATGCCACTAACACTTCTACCCAAGAGAATGCCTCGCCTCTGGCCCTTGCCATGAAGCCTAACAACTCGGCATCCCCCTCAAAAGACTCTAGCACCACCCCTTGCCCCTCCTCCCCGCCACTGAGCAACTGACCCTTCTCTGGAGTTCAGAGTGAGCTAGTCTATCACCACGAAATTTCAGTTGTAGTCACGCTCCTTTAAAAGGACCATCTGCGTTTGCCAGCTGCTGCTGCTGCAGTCTCTGTCTCATGCAGCCACGTGAGACCAGGCAGCCTTGCATCTCTTACCATTGCAGGGTGATTTCATATTTCTGTTCCTAGTTGTTGTGCCTCTGTTCATCCAGATCCCAGGTGACTCTGCTTGCTGTTTGCTCTGTGTTTCATCATATTTCTGGTATGGTCTCAAGAGGGAATGTATAAAGCTTCTACATTCTATGCCATCTTGCCTCTCTCTCCTTGGCTCTTAAAAGTTTTAAAAGTCATATTCTCGTATTACTGTTAATTTCTGCTAGTATGTCCATTTATATTTGCTTTATATACTTGGGTGCTTCTATGTTGGGTGAGAAGATACTTACAATTGTTATATCGTCTTCTTTTAAAAAAAATATTTTTTTTATTTTTCAATTATAGTTGGCATAAATATTATATTAGTTTCAAGTGCACAACATAGTGATTAGACATTTATATAACTTACAAAGTGATCAAGCCGATAAGTCTAGTACCCATCTGACACCATACATAGTTATTACAATATTATGGACTATTGTACTTACGCATAATTTACATCCCCATGACCATTTTGTAACCACCAATTTGTACTTCTTAATCCCTTCCTCTTTTTCACCCACCACTCAACATACCTCCCATCTGGGAACTTCAAAATTTTCTCTGTATCTATGAGTTTATTTTTGTTTTGTTTGTTTATTTTGTTCTTTAAATTCCACATGTAAGTGAAATCATATGGTATTTTTCTTTCTCTTTCTGACTTATTCCACTCAGCACAATGCCCTCTTGGTCGATCCATATTGTTGCAAGATTTCGTTAAAAAACTTTTTTTATAGTTGAGTAATATTCCATTGTGTATGTGTACTACCTCTAGTTTATCCATTCATCCAATGATGGACGCTTAGGTTACCTCCATATCTTGACTATTATAAATAATGCTGCAATAAATATGTGGATGCACATGTCTCTTCAAAGTAGTATTTTGGATTTCTTTGGATAAGTATCCAAAAGTGGGATTACTGGGTCTGCTTTGTCGCTTGTTATAGCTTTTGTTGTAAAGTCTATTTTGTCTGATATAAGTATTGCTACCCTAGCTTTTCTGTTTTGTCTTCATTTTGATGAAATATCTTTTTCCATTACTTTGCTTTTAGTCTGTGTATGTCTTTTGATTTGAAGTGAGTCTCTTGTAGGCAGTATATGTAAAGGTCTTGTTTTCTTATTGATTTCATCACCCTATCTTTTGATTGGAGCATTTAATCCATTTACATTTAAAATAATTGTTGATAGACTTGTAGTTATCACCACTTATTATTCATATTTTTTATTTTTCCCCCTTCTTCTTCACCTTAAACAAGTCCCTCTAACATTTCTTGTGATACTAGTTTGTGTTGATGAACTCCTTCAGGTTTTCTTGTCTGGGAAGCTCTTTATCTGTCCTTCAATTCTAAATGATAGCATTGCTGGGTAGAGTAATCTTGGTTGTAAGTCCTTACTTTTCACTACTCTGAATATGTCCTGCCAATCCCTTCTAGCCTGTAAAGTTTTCATTCAGGAATCAGCTGGTAGTCTTATAAGTAACTTATAAGTCCCTTGTAGGTAACTAATTGCTTTCTCTTGCTGCTTTTAAGATTCTCTCTTTGTCTTTAAACTTTGGCGTTTTAATTATTATGTGTCTGGGTGTGTGCCTCTTTGAATTCATAATGTTTGGAACTCTCTGTGCTTCCTAGGTTTATATGTCTATTTCCTTCACCAGATTAGGGAAGTTTCCCATCATTATTTCTTCAGATAGGTTTTCAATTCTTTGTCCTCTCTCTTCTCCTTCTGGTACCCCAATGATACAAATGTTGTATGCTTGATATTGTCCCAGAGACCCATTAAACTATTCTCATTTTTTGGGATTAATTTTTCTTTTTGCTGCTCTGATTGGTTGTCTTCTGCTACTTTACCTTGTAAATTGCTGATCCAGTCCTCTGATTCATTTAATCTACTGTTGATTATTTCTAATGTATTTTTCTTTTCAGTTACTGTATTCTTCATTTCTGACTAGTTATTTTTTATGTTTTCTCTCTCCATTTTTATGTTTTCTGTCTCTTTGTTTTAATTCTCACTAAGTTCATTTACTCTTCCCCTAAGTTTGTTGAGCAACTTTGTAACCAGTGTTTTGAACTCTGCATCTGGTAGATTGCTTGTCTCTATTTGTTTAGGTCTTTTTCTGGAGCTTTGTTCTGTGCTTTCATTTGAGACATTTATTTGTCTCCCCATTTTGGCTGCCTCCCTGTGTTTCTTTCTATATTTTAGGTAGGGCTTCCAAGTCTCTCAGTCTTAGTAGAGTGGTCTTATGTAGTAGGTATCTTGTGGGGCCCACTGGTGCAATTTTCCCTGGTTACCTAAACTGAATGCTCCAGATATGTCTGTTGTATGGATTGTGTGTGTCCTCCTGCTGTCTTTGAACCTTGGTTGCTGTTTGCATGTCAATGGAAGGGATTGCATCTCAGACTGATTGGTTGTGAGAACTGGCTAGGGAAGGGATGACCCTACAGAGCAGGATTTGTTTTGGCAAAGCTTTTGTGCCTGCCCAGTCTGCACTTGGTGTGTGTCATCCTTGGATGCAGCCCCGGGTGGTGGTCCAGCTCTGGTTGAAACTGGCCATTAGATGCGCTGGCTCCAGGGCCTCCTGGGGGGGAGGGGTCCCACAATAGGCTAAGTTCAGCTATAGGCTGTACACTTCCTAGGGCCATTTGGCAAGAGTTATCAAGCAATCCGCAGATGGCTGCCACCTGTGTTGGACTTAAGGGTGCCTCAAGAGGTCACGCCACGAACCAAGGCTGGATGACACTAGTGCCGGGCTTGAGGCTGCTCAGCCAGAGATATGGGGCATGCTGAGGACAGTTGTTTCTATGTGAGTTTTGTGAACTTTTGAGAGAGTTTAGGAAAGTCTGAAGCATGAGCCAAGACAGACCATTTGTATGGAAAAGCCCTTGGAGGCTGCTTGGTTGGGCCTGCAAGTTGGGTGGTACGGGGTTCCAGAAAATCACCTTGGTTAGCCAGGTTGATGGAGATTCAGATATGGCAGTATCCTGCGTCTGCATGCTGGGAAGGTGTAAGGCTCAAAGTAACAATACTCTCAGCCAGCATTTCTTTCTGGAAGAGAAGTGCTCCTTCAGCTCTTGCCTTGAAGGCAGACAACTTTGTTCCTTCCCGTATGTCCCTGGCACTCTTTGAGCAGCTGCCTTAATGCTAGAGCTAAGTGCAAGTGAGTCTGTTAGTGAGTGAGTTTGTGTGGGGGTCTTTAAAGAAGAATGTCTGTAATTCTCACAGCCCTCCGTCTCACTAAACCACAATCTCTCCTGATTTTCACAGCAAGAAGTTGTGGAGATGTCTCTTTCCGGCACTGGAACCCTGGGCTGGGGAACCTAGTGTGGAGTCAGAACCCCTTGCTCCTCCAAGAGGACCTCTGTGGCTGAGATATCTTTCCTGATTCTCAACCACCACACATGGTTGTGTAACTAATCCATTTCATATCTCTGCCCCTCCTACCAATCTCAAGGTGGCCTCTTCTGTATATCCCCAGTTGTAGAACTTTTATTCAGCCAGACCTCAGTAGACTCCCAATGATGGTTGTTCTGTAGTTTAGTTGTGATCTTGATGTGATCATGAGAGGAGACAAGCTCAGTGTTTACCTACTATGTCGTCTTGACCGGAAGTCTGATATCCTCTTCTTGTATTAACACCTTTAAAATTACATAATGTCTTTCATTGTCTCTTTTTAAGTTTTTATTTTAAAGTCCATTTTGTCTGAAAAAAGTATTGCTATCCCAGCATTCTTTCATTTCTATTTTCATGGAAAACTTTTTTCCATCCCTTCACTTTCAGTCTGAAAACACACCTTCCTTTGAGAGTTTTCAAGTCCTCCTGGGCCCCAGGGAAACAAAGGAGCAGGCCTGAAGAATCCAGGGGGTTTTAAGAAGGATCTCAGAAGCTTTTCTTGTTTTTATTCTGTTTACATTGCTCTGGGGTATCTAGTTCACTCATGAGGTCTCCTCATCATGGCAGGGGTGGCTGATTCAGCCCCGAATTCTAAAGAAGGTGCCAACACTCTGGCAAAGTGGTCTTTGCCTTGGTCCAAGGATGAGCAGTCCAATGCTCTGCCACTGGCTACTCTCCCCCTAGTTTTTGACTTCCAAGGTACCAAGCTTCTCTATGCTCAAAAGAATCTCCAGAGTGTAGAAAACATCCTTCACATCCCTGGGAGCCTAGGGGGTCATAGACAGAAAAAAAAAATAATAACATTTCTGAGACTTTTGGAGTCCCCTACTGCAAGCTCTCCAATTTTTAGAGGGGGAAATTGAGGACTTCTCTCCTTTAACCTCCTCCATCCCAGAGTTGGGGGGTTGAAGGAAAGGGCTTATCCTTGTTGCTTCTGCCCAGAGCTGTGAATTTCAGATCCCATGCCTTGATGTCTTCTGCTTTCCGTGGGCATGGTCCTCATGCAGGCAAAATCCTTTGTGCCTTAGGGGTTGTCATGCCCATTGTACTGGCTTGGCCTTCCTCATGCTGTGGACCCTAGTCATGTTCTCATAAATCAGATACTGCTGTCCTGTGGTAAAGCTCTCTCCATTTTCTTTCTTCTTTTGGCTTTGTTACCTACCCAAGCTTCACTCCTCCTCAGACCTTAGGCCCTAAGGCCACCTCCACTGATGTGAGTGTGTGTCTCTGTGTACCTCTGTGTATCCCCAGAGGAAGCAACTCACATGGTGTGGGTGGGCTTGGGCCCCAGTGGCTCTTATTTCCAAAACAAATCCCATGTGCAGAATGTAACCTTGGCCTAGGAGACCCAAACTTTTACTTCACTTCAGCACTCTGCCTCCAAGTGGCCTGGACCTGTCTCTGCCCCTCTCTGGTCCTCAGTTTCCCAATTGTTCAAAGATGGATTTAACAAGAAACTGCTGAAACAGTCACCCAGCCTGGAGGCGTTCCAGGATCCCAGCTCCCTGGAAGGATGTTATGGAGGCTCCAGGAGCACCCTCAGGCCTCCCTCACAGGGTGTAGGTGCTCCAATGGCTTTGTGGGCCCCTCTGCCCTGCAGCCAGGAAAGGATTTCAGCATCACTTAACCTTGTGGACTTAGTAAGGAGGGGTAGTTACCCAAAGAAAAACTGAGGCTTGTGAACTACTAGAAGGTGACATGGATGTGGAGTGGGCCCAAATACAGGATCTTTCGAATCCTATGGGTGATGTCACCTCTGCATCTGCCACAGTGGATACAAGGATGTTTCTCAGGAATGGGAAATGAGTCATCCAAGTTCACAGTGATTCAAGGCAGAGCTAGTACTACCCTTACAGATGGATTTCCTGACACAGAGCAGGAAACACAGAATAATGCAGGCACAGACGAGAAGGAGATTCTTGTCCATTTCATGGAAGAGAACTATGTATGAAGATAGTCCCTGCTGACCCTTGACCACCCACCCTATTAGGAGGCCATCGCCTTCTTTCTGCCCCAGCACTTACTGACTGGTACTTACTAACATCCTCAGGGCTATCTCTTGGTGCAAGATGGTTGCGAGAGCACCAGCCTGAATAAGCACCATGTCTATATTTCTGAGGCAGGAAGGAGGAAAGATGAAGGGACAAAAAGCCCACATATCTGTGTCTGCTCCTTCTAAGCAGCCTCCCAGAATTCTACACTGTCTTTCTGTTTACATCTACTTATCAAGAAGTTCATCTGGTCATTGGTAACTGCAAGAGAGGGTAGGAATTAGAGGCTTTAGTTTGGTGAATAAATAAAACTGATTTTCTTTTCTTAAGGAAGAAAGAAGAATAAAAACCACATGTTGATGACCAGTACACGAAATACAAAATAAAGGCCATCCAGAGTCATTTTCAGATGAACTAGGCATTCATTTACCTACCACAGTCTCTCCTTGGTGGTTTTTTAATTACTAGAGAAATCAGAAGTTTGGTTCCAGATCAGCATATCTGAGCTATTTTCAATTCCTAAACAAAATGAGGGAAACACCTTTTAGCTTTCATTTACCTGTACCTTGTAAATAGCTCTGAGAAAATCCTCTTCTGTTTCCTAAGGAGGTGGACAGGAGTGGAGAGTGGTAGAGCCTTTTGGGCAAGCAGCCTCTTCCAAAAGGTGGGCCAAAACTGAATCTCTGTCAGCCAAACAATTAGATTGATTGGACACCAGCATTCCTTAAGGACACTTGGACCCTCCTGGTGAATATTATCAGTAAAAATAACCTACAGCAATGAAAACTGAACATGGAAAACTGTGTCATTGACTGAAAATTGATGGAGGAAGAAATAAATCATTTTTATTAACTCAGGTAAGTAGACTAGTTCCAATAATGAACACTGAAGAAATCTTACAAAGAGGAAATCCACTGTCATTAAATTATGATGTGACAAGAAGTCTTGTCACTTATTTAAAACAAAATTGATCCCAATTAAAACACTTTTAATGAATTAAAAATAAAGACAGAATAACTAAAAATTAGCTTTCTGTACTAAATTTTCACAGCAGGATGAAGGAATTAAAATGTTTTATGAAAGTTTTCTCTGGAAAATACAAACATTTTCAAATATTCTTATAATTCTGATTTCAATGTTTGCATATGAAATAAAAGAATTTTGAGCAATCAAAATTTCTGAGGTAAAATGACTGGGTTAGAATATCAGGGATCCAATGGTAGGTAAAAATAGCAAGGCCAAGTTCTTTTTTGTTATCTTAAATGCACTCGATTGATGCCTATGGAAGTAAATTCTGTGGTTCAATTTTTGTAGGCATATTAGGTTATGCTGCATTATCACATAACTCTAATAGCAGCATATAACTATATATTATTCCAAATATCAGTGCTGGGTGGGTGTTGAGCTTGGAGAGACTACACTTTTTCATGTAGTCATTCAGAAAACCAGAGTTCTTCCATTGTACCTTCTCCATCCATAGGACATCAGCCCTGTCTGCATCCATCCGCAAAAGTGGGGAGAGCATGGAGAAATGCATGTAGGAGAATTTTGTGGGCCAGGTCTGCAATGGCATACATCAGTTTCTTTCTTCTTGCATTGGCAATGACATGGTCATATGGCCACAAGGGAGGCTGGGAAATGCAGTTCAGCTGTGCACCCCAAATGTGGAGAATGGATTTTGCCGAACAGCTAAAGTTCTCTGCAACAATGAGTAACTCATTCCGATTTTACAGTGTTTTCCAAATCTTTATTGAGTATTTATCATATGCCAAGTAAGCATCGGACTATAATTTGATTGAGCAGTATCTTGATCTAGGAGAAGATATATATCGAACGAAGGCAATAATATGTGGTATGACATGCCTGGCACCATCGGAGAAAATAGTAAAGTGAAAGTTCTCTGGAAGCTCAGTGAATAATTCTAGATTTGGAAGCTACCTGGATATGACTGTACGTGAACTACACTTTCAGAGAAAAATTAGCTATGGTTGCTGGAGAAAGATGGTAGCAGAAATGATAGAAGCAGGTTGTTTATGTATAACATATCTTATACATATGTTATACTATGAAGGAATACTATGAAATCATATTTTCTAGAAATGAAAAGAGATGGAATAATTGCTTATATTAAGTGAAAAACTGATCAGGCAATCCCATTTAAAAAAAACTATGAATTTAGATGGCATTGCGCAGATATGTTGACTTGTAATCTTCCAATTTTCTTAAGTATTTTATTGTTAACATGATTAAGACTTCATAAATATGCTTTGGTCTGATCTACTAATTTTTTTTTTTAAACTAGGCACATGAAGCTGTGAGGTAGACACATTATTCCCAATATTTTCACCTCTCTATTTTCTGTCCTGGGACCCAGGGTGCTCAATAAATATTTTCTGAAATACTGTACTTGGGAACTGGGCTATGTTTTTCGCAGTGAGAAATGGTAAAACAGTGACTTCCTCTGGAACGCACCCCACAAACACTGAATCTTACAGACTATATTTTGGTCTAACAACAAGCCTGGGAAAATGTTTGGCGTTGGTTCTATTGAAGACAGAACCATGAGCCTTTCAGCACTCATGCATTTCTCACTGGGCCACTGGGGGGCAGTGTGCATCTGCTCGGGACAATGACAAGACTCCTTCAAGATCCCTTTACTAGCTAGCCTTCTTCAGAACGTGTTGTCTAATCTTAGAAGATTACTTGAAGGAATATTTACTTGTTTTCCTTTTTTGATTTCATTTGGAAAGTAATGAAAATCCACTACCAGTACCAAATATAAGGTGAACCACTGAGAGGCAGCTGTCCCTTGGGACACAAACATGTAAAATGATGTGTCCAACCTCTGTCTGTGTCCACCTCCGTCCTTGTCTCTATCCCTCCAGTCATGTGGAAACCTCCATCTGTGTAAAATAAAATGTAATCCTTTGTATAATGTATAGGAGATATTTGTCCATCATGTGGTCCCTTTTTTGTCATATAAATCTTTGGGCAGCAAGCGGTCCATTCATGACTGGAAATGTCGCTAAAATCCTGGGAGACACAATGAAGGTGTTGGGCAGGAGAAGTCTGTCCAAGTGGGAGATCTCCTGTTCAGTACAGCCTCGGTCAGGTGGACACTGTCTACTGCCCTCCAATCACTGAGTCTGCTTTGCCCTGGGGAACGTAGCTAAGTCCTTGGCAGCCTAAAGGAGCATCAGGGTCAGAATAGTGAAAAATGGTGATAATTATTGTGGGAGAGAGATAGGTTATGGCTTTTATGACCCAGAACTCTGCCTACAACAGGGCTTCACTCTATATGGTATTGTCATTGCCACTCAGCCATCTGAGAATAGAGTCTACACTTTTCTACTTGGTTCTGCAAAGTATTTCAGGCCTCTAGTCTAGCATCTGGCCATGAGGACATGTCGTCTACTGTACAATAAGTCAATTTTGGGTACAAGATCATGGGTTTGAGAATATGTTTGAAATTGGGACTCTCCTGAGCTGTTCAGATGTGAAGTCATGATGACTAGGCTGCTTTGTCCCCTGCCAGACCCCGTACAGTGATTGGCCTTACCAGGACTGACCCAGTCCCAGAGATTTCCCAGAATCACCATCTGCTTTGCCTTCTCTTGCTTACTCTGGCCTCCTTGATTGTCTTGACATGTCATTATCCTCTCTAGTTGACTGCTGATCCCCTTAGAGAGCATTGTGGATCTCCCACCTCTGGTTGGCCTGCCGTCACTTTGCTCTTGGTTCTGTCACTGTTGTGATTGCTGAGTCACCCACAACTCCACGTAAGAGACATTCCCTGCCCTCTGACCTTGGGGAGGCCACACGCACATACACATACACACAAACACACACACATGATGCAAAATTCTGATATAAGTGGTGGAGAAAATTCTAAATAATGTGACCTTATATAAGCCTTCCTCTCAAGTTTAAAAATATCTTTGAAAAACATAGAACTTAAGGTAAAGCTAATTCTGCTTTTATGAGTGGCTAGAATGAGAAAGTTTTGCTACTTCTTTGCTTTTCAAAATATTGTTTAGCTAAAAGGAACCTCAGAACTGGTCAAATCTTCAAATTTCACATGTTTCCCAAATTTCACAAATTCCACAAATTTCATGATCACTAGTTCCTCAGCTGCCTTGAGAACATGGATGGTATCTTATTTCACTTAGTATCTCCTGATTCCAGGCAAGTATTTTTGAAATAGAAGGTTCTCAATAAATTGTATGAAGCAGAACTGGACTATGTTTAAACTTTCAGTAATGTTTTGAGATTTCCTTACTGCTAGTTGTAGGTTTACTTTGTTTCTGTATGCATCATGTCAAAATAAAATTTCTGGAGCACAGTAATTAAAATAAACAATTTTTTTCCCCCTGACAATAAGCAGAGAGGAAGTATATTGACAGGTCTGATTAGCTTTCTGTATCATCTCGGAAAAGCGGTGTGATCAAATCATCTTGGTCAGGCATGAGTAGTCCCAATTGTAATATTGTTTACCAATTAATGGAAAGTATGAAGCCAGCTCTGCTGCCTGCCCCATATACCAGCAAAGACTCAAAGTGCCTTTACCCATCATCAGAATTACTGGACCCAGATGAATAGGAGGGTCCCTTTTCAAAAATGACATTAATGAATATTGAAGAGCTTCATGATGCTGTGAGAAGGTAAGTTTTTCAGAGTATTAGATCCCATGGAACTAAAACTTCATCAAAAAACTTAATACATACGGCAACAATTACATGGGTAAATAAAGCTTTACATGGCCAAATCTTACTGGTGTCTTCACTAAACAAGTCATTTTAGACTCGATAGTCTAAGACAAATATGTTTTCTGTCCAAAAGAGCATATTTGGTGAATATTAATGTTTCTCTGATGATGCTCTAAAAGACCTGGTATACTTCAAGAACATGAATAAATTAGATCACAGTATCATGCAACATAGAATGGCATGATAATTCTGAAAACTGCTATTAATCAATTGTGCAAAGAGTAATTAAGAAAAACAGAGTTCACATTGGCTTTTCAGATTTTCTCTAACTAGAGTCACAATTGTTGATCTTAAGGTTTGTGTAACTTTGGAAAAAGACTGCCAAACTGTTTTCCAAGGTGCATTACATTCATTCCACCAACAATGTATAAGAATTACTGTTGTTCCTTATTCTTCAGAAACTGGGATTGTCATTGTTTTTGAGTTTAGCGGTTTTAATAGGCGTGCGGTGGTATCTCATTTTAATTTGTAGTATGTTAATGATATATGATGTTGAGCATATTTTTGTATGCTTTTTTACTATCTGTATGTCTTCTTTGGCAAGGTGTCTGTTCAGACCTTTACCCATTTTACTATCTGTATGTCTTCTTTGGCAAGGTGTCTGTTCAGACCTTTACCCATTTTTGGCTTGTTTGTTTTAAAAATCTTTGTATATTTTGAGTAGGAATTCTTTATCAGGTATGTGTTTTGTGAATATCTTTTTCCCAGTTTGTGGCTTGTCTTTTGGTTCCCTGAACAAGGACTTTCACAGAGTAGAAAATTTTAATTTTACGAAGTGCACATTGTTAATTTTTTAAAAAAACCTGTGGACTTGCTTTTGGTGTTGTATTAAAACTCATCACCAAACCCAAGGTCCTGTAGATTTTCTTCTAGATACTTTATAGTTTTGCGTTGTAAATTTGTCTATGGACTATTTTGAGTAAATTTTGGTGTAAGTTGTAAAGTTTGTGTCCATATTTATTTCATTCCGTATGATTTCTCATAAATCATTCCTTAACCAGTTTTGGAGAAGACAAGGGATATTCCGCTCCATTTCAGTTTGAATTTCCAAAATTTAATGCATTAAAAAAAAGGACTGCGCAGGAGGCGCTGCCTCTACTGAATCATATATGAGGCGCATCCTGCACTGCCCCTACCGCCTGTAGGGGGCGCCTGAGCGTCCACTCTGAGAAGAGCTCTTTCCTCAAGACTAGATGAGGTGATACTGCAGCTTCAGGACAAAGTGGGGCCACATCTGTGGTCACAGGGTCTTCCTTTCCCCAGAAGCAGACAGGAGACACCACAGAGGGAGGAAAAGGTGAGGAAAAGTGAAGAAAAGTGAGGAGAAGCTTCCTGTGCATGGCAGACTGCTGAGGGGTGGACAGTCTTTACAGGATCCATTAGAGAGGCTTATATTGAAAACTGGGTATTTTCAGTTATATTTTTGTATGGGGTAAGATGATGACCAGTATTGTTCTTTTGGTGTGGCTGTCCAGTGTTCCCAGCACCATTTATACAGGATCATTTCTGGGCTCTCCATTCTGCTCCACTGATCTGTGTGTCTGTTTTTATGCCAATATCACACTGTTTTGGTTTCCAAAGCTTTGTGATAACACTTTGAAGTCAGAGAGGGTGATGTCTCTCCCTTCCTTCTTTCCAAAGATTGCTTTGGCTATTCCAGTTCCTTTGTGGTTCCCCAATGTTAGGTTTGTTCTATTGCTGTGAAAATATTGTAATTTTGATAGGATTGCACTGAATCTGTGGATCGTTTTTGGTAGTATGGACATTTCTAGCAACATTCTAATTCAAGAGCAGGAAGTAACTTTCCATTTATTTGTGTCATCTTCATTTTCTTTCATCAGTGTCTAGTAGTTTTCGGTGTACAGGCATTTCACTTCTTTGGTTAAATTTATTCCTAGGTATTTTATTCTTTTTGATGCAATTGTAAATGACATTGTTTTCTCAATTTCTCTGATAGTTCATTATTAATATATAGAAACACATCTGATTTTTGTATATTGATTTTGTATCCTGCAACTTTACTGGATTTATTTGTTAGTCCAACAGTTTTTTGATGGAGCAAAGTGAAAAATTAGAATTCAAAACCCCACTGAGTCTACTGCATCCCAGGTTATCCATAACACCCAAGACATATTGGCTACTAATATAATCCTCTCACGTGCCCCTTAATAACATGCAGAGTCCTATAAAGGCAATTAGCTTCACCACTCTGGGTGAACTGTATCTGTGTGGTACTTGGCCTCTGTAAGAAGTTTGATGTCCTCTCTGCTTTTCTAGCTTCATATTGACATGATTGTTTTGAAAAGTAATTTACTTTCTAGTAACTTTAAATGTGCAGAAAACTCGCAATAGCAGTAGAATAGCTGTTTTGCTACTCAGATTACCTAGCTGTCTTTGCTTTACCACAGTTGCCATTTTACGTGAAGGACTCCAGTGTGTTTTATCCAGAGCAGGTGTGCTGTCCCAGGGAACAACCACATAACTCTCAAATGAGAAAATCATTATGATTTACACATTAACCCAATCCAGAAGCCCACGTCAACTTTCCTCACTTGCCCAAGTGCGTGAAAATGTCTTTTTTCTTTCTGATCCAGTTTTCTTTTTCTGGAACTGTTCCTGAGACTTTCTCTCATTTTCACCACCTTTGCTGAATTAGTTTACTTGCTTAAAAAATTTACTAATATTTTTGTTGATTCTTTAGGAAGTCTTATATATATATGAAAGATGATGGAGTCTGTGGTCTGTGAATAGACATAGTTTTACTTTTTTTTCACATATATATACCTTTTATTTCTTTTCTATTTGCTCTGGATAAAAATTCCAATACAATATTGAGTAACAGTGATGAAAGTCACCATCCTGGTCTTGCTCCTGATTTTAAGAGTAAACTATAGAGTCATCAGCATTTAGCATGACCTTTGCTTTGGGTCTGTACAATGCTCTATATCATATGGAACTCATATCCTTTGTTTCCGACTTTCTTGAGTGCTTATATCATGAAATAGCAGTAGATTTTGTTTTCTGCATCCATTGATATGATCATGTGTTTTTACTTAACACAATTATTGTGGTATATTACATTGCTTGATTTTAGTATGTTGAATAACCATAGTGTAAAATTTCTGGTGTAGAGACATTTGCTTATTGTGCATAATTCTTTTAATGTGTTGTTGGTTCCATATTGCTATTACTTTTTGGAGGATCCTTGAGTCTATATTTATAATGGATACTGGTCTGTAGTTTTCTGTTTTTATGACATATTTGTGTGATTTGATTGGACTGAAGTTGGTGTTAGTTTTTAAGAGTGCTAGGGCTACAGGAATGCAAGAGAGAAGGACTATGGGCCTTACACCACTTTAGTGTCTGTGGCAGGCTGTGTGGCTCAGTGGAAAGAACCAGGTGTGTGCATCTTGAGATTTGAGTTCTGACTTTGGATTGACCACTAGCCATTCTGTGACCTCAGACAATGAGGATGCTGGCCAGAGGAGACTTGAGTTCACTCATTCACTGATTGCAGGACTGATCATGTCTTCTTTCAGCTTTCAGTGTGCTCATACAATCTCCTGCTCTAAAACATCCTAAATCTTTATGTTCATTAAATAGTCCTGTCACTTCTAGTCAAAAAAAAAAAAAAAAAGAGTGCTAGGGCTAGGGCTGGGGCAACGGCTGGGACTGGGCCTGGGGCTATATCTATATGTTATGGTTATGGTTTATGGTTTATGGTTGTGGTTTATCATTATGGTTTATGGTTACTGTTTATGGTTATGGTTTGTGATTATGGTTTAAGGTTATGGTTTATAGTTATTGTTAGCTTTATCATTTATGGTTATGGCTATGGTTATGGTTTATGGTTATGATTTATGGTTTATGATTTTATGGTGTTATGATTTATGGTATTTTGGCTTAATAGTAACATTGTTTAATGGTTTCCTGGTTTAATGTATCTGAGGTTTTATGTTTTAGTTTCTATTAGGGCTTAGGATTTATGTTATATGATTTATGTTTAGAATGTTAGGTAATTAGGGTGTGAGGGCACTGGAGCTTCAGGGTTTGGGGTTAGGGGTTAGGGTTACGGTTTAGAGTTTAATGTTTAAAGTTAGGGTTAGGATTAAGCTTTAGGGTTAAGGTTTAAGGTTAGAGGTTTGGGTTTAGGGTTAAAGGTTAGGTTTAAGTTAGAGGTAAGTTTAGGGCTGGAGTTAGGGATTAGGTTTAGGTTTAGGGGTTAGTTTTGGGGATAGGGTTCAGGCTTAAGATTACAGTTGGGGTCAGGTTTAAGATTAGGGGTTACATTTAGGGATTAGGCTTAGGTGTTAGTGTTAGGCTTAAGAGTTAGGAGTTAGGTTTAGGTTTAGGGTTAGAGGTTAGGTTTAGGGTTGGGGTTAGATTTAGGTTAGTGGTTACAAGCTAAAGTTTGGGGATTAGGGCTAGGGCTGGGGCTGAGGCTAAGAGCTAGGTGTTACAGTTATGGGATATGGTTAGGGGTTAGACGTTAGGGTTATGGGTTGGGGTTATGGGTTAAGTGTTAGGGTTAGGGTTAGAGTTATGATCAGTACCCAAAAGAGTGAATACAGACATTCAAATACCTATATACAAATATTTATACCAGCACAATTCACAAGAGCCCAAAACAATCAAAAATGACCATCAACAGATGAAAGAATAAACAAAATATGTTTATGCAATGGAATATTATTCAACAATAAAATGGAATGAGGTACTGATACATCTACAGTGTAAATGAGCCTCAGATCCACTATGCTAAGTGATAAAAGACACATAAAACATCACACATATTGTATGCTTCACATGTGCAAAATATTACCAGGAGCTAGAAAGAGTGGTGGAGTAAGTGCTTAATGGATCTGAAGTTTCCATTTAAGGTGCTGAAAATATTCTGGAACTAAATAGTGTTGATGATGCACAGCACAATGGATCTAGCTACTGCCTTGAATTTGTACACTTTAAACTATTTTAAAAGGTAAATCTGCTGTCAGTGATAGTGCTTCCTCTAAGCCTGTAGTGTCTTTAATGTGGAATTGCTTTGGAGCTGGTTCTAGCTCTAGAGCTGGCAATAGAGCTATTGCCGGAGTTGGGATGGAAACTGGTAATGGAGCTGGTTCTTCCTTTGGTGGTGATGCTGGCTCAGACTATGGACATGGTGTTGGAGCTATTGCCAAGCTGGTACAGGAGTTGCCATCTGGCTGTGTCTCAGGTGTTGATGCAAGAGCTGTTGGTGCAGTTGAGTCTAGTTTCTATACACGGCACTAGCTCTAGTCTGGAGTCTGTGTCAGAGCTGACTGTATTTAATAAAAGAACGTTTGAGCTGGTTCCAGAAATGGCTCTACCTAATCTTGGCTCTCAGTCCATTACAGGAACTGTCTCCAGAGCTGGTGCTGAAGCTTGCTCTATCTCAGGAGATGATGGTGCTAGGGCTCATTCTGGTGTAGGCACTAGCTTTGGAGTCGGCATCCAAGATGAACCTCTATGGACATGGAGTCAGAGGACAGCACAGGTCCTGGATGATGGGCATGAAGGGCTTCCATCAATTCTTGCAGTGCTAAGCCTCCTCCATCTGCAACATGTTGTTGTGAGAAGTCTTCAATGCCTCCTCACATCATACCAAATCCTTTTTGGAGCAGGGAAAAGGGAAAGGCCAGCTGAGAATGGATTTTATGGGCTCTGGTTCTGAGAGGAAACCCATGACCAGTTGACAGGTGGCTCTAATGCCCTCCAGTCACCAGGCAAGAATTGAACAGGTCAATTCTCAGGTAATACTACCAACGACCTTTAAGACAGAACCAGTTCTTTCCTCTGCTTTAGATATGGGGATATTGAGGCTCAGAACCTGGCCTATGGTCACTCAACTATAAAGAGGCTGAGCAGGGGCTAGAACCAATGACTCTCTGACTTTAGATTCTGTGCAATTCATAATGTCCATTCTGCATGTGTCCTCCCAGGAGCTCATAGGATTACTCTGTATTCCTGCAAGGGGGACCAACCCCTTAACCCACTCAGGCTTCCAGATCTCACTGATTTTGGGGAAGGAGCTGCCCCCTGTGCCAGGGGTTTTTGTCTTGGTGGCCATGGAAGGACTATCCATGGGCACAGTGGACACTCTTGATACCAGGACGAGTCTATCTCTTGGCAGAACATGGTTTTTCTCAGGCCCTAGGACTGAAGGTTCGCAGATCTTGAGAGGTAAGAGACCCTTCTCGTGGCATTTGGATACAGACTCCTAGTCAGGTGGACCCCACTGGGGCCTAACAGGTACTGGGTTCCAATCCTGGTCTGCCATTCTGAAGGGCATAGGTGTTTTGAAGCCTCTGTTTCTTCACCAGTGAAAGGGAACAGTATTTCTAAGGACCTCATGGAGTTGTTCTGAGGAGTCAGTGAGATAATTCATGTCTAGAAACAGGCCACAATAAGGATTCCATCACCTTGGCTATATCTGCCAATATTACTCCAACTGAGAGCCCATTACTGCTATTGGCATCCTGCCTCTCCCCACTGTGCTCTCTGCCTGGCAGGCTCTGCTCTCTCTGACTCAGTTGTTCTTCCAGAAAGCATTCTTTCTCCTGTCTAAGTCTGGATAAGTTGTCCCTAGGCTGGACTCCTGCATCACTGGGGTCCATGTCATCAGACCCAGACTGTTTCTGTCACTAGACATGACCTGAAGCTCCGTCTATGTTCCTGTAGATATTGTCTCTCCTGGGTATTGGCACCTGTGCTCTTGGGTTCCCTGATGCGTATGTTCTGCTTGAGGGGCCAAATGTGGGTACCCAGTGATAGGGCTCCCCCTTGCCAAGGCACTGAGCTGCCCTGAGCTTCCTGGGAGCACTTCATTCCTATCCCCTTCCCCTGCTCAGCCAGGTGGACAGCATTTCCTGTTTCCACAGCTGTCAGGAGACCATGATCATTTCGGTGGTCTATATTGAAGGTGTTTTGTCGAGATGAATTTGCTTTTGGATAGAGACTTGGATGTGATGATTCCTGGGCACTTCCTACAATCTAATAGCAAGCCTCTGCTGCTAACCATGATGGCAGTGCTGCAGCTCATGGCAGCCCTTCCCCTCGGTTCTCGCCTGTGTCTGCTCTCACCTGCAAATTTCACCAGGGGCTCTTCTCTATCTTTCTCAAGCAAGAGCTCCAAGTTCCTTCCCTATGAAGACTTATGTTCTCTGCTTGGGAGTTTCTTCTCTGGGTAGAGAAGAGAATGGTCCCTGACCATGGCCTCACTCAATAGCCTCCAACCATAGGACTCTTCCTCACGTTACTTTGATGGAGATGATGGTGCCTCCTTCCTCAGGTGAGGTCTTGGGCAAGAGGCAGAGCTCCTTCCCAGGCAGCAGCTGAATGGGAGAAATGTTGCAGGGGCAGGGCAGTGGGTCACTGCCAGAGGAGCCTTGAGGGTTAGTTAGGGACTGTGCTCAGTTCCAAAGCCCTTGGTCTGAGGCTTTGACCTTCCCACAGCTTCCTCAAGCTCCTGATGGGATTTGTAAAGATCCCTAGAGCTCAAGCAAGCTCAAGTGGATCCTATTGTTACAACTCAGAACTTCTCCTGGATTGAACACATATAAGGCTGTGCACATCACTCACTGAACTGCCTTTATTTTTATTTTGTAAAATTTTTATTAAAATAAAAAACCAAACAAGAATCAGTCTCTTCCTATGTTTTGTGGCCAGACACAACAGGCCATCTACGACATGATTCCACTGATACGAAAACTTCTGAATTGATAAATCAAGAAAGACATAAAGAAGATTAGTGGGTGCCAGTCCTGGGGACAGGCTTTGGGGTGGAAGCGAGGAGTGAGTGATTAATAGATACAGCGTTTCTCTTTGATAAAAATGTTCTGGGATAGAGAGTGGAGGCAACTGTGCAACATTGTGATGCCACTTACATGTACAATTTAAAATGATCAAAGAGATGACCTTTATTTTAAATGAATTTTATATGATAGGATAGAGTAAACCTTTTAGTATATACAAGGTCAAAAGAAAAATGAAAAAAAAAATGCCATTGTAAGGGAGGAGAAAGAAGTTGTCGGTGTTGTGGTTAACACTAGCGGCAACTCATAATCTGGCCCTGAAGGCATTGCAGGAGTTGGCAAATGTTGCTGACCTGATACCAGCTCTAGGCATACTGGGGGAGGAACTGGCCCTAGCACCAGGGTTGCTGTGAGAACTGGGTCTATTATTGTCACTCGATCTTAAGCCAGAGTTGGGTCACACTCTGGAGCTTCAGCTGGTGCCAGCACACTGTGGAGTTCAAGAGCTGATGTAGAGCTGTTGTTGGGGTTGGCTTAAGTTCTGGAACTGAGGCTGTAGATGGAACTGCCTGGAGTTGGGGATCCACTGCCAGAATGGGTGTTTGTGTTGATTCTAGCTCTGGGATGAGAATTTGATGAGTGCTGTTGATCAAGCCTTCTGTGGACCTGAAATTGGAGCTTGCATCAGTGCTTGTAGCTTTTAAGCTTGAGTGAGAGCTATGGCACTAGCTGGCTCTGGCTGTGGCACTGGAACTGGAATATTTGCTTGTTCTAATTCTCGAGTTTGAATAACAGCAATTCCTGGAACCAGCTCTGGCTCTGAAGCTGCAGCTGGTGTTGGTGCTTGTAGTTCTTGAGTCAGAGTGAGCACTGTGGCTGGAGATTGCTCTAGCTGTGGTGTAGTGGCAGGCAGTAGAGTTGAGGCTGGCACTAGGTCTTGAGGTGATTGTAAAGCTAGCTCGGGAGCTAGTGCTGTTGCTGTAAGAAGAGAAAATATCTTCAAGACTGCTTTTTCATGTGCCTTCCAAAGACAGGAAACCTCTCACTGCCAACTCATGATATCTCAGTCTAAGAACCCTCCTCCAAGAAATCTTGCCAGCCTGCAGCCGATGGGAATAGTAATCTGAGCTAATAAATAGTAATCTATTTATTGTTATTGGCCCAAAACAAGGCTCTGGAGGCTGTGCTGTATGTGGCCCTGCTCTGTCCTCTCCCCACACACCCCACCATTACCCCCACCTGAGTCCTCCTCACCTTCTGTCTCTGCTTCCACAGGCTTAAGGTGCTCCACCTGTGAAATGAGAAGGTAGGCTCAGCACACCAGGCCCAAGCCTGGCACATTAGCTCTAGGTAGGCCAACAGCATCTCCAGGCAGGGAGATTCTGGGGACTGGAAAAAATTTTCAGAATACTGGTCCAGCCTGGTGCTCAGGATGAAGCGGGCAGCCCTGGGGATAGAGATGGAAGTCTGGCATTTCCTTTCACACTGCCCTTATAAGAGCACCCCTGAGGGGGCCCTAGTGTTTTGTGGCTCATGCTCATCCAGAAGCCAGTCCTACTCTTTGTCTACTTTCAACCTGGCAGTCCTGGCAGAGACAAGCTTGGTCACCAAGGAGAGGTAGGCAAAAAGCCTTCATAACAGAAAGCCTCTGATAAATGGTGTGACCAACAGGGAGAGGACGGGTCTGGATCCTTTTAGTGGTTCTGTCCACTTACCTCCCTGATGCTCTCCCACAGCACCCCAAGCCACATCCACAGCTCTCTTTGACTGTTTTCCTATTTTCTAAGAGAAGGCCTCAGCCCTCTGCCCTCTTGCAGAAATCACAAGCTGTGTGGGATGCAGTGTTTTGCCAGCACCTCCAATTCACAGTCTGTATACTCTTTTTACAGTTCTGTTCCAAAGCCTAATTACCTTTTCAGTTGATCCACAGGTCCATTGACCTCTTCAGAGTAAGGGATGATGCATCCATAGCTAGAGGAGGGCAGGAGGGTGTCACATTGACTGTACTACGGACACTACCTGCTTGTGAAGTCTAGTATGACTGTCACTCCCGACTAGAACACAACCTCTGGAGGTCAGTGTTATTGTTTGCTGCTCTGGACACTGAATTAATGTCCATGCCTGTATCTGGTGGGGCTTCCTATATATTTGCTGAATGAGTAAGCCCCAACCACTCCTATTACAGATATGTGAGTAAACTGGGCCCTACTGCTCACCCCCTGGCATTTCTGCCCTGGCTCAACCCAGGACAGGAACCCCTAATCGAATCTCCAATCTCCTTTTCAAATGAGAATATAGCTCAGCTCAAGGCCTTGGGGACAGTGAAGGATGAGTCAGAGGCGTCATCATGGGGAAGAGGAAAAGGATAAGTTAGGGCCAATGCAGCCCTTTCTGCAGATCTTTCCACAGGGCCAGGTGTACAGAAAGCACTTTCCAGTGAAGACCCCAATGATTCTCTATAATAAGCCTATAAGGTTGGTCTTCCATTCATCCCAGTGTCAGAGGAGCCAACTGAGACTCAGAGAGATTCAGTGACACTATGAAGACTCCCAGCCAGTAGCCAAATCACCAGTGTGCTGTGGAGAGGCAGGGTGCTCACCTTTGAAAGAGCAGTTCTAGCACCTTTGGGTGGTGGCAAAAACTCTGTAAGTCCCCAGAAATGTGGGGATGAAGGTTGGGTTGCTGCCCAGGAAGGCGGGTACCAGGTATTCCACCAGGTCATCCAGTCAGCATGCCTGGATGGCCCGTACCATGCAGGTCTCATTTCTGTCCATGGTTGATGTGTGTCCACCCTGGGGTGGGACAGAGGAAGGTCGTGCAGTAAGAGGCAGTTGCACCAAGGACCACCACATGGGTTGAAGCCTGGAGCTCAGACCGAACCCCAAAGCCCTCAGTGAACAGTGGAAAGAGGTGGGACATGAGTGCTCTTAGGAGAACAAAGGTTCTTGGCATGAAAAGTAGAATTTTAGGTGGAGAATGGTGAAACATATTAATATCTTAGGTCATTTTCTTGGCTGAGAATTGGCAGTATCTCCCTGTAGTAACAGTGTCCTCCCTGTGATTTCTGACAAAACACCCCATTCTCAGATGAAAACACAAAGGCTTTCCCTGGGATAGGAGGGATCAGGATATTAGGCCACGTGGGATGTTCAGGGCAGCACTGTTGCAATGGTAACAGAAGGGAATCACGTTGAGGTCTGACAGCAGTGAAGGACTGGTTTGCTGTGGTAACAAACTAGTCTCCCTTCTAGTATGTTGTGAAGCCCAGGGAGGCCCCAACTCATGACCTAGAGGGGACTACGGGGATGTTTTCCTTGAGACAGCAAATGGTAGAGCAACAGACATAGTATCATGAGCCACATGAAGGAGAGGATATGGGGGCTTCCCAGAAAGGGCTCACAGAGGTAGCATGGACTGGATTGGCCTGACCTAGGCTGCCTTGTGTTACCTTAGGGAACCTCCTGGAAAAGGCTAGGGACATCAATGACGAAGGTTAAGCCAAGGTCTGCAGCATCTGGGACAGCTCTCATGATGGGGTTTCCTAAAGCAAGAGTCCCAGGAAGTTGAGAGACAACAAGACAACATCTTTAATTAAAGATTGTTTCCTGCCAAATGAGCTGGTTAGGGGGCTGTCATTAGAATGTGGGTGCCTGGTTATAGGAGTTCCGAGTTCTGTTGAGGTGTGTTATCAAGGAAGTGACTTCACTTCCTGAGGTCCCCTTTCCTGAGTCCCCTCTTCGAATCACACCTATCCAAGTAGTCCTCTGGGCTGCTTACTGCTCACACCTCTCCTCCATACATACCCATAGTGACAACAACACGCCTCTGTCCGCAGCCCCCTGGGAAGATCTGGTGCAGCCATGGTCCGAGCTTTGAAACAGACCTAGATTCAGACTCAACTCCTTATTCTTACTTCTTTTGGATCCTGGATAAGCCATTATGCCTCTCAGGGCCTATCTATCTCCTGCCTGCAAAATGGAAATTATACTTCCTAGAGATATCTATAGGTACATGTGATATAATACCTGTAAAATTGAAGGAGTGCTGCCACATGTAAGTAATGCTCTATCCTCTGTTTTCTTCTTCTTGTCACTTCCTCTGTGTCTGCTTTTCTTGTGATCCCACCTATAGTCCTTACTTCTCATGTGTATATTTTTGTGCGTACATGTGTGTTTACCAATGCTCATGTTCTGGATCCCCAGGAGAAAACAGCTCCCACATAGGGAGGAAAAGGCAAGAGCTTCCTAATATGTTAGGATTTCTGATTACCAAAGCCAACCCTATGGGAGGGGATGGAGCCCTGACCTGGCAGGTTGGACTCTGCTTGTTACATACCCTGTCCAGTTTCTACCTCTCTATGGGCCTTGGTTTCCCAAATATCCAGTGAAAGATGAGATTCAGAACTGCCTATGTGTGAGCTCAGAATAAAGGAGTCCCTGGCTCCTCCCATGTTGGGTGGGGTGTGGACAGGGGTGTGTGCCATCTCCATGTCTGTACATAGTTATACCAACACAGCCTTTTGCAGAACCCCTGAGAAAGCCTGGGTGCACCCAAGACCCCACTTTGAAGATACAGAGCTGAGTTCATACCTGACTCTGCATTTTGAACAGCCTATGATTCTGGGCAAGGCACGAACCTCTCAGGGCCTTCCCCTTGTCCCTACCTCCTGGTGGGCACATTCTCATGTAGTCACCTCCCCTTGAGTGCAGACTGAATTTCAGAGAAGATGGCAAAATGATCCAATGTCACTTCCAAGATATGGTTGTAAAATTCAGTGCCGAATTGGTGGCTTACTCTGACTGATTCTCTCTATCTCTCTCTCAGACCCATAACCCTGAGGATAGAGCCTCTATGTTGTGAATTGCTATCTGGGGATGCTCATGTGGGCAACAGACAGAGAGGAAGTCAGGCCTTCAATCCACACTGAATCCCATCAGTAACCCCCTCAGTGAGCTCAGATCCTGAGTGAAGCAAATTCTGCCTCAGTTGAGACTGCAGCCCCAATGTCTGGGAGACACTGGCAAGAGCATTCAGCTGAGCCGGGCTGGATTCCTCATCCACAGAAACTAAGAGAATATGTGTTTGTTGGTGCAGCCACTAAGTGTGGGCAAATATTGTCACACAGCAGTAGGTCACTGGTACAGTCGTGCTCTCTCCAGGCCCTGCCCCTGCCCCTGCCCTCCTCTCTCTTTCCTGTCTCCTCCCAAGCTCCCTGAAGCAACAGTGGCCTCCTTTCTGATTCCTCTTTGTCCAAACACATTCTTCTTCCTAGTCTCTGCTCAATGGTACCTTCTTTCAGGCTAAATATCCCCAGACTGTGCATGGATTGTTCCTTCTAGTCATACTGCTAGAAATATAAGTGTCACCTCAGTGTAGGCTTTTCAGACCCCTTCACCTAGTGGACCCCAGCACTCCTCAGGGCACTCTGCTGTTTGCCGAAGTGGCACCTGCTCCTTTGTTTCATTTGTTTTTGTTTTGCGGATTTGTCCATCTTGCCCTCTAGACTGAGCTCCTAGAGGGTAAGGGATGCTGTTGATTTTTTTGGCATGGGTACAATTTGCATGCTTGGGGCACAGTTGCTGAAGGAAGAAGTAAGAGGAACCATCTACCACTGACCAGCTCAGATATTAGGGGTGTGTGCTAATAATAGGAGGTGCATGTTGGGTAGTGGCAGGAACTGGGCAGAAAGGCTCCAGGTGATCCTTCTGCTTCAGTGGCTCTAGCTGAACATACTGGACGTAGGATGACCTCTGGTGGTCAGTGCTAGCACTGTATCCCAAGCAGAGAAACCTCAGCAACACAACATACCTCTCATTTTTTTCCCCAATGAGTAAAGTTTTACTTGAATACAAGAAATATAAAATTAAAAAGTGATGTCGATTTCAAATTCTTAATGGCTTACACTTTTCATAACAATAATGGGGTATTTTACATTTTGCATTACTGCGATAAAGAAATATTTTTGAGTAAAGTTTATAGATCCTGCAATTTTACTTGTCTCTTTTCTTTCATTAAATTTAAGTAAAAGTAAATTAATATTTGGTTTTAAAATGCCATGTATACTGTGAAGTCATTTTCCTAAAATTATATCTAGCTATATTTAACTCAATATAGATGCAATAAGAGATGTCTGGAAAGATTTTCAAATGTTGAGAATGGTTGTTTCTGAAAGGTAGAATTTGGAGTGATTTTCTGCCTTCTTTTCTGTGTAGTTTAAATTTTGATAATATGTGATATAGATTATAAATCATATGTGATATAGCGCATAAAGAATTCTAATAAAAATTATTGAAATTTTTGCTTCTGACATTATTACAAACAATGATTCTAATAGTTAAATCTAGCTAAGTTTATTCCACCACCATAAACAAAACCATTCCTTACATGATTACAAATACATGAACGGAATCAAAACTGTCATGGAAAGTCCTTAAGATCTTATATTTTGTGTGTCATATCAAACATCTTTTTAATAGTGATAGATGTGTTATGCTTATACCAGTTTGATGCTATCTATCTGTGACAGAACCATTTATTGCATCATTGGTTGAAACAATGTAGTGCAAAGTATTTAACAGCAATATCTCACAAGATTGCAATACAGAAATATCACTTAATAGATAACATTTTGGCTGTGAAAAAAAAATATGTCATGTCTTACCTCTTCACTGATACTTGTTATAGGCTTTTTGGTAATAGCTATTCTGACTGATGTGAGGTAATATCTCATTGTGGTTTTTATTTGCCTTTCCCTGATGATTAGCGATATTGAGCATCTTTTCATATGTATATTGGCCACTGTATGTCCTCTTTGGAGAAATGCTTCTTCATATCATCTGCCCATTTTTTGATTGGACTGTTTATCTTTTCTTATTGTGTTGTATATATCGAGTCCTTAAATATTTTTGATATCGACCCTTTATTGGATATATCATTTATGTATATATTCTCCCATTCCGTAGGATGCCTTTTTTGTTTTGATAATAGTTTCTTTCACTGTACAAAAGCTTTTGAGTTTAATGAAGCCCGATTTATTTATTTTCCCTTTTGTTTCCCTTGAGGGGACATTAAAAAAGATATTACTCAGATTGATGCCAGATAGTTCACTATCTATGTTTTCTTCTAGGAGCTTTATGTTTTCAGGTATTACATTTAAGTCTTTATTTATCTTGAGTTTATTTTTGTATATGCTGTAAAAGAGTGCAAAAAGTCTTTTGCATGTATCTATCTTAAAACCACTTGTAGAAGAAACTGTCATATCTCAATTGTATAATCTTGCCTCCTTTGTCATAGGTTAATACCATATATGGGAGGGTTTATTTATGTGCTCTCTATTCTGTTCCATTGATCTACATGTCTGTTTTTGTGTCAATACCATATCTTTTTTTTTAAATTTTAGTTTTTCAACTAGAGCTGACATTCAATATTACTTTATATTAGTTTCAGCTGTACAGCATAATGGTTAGACATTTATATAATTTACAAAGTGATCCCTCATATTAGTCTAGTACCCACTTGTCACTATATATGGATATTACAACATTATTAACTATATTCTCTATGCTGTACTTTACATCTCTGTGACTATTTTGGAACTACCAATTTCTACTTTGTAATCCCTTCACCTTTTTCACCTCTTCCCCAAACACCCCCATCTGGTGGTTACCAGTTTGTTCTCTGTATCTATAGGTTTGTTTTCATTTTGTTTGTTTATTTATTTTGTTCTTTAAATTCCACATATAAGTGAAATCATACGGCATCTGTCTTTGTCTGAATACTTCACTTAGCATAATATCCTCCAGTTCCAATGTTGTTGCAAATGGTAAGATTTCATTTTTTATGACTGGGTAATATTTCATTGTACACACATGCCACAATTTCTTTATCTCGTTGTCTGCCGATGGTCACTTAGGTTGCTTCCATATCTTGGCTATTGTAAATAGCTCTACAGTGAACATAAGGACACATATATTTTTTTGAATTAGTGTTTTAGTTTTCTTTAGATAAATATCCAGAAGTGAATCTGCTGAGCCATAAGATAGTTCTATTTTTAATTTTTTGAAGAACCACTATACTGATTTCCATAGTGGCTGCACCAATCTGCAATCCTATCAATAGTGTACAAGAGTTCCCTTTTCTTTACATCCTAATCAATACTTGTTGATTGTTGATTTATTGATGATAGCCATTCTGACAGGTGTGAGGTGATATCTCACAGAGGTTTTAATTTGCATTTCTCTGATAATTAGTGAAGTTGAGCATCTTTTCAGATGTCTGTTGGCCATCTGTATGTCCTCTTTGGAGAAATGCCTATCCGGATATTCTGCTCATCTTTTAATTGGATTTTTGTGTGTGTTCGGTTGTATGAGTTCTCTATAAATTTTGGATATTAAACCCTTTTCAGATGTACCATAGGCAAATATCTTCTCCTATTCAGTAAGTTTTCTTTTCATTTTGTTGATAGTTGCATTTGCTGTGCAATAACTTTTTAGTTTGATGTATTCCCATTTGTTTATTTTTGCTTTTGTTTCTCTTGCCCCATAGATTTTGAGTGGTTCTGTTTTCATTTTCATTTGTCTCAAGGTATCTTTTGAATTTTTTCTTGATCTTATTGTTAACCCATTTATTCTTTAGTAGCATGTTATTTAGTCTCAATGTGTTTGTGTATTTTTCATGTTTCTTTCTTATAATTGATACATAATTTCATGCTACTATGATCAGAGAAGATGCTTGATATGATTTTAATATTCTTCAATTTATTGAGACTTGTTTTGTGGCTTAATATGTGGTCTATCTTGAAAAATGTTCCATGTGCACTTGAGAAGAATGTACATTCTGCTGTTTTGGGGTGAAATCCTTAATATCAATTAAATATAAATTAAATTTATCTGGTCTAGTGTGTCATTTAAGGCCACTGGCTCCTTACTGATTTTCTATCTGGAAGATCTGTTCATTGGTGTCAGTGAGGTGTTAAAGTCCCCTATTATGACTGTTGATCTCTCCCTTTAGGGAGAGGTCTCCCCTTGCTTTATATGTTTAAGTGCTCCTATGTTGGGTGCATAAATGTTTATTAGGGTTATGTCTTCTTGTTGGATTGATCCCTTTATCATTATATAATGTCCTTCTTTGTCTCTTATAGTATTTGTTTTAAAGTCTATTTTATCTGGTATAAGTATGGCTACCCCAGTGTTTTCATTTGCATTAGACTGAAATATCTTTTTTCTACCCTTTTACTTTCAGTCTCTGTGTGTCTTTCAATCTGAAGTGGGTTTCTTATAGTGAGCATATGTATTGTCTTGTTTTCTTATCCATCCAGCTACCCTATGTCTTCTGATTGGAGCATTTAATCCATTTACATTTAAAGTTATTATTGATTGGTACACAGTTATTGTCATTGTATTATTCATATTTCTGTTTTTTTCCCCTTTTCTTCTCAAAGAAATCACTTTAACATTTCTTATAATGGCTTGGTGGTGATGAATTATTTTACCTTTTCTTTTTCTTTTTTTGTCTTGGAAGCTCTTTATCTCTGCTTTGTTTCTAAGTGATAGCCTTGCTGTGTAGAGTAGTCTCAGTTGTAAGTCCTTACTTTTCATCACTTTGATCATTTCGTGCCAATCTCTTCTGTCCTGCAAAGTTTCTGTTGAGAAATCAGCTGACAGTCTTATGGGAGCACCCTTGAAAGTAACTACCTATTTTTGTATTGCTGCTTTTAAGATTCTCTCTTTGTCTTTAACCTTTGCCATTTTAATTATGATGTGTCTTGGTGTGAGTTTGTTTGGATTCATTTTGTTTGGGACTCTCTGCATATACTGGGTTTAGCTCTATTTCCTTTGCCAGGTTAGGGAAGTTTTCAGTGATTATTTCTCAATCCCTTGCTCTTTCTCTTCTCCTTGTGGTACCCCTATGATGCAAATATTGGTATGCTTAATGTTGTCACAGAGGTCCCTTATACTTTCCTCACTTTTTAAAAATTCTTTTTTCTTTTTGCTGTTCTGATTGGGTGTTTTATGAAACTTTGTCTTATAATTTCCTGATTCAGTCTTTTGCTTCATCTAATCTACTGTTGATTTTTTCTAGTGTATTCTTCAGTTTAGTTATTGTATTCTTAATTTATGACTGGTTCTTTTTATGGTTTCTTCATTTTTTTTAATGCTTATTATCTCTTTGTTGAAGTTTTCACTGAGATCATATATTCTTCCCCTAAATTCATTGAGCATCCTTTGAACTCAGCATCTGGTGGGTTGCTTGCCTCCATTTTATTTAGTTCTTTTTTCTGTAGTTTTCTCTTATTCTTTCATTTGGACATGTTTCTTTGTTTACTCATTTTGGCTACCTCTCTGTGTTTGTTTCTGTTTATTAGGTAGTTTTGCTACCCAGTCCTGGATGGGTGGCCTTATGTAGTAGGTATCCTGTGGGACCCAGGGGTGCAGTCTCTCTGCTCAACCTGCACTGGGTGCTCCAGTAGTGTTTCTTAGGTGGATTGTGTGTGTTTTCCTGGTGTTAAGTTAAGACTTGAGTGCTGTTGGCATGTCATTGGGTATGATTGTTCTCAGGCTGACTGGCTGTGAGAATTTGCCATGCCCACAGGGTATGAGCTGCTCTGTGGGGGCTGACCCCATGGGGTGGGATTTGCCCAAGTGGGCTTGTGTGTCTTTTGAGACCACCCTTTGGATATGCCACTTGTGGGCCCAATCTGGTGGTATTCAGTTAGGGTCTGATGCCAGCCTCCAAACGCATTAGTTCTGGACCTCTTGGGAAGGGCTCCTGTGCAGGCCATGGTCAGCCGCTGCCTGTGACCACTTGAGGCTATCTGGTAGGAATTACAAAGTGATCCACAATTCGTTGTTGCCTGCGCTGTACCTGGAGGCACATGGGAGAGGCCACATAGTGTACCAAGGCTGGCTGCTACCAGCACTGGACCTGAGACAGCTTAGCACAGTGTCCAGGGAACCCCAAGATATGAGGACATCTGCCAGCTGCCCGCAAGGCTCAGCAGCTAAAGAAGTTTTGGATGGTATGCGAATTGGGTGAGGTGAGGTCCCTGAAAGTCACCATGGTAGGGTGGGTAGTGCTCTCCAGATTACTGCAGACCCAAATTTGATGCCAGTGCTGAACCTGAGGCCATTCCCCAAAAGTCTCAGATCACATCTAGGCCAGCTACCATCCACCTGGGTCCTACAGACACCCTAGATTTGTTCAAGAAACACTGCAGTTTGGGTCAGGGCTGGTCACCTGCATTGTGGAGTAGAAGCTTACTGATCACTGCCAAAAAAATCTCCTGTTGTGAGGGCTGGGCAGGGCTGTCTGGGCAGGAATATGCCTTCGGTAATTCACAAGTTGGGTGGGATGGAGTCAGTGGATTTCACCAGGGCAGGGCAGATTCAGATTTGGCCATATTAAGGGAGGGCTCAATACAGGCAAGGAGGCACCTGTCTGTAGGCTGCACAGAGGGAGAGTTCAACATAGGACAATGATGGCTATCCCTTCAGTCCTCACCCCAAAGCCACACAACTCAGTCCTTTTCTGTATGTCTCTGGCACCTCTTGAGCTGCTGTCCCTCCTCTGGAGCCCAGGGTGAGTGCCTGCATTTGAGTGATTCTGTGTGTGGGCCCTTAAGCAGATGTCTGTGTTTCCAGCAGCCTTCCGTCTCATCTGGACAGTCAGACTTCCCACTGATTTTTACAGCCAGATTTTGTAGGGATTCCTATTCCCTGCACTGGAACCCTGGGCTGGGGAGCCCTGGTGTGGGTCTGGGGCCCCTCAGTTCTCCAGAGGAACCTCTGAGGCTAAGACAACCCTCCAGATTCTCAACCACCACATGTGGGTATGAGGTCAGCCCATTTCTCATCTCTGCCCCTCCTATCAGTCTTGATGTGGCCTCTTCTTTATATTTTTAGTTATAGGAGTTATTTTCTGCTAGTCTTCAGATAATTCTTTAGGTTGATTTTCTCTAATTTAGTTTTAATTTTAATGCAGTCATGGGTGGAAGCAAGTGTAGCATTTCCCTACCTCACCATCTTGACCAGAACTAGCATCCAGTACCATATATATATATTTTTATTATTATAGCTTTGAAATCAGAGAGTATGATACCTCCAACTTTGTTCTTCTTTTTCAAGATTGCCTTGGCAATTTATGGTCTTTTGTCCTTCCATATAAATTTTAAGATTTTTTTTTCTATTTCTGAGAAGAATGCCATTAATTTGATAGAGATTATACTGAATCTGTATAGTAATGTGTTTATTTTAATTATATTAATTCTGCCAATCCATGAGTATGGTATGTCTTTTCATTTATTTGTGTCCTCTTCAATTTCTTTAATCGCTTATAGTTTTCTGAGTATAGGTCTTTCACCTCCTTGGTTATATTTATTCCTAGGTATATTATTCTTTTTGATGCAGTTGCAAATGGGATTGTTTTCTTAATTTATCCTTGTGATCATTTGTTGTTAGTGTATAGAAACATGATAGATTTCTGTATATTAATTTTATCATCTTGCTACTTTAACAAATTGATTTATTCTATTAATTTTAGTTGATTCTAGAGTTTTGTACATGTAGTATCATGTCATCTGCAAATAGTGACAGTTTTACATCTTCCTCTCTAAGTTGGATGTCTTTCATTTCTTTTTCTTATCTGATTGCTGTGGCTAGAACTTCCAATAATATATTGAATAGTAGGGCTGAGTGGGTCATTGTTGTCTTGTTCCTGATTTTAGAGGTAAAGCTTTCAGCTTTTCACCATTGAATATGATGCCATATATATAGCATTTGTTGTGTTGAAGTAAATTTCCTCTAGACTTTGTAGATGGTCTTTTATCATGATGGATGTTGAAATTTCTCAAATGCATTTTCTACATTTATTGAGATGACCATGTAATTTTTATCCTTGGTTTTGTTAATGTGGTGCATCATTTTAATTGTTTTGTTGTTGATAATCTTCACTCGAATCCCTGGTATAAATCCCACTTGATCATGGTGTATAATCCTTTCAATGTATTGTTGGACTCAGGCTGCTAGTATTTTGTTGACAGTTTTTGCATCTATGTTTATCAGGGATATTGGCCCGCAATTCTCTTTCTGTAGTGTCTTTGTCTGGATTTGGTATCAGGGTAATGCGTCTCTCATTGAATGAGTTTGGAAGCTTCTTTTCTCTTCAATTTCTTGGAATAGTTTGAGAAGAATAGTTATAATTTTCCTTTAAATGTTTGGTAGAATTCACCTGTGAAGCTGTCTAGTCTGGGCTTTTTGGGGAGGAGGGAGGGTTTTTTTAATTACTATTATTACTTTTCAATTTCATTGCTAGTAATTGGTCTGTTCAGATTCTATCTCTTCATGGTTTAGTCTTGGAATGTTATATGCTTCTAAAAATTTATCCATTTCTTCTAGATTGTCCAATTTGTTGGCACATATTTGTTCATAGTATTCTTTAATGATCCTTTGTATTTCTGTAGTATCGATGGTAATCTCTCCTCTTTCATTTCTGATTTTATTTATTTGGGCTCCCTCTCTTTTTTATTGCTGATTCTTGCTAGAGGTTGATCAGTTTTATTTATCCTTTTAAAGAACCACCTCTTAGTCTTATTGATCTTTTCCATTGCTTTTTTAGTTTCCATTTTGTTAATTTCACGCTGATATTTATTATTTTTTTCCTTCTACTCACTTTGGATTTTATCTGTTCTGCTTTTAGTTGCTTTAAGTGTAAATTTAGATTATTTACTCGGAATTTTTCCTGCTTATTGAGGTAGGCCTGTATAGCTATGAACTTCCATCTTAGAACTGCTTTTCTGCATCCAATGAATTTTGTAAAGTTGTGTTTTCATTTTTGTTTGTATCAAGGTATTTTTTTATTTTCTGCTCAATTTTCTCTTTGATCCATTGATTGTTTAGTAGCATGTTGTTTAGTCTCTCTGTGTTTGTGTTTTTTTTCCACTTTTTTTTCCTATAGTTGATTTCTATTTTCATGCAATTATGGTCAGAAAATATGCTCAATATAATTTCAACTTCTCAAATTTTTTAAGGCTTGTTTTGTGGCCTAATATCTGCTCTATCCTGGAAAATATTTCACGTGCACTTGAAAAAAAAATGTAATCTGCAATTTTGTAATGACAAGTTCTATAAAAGTATATTAAGTCTATCTGATCTAATGTTGCATTTAAGGCCATTATTAATGATTTTCTGTCTGGATAGTTACTATTAATTACTGCCTTTATGTCCATTAATATTTGCTTTATAAACCTGCATGCTCCTATGTTGGGTGTGTAAATATTTACCATTGTTATACTTTCTTTTTCAATTGACCCTTTTATCATTATGTTATGTCCTTCTTTGCCTCCTTTTACATTCTTTGTTTTAAAGTCTATTTTGTCTGATATGAGTAAGGCTACCCCAGAGTTCTTTTTGTTTCTATTTGCTTGTTTCTATTTTGTTTCTATTTGAATATCTTTCTCTATTCCTTAACTTTCAGTCTCTGTGTGTCTTTCAATCTAAAGTGGCAGCATACAGATTGGTCTTATTTTTTTATTCATTCTGCCACCCTGTGTCTTTTGATTGGAACATATAGTCCATTTACATTTAAAGTAATTATAGATATGTGCTTATTGCCATTTTTGTTGTTGTTGTTTTTATTGTTCATCTCTGGTCCTTTGTTCTTTATCTGTATCCTCTTGATTTGCTGTTTTTCTTTTTTTTAATCAAATTTATTAGGGTGACATTGATTAATAAAATTATGTAAGTTTCAAGTGAACAGTTCAATAATACATCTTATGTATATTGTATTGTGTGTTCACCACACAAAGTTAAGTTTCCTTCTGACACCTTATTTTGATCCCCTTTACCCTTATCTAATTCCTTCTTCCCTGCTTTCCCTCTGGTAACCACTAAACTGTTGCTCATGTTCATGAGTCTGTTTGTTTGTCTTGTTTGTTTGTTGCTTTCAGTTTTATATCCCACATATGAATGAAATCATATGATTCTCATCTTTTTCTGACTTATTTCACTTAACATGATAATCTCAAGATCTATCCATGTTATTGCAAATGGCAGTATTTTATATTTTCTTATGGCAGAGTAATAATCCATTGTATATATGTATCACATTTTCTTTATCCAAACATCTATCCAAGACACTTTGGTTGTTTCATTGTCTTGGTCACCATGAATAATGCTGCAATGAACATCGGGGTACATATATCTTTACAGATAAGTGTTTTCAAATTTTTGGGTAAATACCCAGAAGACGGATTGCTGGGTCATATGGTAATTCTATCCTTAGTTTGTGAAGGACCTCCATAGTGTTTTTCATAGTGGCTATACCAATTAACAATCCCACCAGAAGTATGTGAGAGTTTCTTTTTCCCCACAACCTCTTCAGTTCTTGTTATTACTTGTCCTGTTGGTGACAGTCATTCTAACAGGTGTGAGGTAGTAACTCACCGTGGTTTTGATTTGTATTTCCATAATAGCTAGTGAAGTTGAGCATCTTTTTATATGTCAGTTGGCCATTTGTATGTCTTCTTGGGAGAAGTTCAGGTTCTCTGCCCACTTTTTAATTGGATTGTTTGTTTTTTTGCTATTGAGTTGAATCAGTCCTTTGTACATTTGGATATTAGCCCCTTATCAGAGGTGTTGTTTGGGTGGTTGTCTTTTTGTTTTGTTGATGGTTTATTTTGCTGTGTAGAAGCTTTTTATTTAGATGTGGGCTCATTCATTTATTTTTACTTCCTTTGCCTTTGAGGTATTATATTTAGATCTTTGATCCATTTTGAGTTAATTTTGGTGTATGGTGACAGCAGTCTAGTTTCATTCTTTTGTATGTGGCTTTCCAATTTTCCTAGAATCATTCATTGAAGAGACTTTCTTTTATTCATTGTCTGTTTTTGGCTCCTTTGTAAAAATTATTTGTCCACTTATATGTGGGTTTTTTTCCTGGGCTTTCAGTTCTGTTCCATTGGTCTGTGTGTGTTTTTCTGCCAATACCAGGCTGTTTTGTTTATTGTCACTTTATAGTATAATTTGTTCTTTTTTTCTCAGGATTTCTTTAGCTATTTGGAGTCTTTTGTGATTTCCTACAAATATGATAATTTTTGTTCTATTTCTTTAAAAATGCCATTGGGATTTTGATGGAGATTGCATTAAATCTGTATATTGCTTTGGTTAATATGGCCATTTAAACTATATTGATTCTTCTAATCCATAAATATGGACCATCTTTCCATTGTTTTCTATCTTCTTCAATTTCTTTAAATGTCTTATCATTTTCAGTGTATAGGTTCTTCACATACTTTGTTAAGTTTATTTCTATGTATTTTATTTTTTTTGTTGCCGTTACAAAAGTAATTTTTTAATTTCTTTTTCTAAAATTTTATTTTTTGTGTTAAAGAACACTATGGATTTTCGTATATTGATTTTGTATTCCACGAATTTTCTGTATTTATTTATTGTTTGTAATAGTTTTTGGTGGAGTCTTTAGCGTTTTTCATCCAAAGATTCCTGTCATCTGCAAAAAGTGATAATTTGACTTCTTCATTCACAGTTTGGATGCCTTTAATTCTTTCTCTTGCTTGATTGCCCGAGCTAGAACGTCCAATATTATATTGAATAACAGTGGTGAGAGTGGACAACCTTGTCTTGTTCCTGATCTTAGAGGGATGGCTTTTAGGTTTTCACCATTAAGTATGATTTTAGCTGAGGGCTTGTCATGTATGGCCATTATGTTGAGGTCCTTTTCTTCTATATCCATTTTTTTTTAGAAGTTGACCTCTTTTCTTATTAAAATTATTGGAGTGACATTGGTTAATAAAATCTAATAAGTTTCAAGTGTACAATTCGATAATACATCATATAGATATTGCACTGTGTGTTCACCACCTCAAATTAAATTTCCTTCCGTCACTAAATATTTGACTCCCTTAACCCCTACATACCCATTTTATTAAGTGTTTTAATTATAAATGAATGCTGTATCTTGTCAAGTGCTTTTCTGCATCTACTGATATGATCATATGATTTTTATCCTTTATTTTGTTTATGTAGTACATCACACTGATCAATTTGTCTCTGTTGAACTATCCTTGTGCCCTTGGAATGCACCTCACTTGATTGTGATGTATAGTCCATTTGTATTTGATTTGTATTAGTATTTGTATTAGTATTTTCTTTAGGATTTTTGCATCTGTATTCATCAGAGATATTGGTCTATAGTATTCTTATTTTGTTTTATCCTTACCAGGTTTTGGTATTAAGGTAATGTTAGCCTCATAAAATGAGTTAGGAAGTATTGCCTCTTTTTCAATTTTTTGGAAGAGTTTGAGAAGGTTGGGTATTAAATCATCTTTAAATGTTTGGTAGAATTCACTAGTGAAGACATCTGGTCCTAGATTTTTACTTTTTCGGAGATTTTTAATGGTTTCAATTTCCTTACTGTTGATCGGTCTACTTAGATTTTCTAGTTCTTCATGATTCAGTTCAGGAAGGTTTTATATTTCTAAGAACTTGTCAATTTCTTCTGGGTTATTGAATTTGTTGACATATAAGCTATCATAGTATTCTTGTATGTGCTTTGTATTTCAGTAGTATCTGTCGTAACTTCTTTCATTTCCAATTTTGTTTATTTGTGTCTTTTCTCATTTTTTCTGAGTGTAGCCAGAAATTTGTCAATTTTACTGACCTTTTCAAAGAACCAGCTCTTTTTCCATTAATTTTTTCTGTTGTCTTTTTGTTCTCTATTTCATTTATTTTTATTATTTTTAATTTTTATTATTTCTTTCCTTTTACTGACTTTAGGTTTTATTTATTCTTTTTCTAGTTTTTTTTAAATTAAGTTTATTGAGGTAACATTGGTTAATACAATTATATAATTTTCAGATGTACATTATCATTTGACATCTATATATTCTATTGTGTGTTTACCACCCAAAGTCCAGTTTCCTTCACCTACCATATATTTTATCTTCTTTACCTACTTCGCCCTCTCCCTAAACACTATATTTGATCCCCTTTACCCCATCTACTTCCCCCCTCCTTTCCACCCCACTAATAACCAATAATCTATCTATATTCCTCTGGGAACCACTAGTCTATTGTCCATGTTCATGAGTTTGTTTGTCCTGCTCATTTGTTGCCTGTAGGTTTATATCCCACGTATAAGTAATATCATGTGATTTTCAACTTTTTCTGTCTGGCTTATTTCACTTAGCACGAATATCTCAGAGTTCATCCATGTTGTCACAAATGGCAATATTTCATCTCTTCTTATGGCTGAGTAATATTCCATTGTATGTATGTACCACAGCTTCTTTAGCCAATCATCTATCATAGGACACTTTGGTTGCTTCCATGTCCTGGCCACTGTGAATAGTGCTGCTATAAACATCGGTGTGCAAATATCTTTTCGAATACAAGTTTTCAAGTCTTTGGAATAAATACCCCATAGAAGGATTGCCAGATCATATGGTAGATCAATTGTTAGTGTTTTGAGAAACCTCCATACTGTTTTCCATAGTGGCTATACCAATTTGCAGTCCCACCAGCAGTGTATGAGCGTTCCTTTTTCTCCGCATCCTCTCCAACATTTGTCATTACTTGTCCTGTTGATTATAGCTATTCTAACAAGTGTGTTTGGTAACAGGTGGTATCTCATTGTGGTTTTGATTTTCATTTCCCTAATAGCTAGCAATGTTGAGCATCTTTTCAAATATTGGTTGTCCATTTGCATGTCCTCTAGAGAGAAGTGTCTGTTCAGGTCCTCTGCCCATTTTTTGATTGGATCATTTGTTTTTTTGTTGTTATTGAGTTCTTTGAATATTTTGGATATTAAGCCCTTATCGAAGGTGTTGCTTGCAAATATATTTTCCCATTCGGATGGTTGTCTCTTTACCTTGTTGATGATTTCTTTTGCTGAGCAGAAGCTTTTTAGTTTGAGGTAGTCTCATTCATTTATTTTAGCTTTTACCTCGCTTTCTTTTGAGGTCAAGTTTTAAAATCCTCTTTAAGTCCAAGGTCCTTGAGTTTCGTTCCTCTATTTTCTTCTATGCATTTTGTTGTTTCAGGTCTTATATTCAGGTCCTTAATCCATTTTGAGTTAATTTTTTCTTGTGACTCTCTCATTTTCCCAGTACCATTTATTGAAGAGGGTTTTCTTTCTCCACTGTACGTTTTTGGCTTCTTTGTTGAAAATTATTTGCTCATATAAATATAGGTTTACTTCTGGACTCTCGATTCTGTTCCACTGGTCTGTGTCTATTTTGCTGCCAATACCTTGCCATTTTGATTACTGTCGCTTTGTAGTATAATTTGAAGTCGGGCAGATGATGCCTCCAACTCGTTCTTTTTTCTCAGGATGGCTTTGGCAATTCGGAGTCTTTCGTGTTTCCATACAAATCTGATGATTCCTTGTTCTATTTCTTTAAAAAATGCCGATGAGATTTTTTTAAAAATTACTTTATTATTATTTATGCCTATAGCACCTGGTCTTCCTAGGTGGTCTTCCATCCAAGTACTAACTAGGCCCGAGCTGTTTAGCTTCCAAGATCAGACATAGGGCTTGTTCAGGGTGGCATAGTTGTAGACCATGGACCGTGACTCCACTGGGGCATGGACCCAGGACCTTCTGCGTGTAAAGCTGACGTGCTAACCGCTACACGATGGAACCACATCCAATGAGATTTTGATGGGGATTGCATTAAATCTGTATAATGCTTTAGGTAATATGGTCATTTTAACTATGTTGATTCTACCAATCCATTTCTTTGTATCTTCTTTGATTTCTTTTAATAGGGTCTTATAGTTTTTATTATATAGGTTCTTCACTTGTTTCATTAAATTTATTCCTAGTTATTTTATTCTTTTTGCAATTGCAATTATTTTTTTCTATTTCTTTTTCTGATACTTCATTATTCAGGTATAGGAATGCTATGGGTTTTGTATACAGAAACTTTACTGTATTTGCTTATTGTTTTTTGTAGTGTTCTGTGGAGTCTTTAGGGTTTTCTTTATAGAGAATCATGTCATCCGCAAATAGTGACAGTTTGACTTCTTTGTTTCCTATTTGGATGCCTTTTATATTTTTCTCGTCTCATAGCACTTGCTAGGACTTCCAATGTTATATTGAATAACAGTGGCAATAATGGACAGTCTTGCCTTGTTCCTGATCTTAGAAGGAAGGTTATTAGTTTTTCACCATTAAGTATAATGTTGGCTGAGGATTTGTCATAGATGCCCTTTATTATGTTAAGGTACTTTCCTTCTATAACAATTTTGTTAAGTGTTTTGATCATAAATGAATTCTGTATTTTGTCAAAGGCTTTTTCTGCATCTATTGATATAATCATATGATTCTTAGTTTTTAATTTGTTTATGTGGTGTATCACATTAATTGATTTGCAGGTGTTGAACCATCCCTGTGCCTCTGGGAGGAAGCCCACTTGATCGTGGTGTATAATGTTTTTGTTATGTTGCTGTATTCAGTTCGCTAGTATCTTATTTAGGATTTTTGCATCTGTGTTCATGAGAGATATTGTAGTTTTCTTTTTTTGTGTTATTTTACCAGGTTTGTTTTCAGAGTAATATTGGCCTCATAAAATGTGTTAGCAAGTATTGCCTTCTTTTCAAGTTTTTGGAAGAGTTTGAGGAGAATAGGTATCTTTTTCTAGTTTTTAAAGATGTAATGTTAGGTTGTTTATTTGGAATTTCTCTTGTTTCTTGAGATATACTTGTAGTGATATGAACTTTCCTCTTATTACTGCTTTTGCTGTATCCCAAAAGTTTTGTTATGTTGCATTTTTATTCTCATTCGATTCTATATTTCTTTTGATCTCCTCTTTTATTTCTTCTTTGACCAAGTCATTCTTTAGTATCATGTTGTTTAATAGCCACATATTTGTGTTTTTTCCTGCTTTCTTTTTGCCGTTGATCCCTAGTTTACAAGCCTTGTGGTGCAGAATATGCTTGGTATAATTTCAATATTTTTGAATTTGTTGAAGCTAGTTTTGTGTCTGAACATATGGTCTATCTTTGAGAATGTTCCATGTATACTAGAGAAGAATATATAATCTAGTGTTTTGGGATGAAAAGCTCTGTAAATGTAGGTTATGTCCAATTGGTCTAATGTGTCATTTAAAGCTGATATCTCCTTACTGATTTTCTGTTTGAATGATCTATTCATTTCTGTCAATGGGATATTGGGGTCCCCTTCTATATGGTTTTTGTCAGGTTTTCCCTTTAGTTCTGTTAGTAGTTGCTTTATATATTTTGGCGCTTCCTGATTGGGAGCATATATACTGATAAGTGTCACATCTTCTTGATGTATTGTCCTTTTTATCATTATGAAATGTCCATCTTTGTGTTTCATTATCTTTTATTTTTTATCTTGAAGCCCATCTCATCAGATATAAGAAAGGCTACACCTGCTTTTTTTCTGGATGTCATTTGCTTGGAGTATCATTTCCACCCTTCCATGTTGAGTCTATATTTGTCCTTGTAGCTGAGATATGGCTCTTGAAGGCAACATATGGTTAGGTTTTGTTTTTTGATCCAATTTACTACTCTATGACTTTTTATTGCAGAGTTCAGCCCATTTACATTTAAGGTGATTATTGATATATGAGGTTTTTCTATAACCATTTTATCTTCTGTTTTCTGGTGTCTTCATTGTTTCTTTTTCTTTGTGTTTTGGCTCTTATTTTAGTTTGGTGGTATTCTATGATTTTTTCCTCTGTTCCTTTTTTTGTTGTTGTTATGTGTTTCAGTTCTGGATTGTGTGTGTGTGTGTGTGTGTGTGTGTGTGTGTGTGTGTGGTTACTATTAAGTTTATTCAAAAGGAAGTTTCATATACACAGCTGTTCTTTTTCTTCTGCATGTGTCTTATCTCTATTGCTCTTTGAAGATTCAGATAACTACTTCCTCTATTTTCTGTTTTTGTTGTCTCAAATTATCCCTATTTATGCTGTGAGTTCATTTCTGAGTTGCAGTAGCTATTGTGTTCTCTTTAAAATGTTTTTACTTTTTTTAACCATTATGTATTATTTAACTTTATAATACCCTATTCTGAATAAAAGTTGCAATTTCCTGTTTCTGTCTGTCAGTTATCTTCCTTATAGTTTTGCATCTTTTTGTCTTTCCATTTCAGATAGTATAACCCCTTAGTATTTTCTGAAATTCAGGCCTTGTGGTTGAAAACTCCCTTAGCTTTTTTATTTCTAAAAAGGTCTTTATCTCTCTTTCATGCCTAAAGGAGAAGTTTGCTGTTTATATTATTCTTGGCTAGTATTTGATTCCACACCCTCCTAGACTGTAAATTTTCTGCTAAAAATTTGATGTTAATCTAGTGCGTTTTCTTTTATAGTTACCATCTTCTTTTCCCAAGTTGCCTTGAGAATTCTTTTTGTCATTAATTTTTGACAGTTTTAATATAATGTGCCTTCGAAAGGTCTTTTGGGTTGAGATAATTAGGTGTTCTGTTTTCTTGTTGGATTCGAAGATCTAGTTCTTTGCATAGGTTTGGGAAGTTCTCATCTAGTGTTTCTTTGCATAGGCTCTCTGTTCCCTATCCCCTCTCTTTTCCTTGTGGTATATTCCTCATGTTTATATTGCTGTTTCTGATGGAGTCAGACAGTTCTTGTAGAGTTCCTTCCTTCCTTCCTTCCTTCCTTCCTTTTTCTCTCTTTCTTCTTTTGTTTTTCTTTTCAATATTTTTTGCTCTCAAGTCTTTCTCTTTCTCCATTTGCATCATTTCCAGATTTACGTCTTTGATATCACTAATTCTTTCCCTCATTTGGTCAGCTCCATTTCCTAAATTCACTTGTTCATTCTTCATCTCTTTTATTGAGTTCTTCAGCTCCAGAATTTCTATTTGGTTCTTTTTTAAAGTTTCAATCTCTTTGGTAAAATATTCCTGTTTTTCATTGATTTTGTTTCTGAATTTATTAAACTGCTTATCTGAATTTTCTTGCATCTTGTTGAGGTTAATCAGAACTGCAATTTTGAATTCTCTGTTCTTTAATTCGTATCTTTCTATAATTTTAAATTTATTTTCTGGAGAGTTTTAATTTTCTTTTTGAGCACCCTTATCATTTTGATTGTTCATCATATTTGATGGATTATTTGATGGATTATTTCTCCACCTAGGTATTTATGGGAATTAACTCTCCTTTTTAAAAAAATTTATTATTATTATTGAGTGATCCCTCTTTAGCAGATTGATAATAAGAGATTTTTCTTTTGTTTTCCAGTAGGTTGTATACAAGCCTCCTGCATAGCCCAGGCCTCCCAGATCTCTACTGTGTTTGAAAACAATGCCCTCTATTCCCTGGGAAGTGTGTGTCTCCTCTGTGACCAGGTTGCCTCTGTCCCAGCACTCTACTCCTGAGGAAGAATGTGGTGAATAATGGGGATCTGAGACCCTTAAGAGCCTCTGATGTTCTGGCGCTGCCCCAGTGGCCAGATGCAGTCTCGTACTGCCTGAGGTGTCCCAGGTGTCTCTGCCATAATCATCTTTGATGGGGGTGTGGTATGGGTTGGGAAAGGCTGTTGGTGTGGTATGGGTTGGGAAAGGCTGTTGGTGTGCCTGTGGATGTTTTCCTCCCAGCAACAGCAACCACTAGGTCTCAACCTACTCGCCTCCATCACCGGAACCAGCTATAGTGTGCTCATTGTGTCTGCCACTCAGACGCTGTCTCCTCAGTTCCTAGGGCTGCACACTTCCTGCTCTGTAGCATGACACTCACTGCTGCAGTTTCCCCCTGGGGCCTGTGCTACCTCTGTGAGTGTGTGGAGAGGTGAGCTCTGAGAAAGTGGTGGGAGGCAGTTAGGCTTCTTAACTTTACTTTCTAGAACACAGCTGTACACCATTGTATTTCATCTCTACCCTGATCCCTGCCTCAATCACTGGGTTCTGCCATAGTATATACT
>NW_006443138.1:32117699-32140199 GCF_000325575.1 Pteropus alecto
GCGCATGGCTAGAGAGTGCATGCCACAGCCTGATTCCTCCTTTCTTCTGGAGACCTACAGGGAGCTCCGGGTTTTGTCCACAGCACCCATTTCTGCTTCTCTCCCTTCTCTCTTTTCTTGATTGCCTAATTCTTCCATCTTTAGATGCTTTGATGTACAGATCTCTCAGAAATGTTTGTATGTTAGGCTGGGAATCTTCTGTTAGATTGTGGCTATTCAATTTGTTGTAATTTCAACAGGAGAGCTCAAAGAAACTCCTCGTGCCACCATGCTTCTGACATCACTGCTGGTTTTCTTTGGTGCTTTCTGGACCTGGTTGTTTGTTTCCTTCCCCAGAGTAGGAAAATTTTAAATCATTATTTCCTTAAATATATATATTTTCTTCCCCTTTCTGTCTCTCTTCTTCCTTCAGAATGTCTGTAATGTTAATGTTGGTGTGCTCGATGTTGTCTCAGCGGTCCCTAATACTATCTCATTTAAAAATTGTTTTTCATTTTATTATTCTAATTAAATAATTTTTACTATTCTGTCTTCCATGTCACTAATCCATTCTTCTGTATTAACTAGTCTGCTTCAGTTTCCTTCCAATATATTCTTCATTTCAGTTATTGTATTATTCATTTCTGATTTTTTTAATTATATTTTCTGACTCTATGTTGAAGTGCTCTCTGAGTTCCTCCATTCTACTCTCAAGTTTGTTGAGCATTTTTATGACTGTTTCTTTGAATTCTTTATCAGTCAAATTACTTATCTTCATTTCATTAGAGTATTTCTATGAGGTTTTTTTTTCCTTGTTTCTTCTTTTGGGGGCATATTCTTCTCTCTCCCCCTTTTTGTTTGACTTTCTGTATTTGTTCCTGTGAGATAGATGAAATAGCTATTTCTTCCTGTCTTGAAAAAGTGGCTTCTGTGTAGACTGTGTACCGGAAGGTTTTGGCATAACGGTTATAGTTGAGGTGGGCACATCAATGCCTGGTATGCTATCAGCCAGAAGGAGTGGGTTTGAGATAGGAAGCCTGATTGCGTATTTCATTTTCCTTCTGCTCTTGTTGGGGCTGCCTGTTTTGGAAGGACTGCCCAGTGTGTGCATGGTGTGCCCTGTTGCTTTGTCTGTTGCCCCAACCAGGTTTAGAAAGGGCTACTCTGAATGCACAGGTCTCAATGCTCCATTATCTTCACACTTTCTTTGAATGGGCACCCCTGTGTATGTGCATAGCCACACTTTGCTAGATCTGAACTCTTCTTGAGTGGAGTAGCCCCACGTATGCCCACAGCAGTTCCCACTATCTCCTCACTGGGAAGTCTTGTGTGTGGGTACCACATTTTCCTAGTTGTACACTTTCTCTGAAAGGGACAGCCCTGCACATGCATACTACCGCACTTCACTACTTCTGCACCCTCTTCAGGCAGGGCCACCTCTCAAGTGCATGCAGGAGTGGCTTACAAACTCTGCTTTTGGCAGCCCTGCACATGGGCACAGCAGTGCTTTACTACTTCTTCATTCTCTCTGAGCAGGCATGCTCTGCATGTGCATGCAACCCAGCAGGTGCATGCAGCAGTGCCCTGCTATATCCACTGGATCAATCTCTAAGTATAGGGGCCCAATTACATGTGCTATCGTACCTTCTTTTTCCTACTGGATATAGTTCCATGAGGGTGGCTGGGGACATGCTATGGCAACCCTAGACGTCTGTCAGAGGTCCTTGGTAGAGCTCCTGCTGATATCTAAGTTCAGGAGAAAGGAAAACAATGGTGCTTACCAGTTCCTCTGGTCCTGGGTAGTTCCCTCAATTTACAGTAAACTCCTGTATATGTGGCATCTCTTTTCTGTTGTGCAGAAGCTATTCAACCAGCTGTCAGTTGTCTCTCAGGAGGAACTGCTCTAAATATAGGGTATACATTCAATGTGTATTGAAAAGAAAGTGAACTCAGCATCTTCCTATGCCACCATTTGGACCTGCCTAGGCCTGTCTTTTTATTGATTTCCCTGTTGTAGGCATTCTAGTACAGATTAGTTTTAGAGTAGAGACATAGTTGAGTGAAAATTCAGAATCTGTGCCTGCCATAGTGAAGAGTGGGGCCCAGATGTGTCTCACACATATTTGTACAGGTCAGCATTATTCAGGTAACTGTAAGTCAAAGGGAAAAAAAAACAGGTTAGCTTTCCAGGTGGGGATCAACAATGCCAAAGAGAGCAGAAGAAAAACCAGATGAGTCTTATTTCAAGCAGAAATAAACTAGTGAGAATGGTTGAGAAGGAGGCCAGGATGAAGAATTGCATGGGCAGGTGTGTGGAGTCTTGGGCATAGTGGGCCCAGGCCAGAGTCATAGTAGGACACATGGTGCCACAATGGAGAGGAGACATGGTTGGCAGGAAAAGATGAGAAGAACAAGGAGCCTGGAGGCTCTAAGGACCCTGATGGAAAATAGAATGAAGGTTCTTTTCTAAAGTGAGGTCTGTCTGAGGCTCCCATGGGCATTTCTGTTTTGTTAGTGTTTGCGTTTCTATGCATAATGGAGAATGAGATGGAGTGTTACATTTTTAAAATAAATCTGTAACAAATACTAATTTAGTCTTACTTAAAGGGATCAGGAGAGAAAGCCTAGAAGTATGTTTTTTTTTTTCTAACGAACAAGGGTATTTACACAATTTATATTAAGAAGAAGGAAATCATAACAAGAGCAGTGAGGTGATAGTGGTATAATTATAAGGTTGGTAAACAAATTCAATTTCCTGAGACAAACATGGTTTATAAATTGGAGTGAGTTGATGAAAGTTTCTATAGCAAACATTCTGAGAAATTAACTTTCCTATAATATCATATAGGATCCCAAGGATATACGTTATAGGTCATGGGAATTGAATATGGATGTAATAATCACTGTTGTTACTAGGGACTCTTCTGTTCTTTGCAGTAAATCATCCAGTTGGTATATAAATTTTGTGATGACAAGATGGATAAAACATTAAAATTGACCTTAATAGGTCCTTCAGCCATGAATTAATATTTGTAAATTTCTTGAAATAGTGCCTTACTTATAATAAGTACTATATGAGTTTGTTAAATAAGATGAATAAGAAAATAAAATATTTAAAAGATAAACTTTGTATCCTTTGTGCCTTTATAGTAACTAGTAAGTATTTCCCAACCTTCTTCTAATTCTATTTCAAAGGATTGGACCAACTATATCCCCTCCAAATTCATTTTCTGAAGCTTTAACCCCAGTTATGACTGTATTGGAGATAGAGTTTTTAGAGAGATAATTCAGTTAAAATGAGACTATTAGGATAGGCTCTAGTCCAGATTGACTGGTGTCCTTATAGGAAGAAGAAGAGACATCAGAGATGTCTGCAGAGTCAGAAGGCTATGTGAGTTACAATAAGAATGTATCTATCTGCAAGGCAAGGAGAGAGATCTTAGGAGAAACCAAACTTGTTGACAACTTGATTTTAGACTTGCAGCACCCAAAGTGTGAGAAAAAGAATCCTGTTGTTTATAAGTCACCCAATCTATGGTATTTTGTTATGGCATCCTGAGCAAACTAAGACAGTTGGCATTCCTCAGAGCACTCGTTATCAATCCTTTTTTTCTCACTCTTATGTTTTCTCTTTAGATATTATTGTGACCTATGTCTTTAACTATAATTTTAAACAAGTCAGAATCACAGCATTAGAGGCTTATAATTTTCTGTATCTCTAGCATTTTAACAGCTCTACCTAGCTTAATCAGCATCTTAAGTAATAAGATTTAGTTAAATCAGACTTGGTTCCAAACAATTTAGGAGATTTCCACTAACTCACTCTCACTCAAAGCCTATACCATGTTTATTTTTTATTTTTATTTATCTCATTAACTAAACAGTTGGAGAGAGATTTCCTCAAACCAGGCCCATATATGGAGCCCACAATGAGCACACATGTACCATGCGTCTTGTTCCATAATGTGGCAGCCATGAGGGAGAAGGATGGATATGACTCATGAGCCTGAAGAATTAATATGCACTGTGGGTAAGTTCAGCCATGGATACAGAGGAGGTCAGACTCTGGCTCCCTGTGGCCATCATTCTTAGGGAAGCACATTGGAAAACCAGGCTAAGAATAGGACTGTTGAGCAAAAAGCAAGGAAGTATTGAATCTGCCAGGAGATAAGCACAGTCTCAGCCAGCTTCCAGGAAATGAAAGATGGAACCAGTGGGCATTCTCTCATATGGTTGCCCTTTCTTGGACAGACATACAGTGTCCCCATTCTAAGAATATCACAAATGTAAATTAGTGGATTTGCAATCCAGATGAATTAATAAGTATGTTTTTGTTCATCAAAGGGAGCACACAAATTTTGTTAATACTCCTCCATAGAGATAGTATTTAGCTGCACTCCTCCATTCCCCAATTTGAGCCCCCACAACCTCCCACCTGGACAAGTACCATCACTTGCTGAATGTTCGACCTTTCTCCTATGTACCTTATCAACAGTGCAATCTCCACACCAGTGTAATCTTTTTAAAACTCTGAGTTTTCCATTTGCAAGAATGTTTAAGAGCTCCCTTTTATCATTGGAGTCAACCTCAATTTTTCATCATGGCACTCAAAACCTCTGATCATAGGCTGTCCACAGGTACCTCCATGTCCCATACTAACGTAAGCTCAGCATCTTAACTTCCGATCTGCTCTTTCCACTGTTTTCATCTCCACAGTCTCACAAATCATTCTTGACTTCCCCTGTCTGCCCAAGTCATTATATCCAGAGAAGTTCTAGCAATTCTTCCTCTCAAACATTTATCTCCCACCCGGCCCCTGCCTCTGCTGTTTGTCCAGCACCACTGTGCTTCAAGACTCTTGTGTTGTTCCTGGGCCTTGGTCACAGCCCTCTAACAGGGCTTCCTGCCTTTGGTTCAGCCTCCTTCAATCCACCCACCATACTTAAGCTTGGGAGATGTTCTCAAAAGTATCATTCCTTAGAATAAAAAATTTCAATGACTCTCTCCCACCAGCCACAGTGATTTTTCATGCCCAGGTTTGGGTCAGCTGTGCTGGAATCCTCGGAGAGCTGATTAGGATTCAAGATGGCTTAGCTTCACCTGGACCTCTGGATCAGAACCATAAACAGGATGACTCAGATAGCTCTTAATTTAACAAACTGCTCAGGAGAGCTTGTTTCTCAGGCCACTTTTTGCGTGGCCCACAAGCTAGAATTTTTTTTTTTACAGCTTTATTGAAATATAATAGACAATTAGTTGGTCATATTTATAGTGCACAATTCAGTGAGTTTTTTCAATTATATTTGGTGTACAATAATATATTAGTTTCAGTTGTATAGCATAATGATTAGAGATCTATATAACTCATGAAGTGATCACCCAAATAAATCTAGTACTTCTCTGCCCCTTTACGTATTTATTACAATATCATTGACAATATTCCTTATGTTGTACTTTAGAGCTCCATGACTATTTTGTAACTATCCATTTTTACTTAATCCTTTTGCCCTTTTTCACTAACTCCCCAATCCCCTTTCATTTAGTAGCCCTCAAAATATTCTCTGTACCTGAGTTTGTTTACATTTTTGTTGTTGTTGTTTATTTTGTTCTTTATTCCATATGTACATGAAATTATATGGCATTTGCCTTTCTCTATCTGACTTTATTAGGTACAATACCCTCTAGGGCCATCATACAATATCTTTTTCTATCCCCTTACTTTGACTCTGTGTATGTCTTAATCTGAAGTGAGTCTCTTGTAGGCAGCATATGTAAGGGTCTTGTTTTTTTATCCATTCAGCCAACTTGTCTTTGATTGGAGCAGTTAATTCTTTTTCATTTGAGGTACTTGTTGACAGATATGTAGTTATTGCCATTCTTTATTGTTTTTGATACACATTTTTTCTTCAATTTAAAGAACTTCCTCCACCATTTCTTGTAATGCTGGCTTGGTGGTGATAAACTCCTTTAATTTGTCCTTGTCTGGGAAGCTCTTTGTCCTTCTACTCTACATGATAGCTTTGCTGGACAAAGTAATCTTGGTTGTAGCTCCTTGAATATTTTGTGCCAAGACTTTCTGTCCTGCAAAGTTTCTTTCGAGAAATCAGTTGTGTCTTATGGGTACTCCCTTGTACTGGGCAATTTCACATCTCCTACCATTGCAGGACAGTTTCTTATTTCTCTCCTAAGTTATAGGGTTTCTGTTCATCCAGATCCCAGCTGGCTCTTCTTGATGTTTGTTCTGTGGTTCCGTCACAACTCTTGTGTAGTTGCAAGAGGAGATGTACAAAGTCTCCACCATCTATGCCATTTTGTCCCCCACTAAGAATGGTTTTTACATTTTCTTTTCCTTCTTTCTTTTCTTTTTTTATTTGCTACTGATAACTCTCTCTTTTTTTACAGCTTCACTGAGGTACAGTTGGCATATAACTTTATGTAACTTAAATTGTGTAACTTTAAGGAATACAATGTATTGATTTGATAGGCTTATATTTTGCAAAACAACCATAGCATTAGCTAACACTCCCATCATTTCACGTAATTGCCATTTATCTGTTGTGGTATAAACATTTAAGATCTAGTCTCTTAGCAACTTTGAAGTATATAATACAGTGTTATTAACAATAATCACAGTGCTGCACATTAGATCCCCAGAATTTATTCATTTTATAACAAAGTTTGTACCTTTTGACCAACATCTCCCCATTTCTGCCAACCTCAAATACCAAGTAACCACCATTTTACCTTCTGTTTTTGGAAATTTGACTTTCTTAGATTCCACATATAAGTGATAGCATACAGTATTTGTCTTTCTGTATCTGACCTATTTCACTTAGCATGATGCATTCAAGAATTATCCAAGTTGTCACAAATGGTAAGGTGTTCTTTCTCAGTTGAATAATATTCTGTCGCAAAGATATAACACCTCTTTATACATTCATATACTGACATACACTTAGGTCGTATGTATATCTTGGCTATTATAATAATGCTGCAATGTACATGGAGTGCAGATATCTCTTTGAGACCCTGTTTTCATTTCCATTGGATATATATACAGAAGTCGATTGATGGATGCTATGGGAGTTCTATTTTTAATTTTTTGAGGCAACTCCATACTGTTTTCCATAGTGTCTGTATTGATTTACATTTCCACCAATGATGTGAAAGGATTCCTTTTTCTCCACATCCTCACCAACATTTGTTATTTCTTTTCTCTTTTAATGATAGCTGTTCTAACAGATGTGAGGTGATATCTCATTGTGGTTTTGATTTAAACCATGATGATGAATGATATTGAACACTTTTTCACTTACCTGTTGACCATTTGGATGTATTTGGAAAAATGTCCTCAGGTTGTTTGCCCATTTTAAATCAGATTTTGTCTTTTTTGTTGTTGAGTTGCGTAAATCTTTATATATTTTTGATATTGGCCCATTCTCAGATACATGGTTCCCAAATATTTTCTTCATTTTATAGGTCACCTTTTCATTTTATTGACTGTTTCTTTTACTGTGCAGAAGCTTTTAAATTCGATGAAGTCTCCCTTACTAACTTTTGCTTTTGTTGCTGGTGCTTTTGGTGTCATAGCCAAAAAAAAAAAAAAAAAATTATTGCAAAGAAGCGAGCATCAAAAAGCCTTTTTTTTTTTTTTTAATTAGGAGTTTTAAGGTTTCAGGTCTTACATTTAAGTCTTTAGTTCATTTAATTTTTAATATTTCTGAGTGGTGTAAGACAGGGGTCTCTTCTTTTTCATGTGTTTATTCAGTTTTTCCAACACTATTTGTTGAAGAGATTAACTTTCCTCATTGAGTATTCTTGGCTCCCTTGTCAAGTATTGGTAAATGCAAGGGGTTATCTCTGGGATCTCAGTTCTGTCCCATTTGTCTCTATGTCTATTTTTATGCCAGTAGCCTCTTGTTTTGCTTACTGTAGCTATGTAGTATAGTTTGAAATCAGGATGCGTGATATCTTGAGCTTTATTTTCCTTTCTTGGTATTGTTTTAACTCTTCAGGGTCTGCTGTGGGTCCATAAAAATTTTAGGATATTCTATTTCTATGAGAAATGTCATTGGAATTTGATAGGGATTACATTGACTCTATAGATGGCTTTGAATGATATAGGCATTTTAACAATATAATTTTTCTCATCCATGAACATGGGATATCTTTTCATTTGTTTGTATCTTTTTTGATTTCTTTCATCAGTGTCTTGTAGTTTTCAGTGTACAGATCTTCTACTTTTTTGGTTAAATTTATTCCTAAATAGTTTAGTGTATTGATGCCTTTGTGAATGGAATTTTCTTTATTTCTTTTTCAGATGTTTTATTGTTAGTGTATAGAAATGCAACTGATTTTTTATGTTGATTTTATATCCTGACTCTTTACTGAATTTGCCAATTAGTTTTAACAACTTTTTGTGGTTGCGTTAAGATTTTCTATATAAAAAAATTGTATTGATACTGTAGATGTCAGCAACATGGCAGCATGAGAGAACCTCCAGGTCTCGCTCCTTGAAGTTACAACAAGCTGGATAGCTATAATTCAACACAGAAACCCTGATCAACACACAGACACATCTGAGAAATTGCACACTGAGACATCTGCAGGTGAAGGTATTTAACCGAATAGTGGACACAGGATTGGGTGGAAGAAGGAAAGAGACAGAAGCTGGGTGCTGTCCCACACTCGCCACGATGCCATTAGATGCGATAGCAGTGAAAGATTAAAATGCAAACCCCACTAGGCCAAGCAGAGAGGCAGAGACAGCAATCATACATGGGTGGCTGTCACACGTTGAGCCTGGCCTCAGGGTTAAAGACAGAGAAGCAGTGCAAAAAAGTCTCAGTGCTCCACAGCTTGTCAGCACTGGACAAAGGATTCCACAGACATGGAGACCTGTCCAACCCATCTACCTGTGGCCTATCTGACAGTAAATTCCTCACTCGGCTAATTGCAAAAGGACTGAAAAAAAAAGCCTTTCTAAAATAAGTGGTCTGTACTCATTGTGGCTAACAGATGAGGAAGAGGAGAACTGGGGTCTTGCGAACATGCTTCCTCCTGCCCATCTATCCCTCACCCATCTCAGCACAGCCTGATAGGTCAATTCAGACAGACTAGCCCTGCTGGCAGCTTTTGCCTACAGGAAGGAAGCACCAGGAACATACCGGCCGGGAGATGCATGGCCTATGACTTGCAATTCACAGCAGTGATGTCCCAAGACCAAAGGAACTGGGTCCTAAGGAGACTCCTGCCTCCTTGGAAATATTGGGCCTTGTCCACAGTGGAGGGAAAACCTCCCCACAAAGAACCCAGAAGCCCCAGTAAAGCAGGTAAGAGAAAATAAAAAGTTGTATTTTAGCGCCACTCATTGGAAAACAAAAGAAAGACCTCTACTTAACAATTTGGTGAACAATGAAAAGTCAAATATGTTTAAAAAGCAGATTTCACTCCCACAAATGCCCAGGCAGAGGAATAAGCCATCAAACACAAGTTATAACCAATGTAACAAGTGAGTTCAGAAAGAATATTTAAAAATCTAGAAAACTCCTTAAAGACATGGAAGAATGTGATTTAAAAGACAGAACACCCAATTATCTCAACCCAAAGAGGCCTTCTCCAAGACACATTGTAATAAAATTATCAAAAATCAATGACAGAATTCTCAGAGCAGCCAGGAAAAGAAGACGGTAACCTATAAAGGAAAATGCATTATAATATCATTGGATTTCTCAGCACAAACTTTACAGGCCAGAAAGGAATATTTAAATATCAAATATTTAATATCAAATACTTAATATCAAATATCAAATATTTAATATCAAATATTTAAACTACTAAGTGAAAGGAACTACCAGACTAGAATAATGTATCCAGTTAAACTCTCCTTTAGATATGAGGGAAAAATAAAAACCTTTCCAGACATAAAAAAAAAAAAAAAAAATTGAAGGAATTCTCCACTACAAGGTCTGCACTACAGGAAATATGAAAGGAGTCAGCTCACCAAAAACAAAATGACAAAAACAAACAAACAAACATAATTAGGAGTAAGGCGACTATAAGGCAAAGAGAAGCAGAAGAGAGTAACCCTTACGAAGAAAAGGGCATTATAAGATTAAACAATAAGAGGAGATTTGCTATAGCAAGATCGTAATGAATGTTCAGCATACATAGGGACAAATCTAGACAATGACTGAAAAGGGGAGAATTTAAAGATCCAAATTCGCAAAGGGGAATGGAGATAAGGTACATGCAGAAAAAAATGGTCAACTCTCTATATGTAACTATCTTTTACATATTCATAATGGTAACCAAAAGCGAAAGATTCAGAACTGAAGTATATAACAAAAAACAAAAAGGACCAAAGGAAAACTGACAAAAGCCAACCAAAATAAAGAAAACTGAAACACAAGGACAAGGAAGCAAAGGAAACACTGAGCTCCCAGAAAGCAAAACATAAAATGTCTATAAGAAGACCTCATATTTCAATAATCACCCTAAATGTAAACGGACTGAACTCACCAATAAAAAGGCACAGAGTTGCAGAATGGATCAAAAAACAAAACCCAACCATATGCTGCCTCCAGGAGACACATCTCAGCTCCAAAGACAAACATAGACTCAAAGCGAAAGGATGGAAAATGGTATTACAAGCAAATGGGATTAGAAAAAAGCAAAAGTAGCAGTACTAATATCAGACGAAGTGGACTTCAAAATAAACAAGGTAAAGAAAGATATTGAGGGACACTTCATAATGATAAAGGGAATCATGCACCAAGACATAACACTTATTAATATATATACTCTCAATCAAGAAGCCCCAACATATATAAAGTAATTACTAACAGAGCTAAAGGGAGAAACAACCAAAACATTATCACAGTAGGGGACCTAAATACCCACTATCGGATATGGACAGATCATCCAAACAGAAATTCAATAAGGAAATAACATCCTTAAAGGACACATTAGAGCAACTGGACATAATTGACATCCCAAAACAGCTGCTTATACATTCTTTAGTGCACATAGAACATTCTCAAGAACCGACCACATACTGGGACACAGAGAGAGCCTCTACAAATATAAGAGGGCTGAAATCATACCAACCATATTCTCTGATCATAATGCTTTGAAATTAGAGATAAACTGCAGAAAGAAATCAAGAAGAAACACAAATACATGGAGATTAAACAACATGCTACTGAGGAATAACTGGGTCAGAGAAAAAATAAAAGAGAGATCAAGAGATACATAGAAATGAATGATAATGATAGTACAACATATCAAAACTTTTGATACACGGCAAAAGTGGTCATAAGAGGAATGTTCATATCATTACAGACTTACTTCCAAAAATAAGAACAATCTCCCCCAAAACAAACTAATGCTTCATCTTAAAAAACTAGTAAAAGAAGAACAAATGAAGTCTAAAGTCAGCCGATGGAAAGAAATCATCAAAATTAGAGCAGAAATAAATGAAATTGAAAACAAAAAAATAGAAAAAAAAATACAACAAAGAGCTGGTTCTTTGAGAAGCTTAATAAAATTGACAAACCCTGGCCAAACTCACTAAAGAGAAAAGAGAAAGGACACAAATAAACAAAATCAGGGATGAAAGAGGGAAAATAATGACAGACACAGCAGAAATACAAAGGATCATACAAGAATACTATGAAAAAGTATATAACACCATATTTAATAACCTAGAAGAAATGGATCAGTACTTAGAAAAATACAACCTTCTTAGACTGAATCAAGAAGAACTGGAAAATCTAAATAGACCGATCAGCAGTATGGAAATTGAACAATTACCCAAAATTTACCAAAAACTAAAAGTCCAGGACCAAATGGCTTCACCAATGAATTCTACCAAATAGTGAAAGAAGATTTAATACCTATTCTCCTCAAACTCTTCCAAAAATTCAAAGAGGAGGCAATACTTCCCAACTCATTTACTGAGGCCAATAGTACACTGATACCAAAACCTGGTAAGGATAACACAAAAAAAGAAAACTACAGACCAATATCTTGTATGAACACAGTTGCAAAATTCCTAAATAAGATACTAGGAATCGAATAGAGTAACGTATTAAAAAGATTATACATCAAGAACAAGTGGGCTTAATCTCAGAGGCACGGGGTTGGTTCAACACCTGCAAATCAATTAATGTGACACACCACATAAACAAATTAAAAAATAAGAATCATATGATCATATCAATAGACGCAAAAAAAAGCCTTCGACAAGATACAGCACCATTTATGATCAAAACACTTAACAAAATCAGTATAGAAGGAAAATACCTTGACATAATAAAGGCCATCTCTGACAAATCTTCAGCCGACATTATACTTAATGGTGAAAACTAAACACCTTGCCTCTAAGATCAGGAACGAGGCAAGGCTGTCCACTATCACCACTGTTATTCAGTATAACACTGGAGGTCTTAGCGAGTGCAATCAGAAAGATATAAAAGGTATCTAAATAGGAAACAAAGAAGTCAAACTGTCACTATTTACGAATGACATGATTCTCTATATAGAAAACCCTAAAGACTCTGCAACTACTAGAAACAATAAGCAAATATATATAGTAAAGTTTCTGAATATAAAATCAATGTCAAAAATACATAGCATTCCTATACCCAAATAATGAAGTGTCAGAAAAAAAAGTGGAAAAAGTAATTCCTGTTGCAATTGCAACAAAAAGATAAAAACCTAGGAATAAATTTAATGAAACATGTGAAGGACCTATATAATGAAAACTATAGATCTTATTAAAAGAAATCAAAGAAGATACAAAGAAATGGAAAAATATTCTGTGCTCTTGGATTGGAAGAAGCAACATAGTTCAAATGACCTTATTACCTAAAGCATTATACAGATTTAATGCAATCCCCATCAAAATCTCATTGGCATTTTTTAAAGAAATAGAACAAAAAATCTTCAGATTTGTATGGAAGCGCAAAAGACTCCTAACTGCCAAAACCATCCTGAGAAAAAAAAAGAACGAAGCTGGAGGCATTGCTTTGCCCGACTTCAAATTATACTACAAAGTGACAGTAATGAAAACAGCATGGTATTGGCAGAAAAACAGACACACAGACCAGTGGAACAGAACTGAGAGTCCAGAAGTAAACCCATATTTATATGAGCATATGATTTTCGATAAAAGAGCCAAAAACATACATTGGAGAAAGAAATCCTCTTCAGTAAATGGTGCTGGGAAAACTGGAAAACCACCTGCAAAAGAATGCAGAAACTAGACTGTTGTCTATCACACACTAAAATCAACTCAAAATGGATTAAGGACCTGAATATAAGACCTGAAACAATAAAATGCATAGGAACTAAATTCATGGACCTTGGACTTAAAGAGGATTTTATGAATTTGACCTCAAGTGCAAGGGAAGTAAAAGCAAAAATAAATGAATGGGACTACATCAAACTAAAAAGCTTCTGCTCAGCAAAAGAAACCTCAACAAAGTAAAGAGACAACTATCCGAATGGGAAAATATTTTTAAAGAATGCCTCCGATATCTGAAAAGATATTTGCACTCCAGTGTTCATAGCAGCATTATTCACAGTGGCCAGGACATGGAAGCAACCGAAGTGTTCTATGATAGATGATTGGCTAAAGGAGCTGTGGTACATATATACAATGAAATATTACTCAGCCATAAGAAGAGATGAAATACTGCCATTTGCGACAACAATGATGGACCTCAAGACAATCATGTTAAGTGAAATAATCCAGACAGAAAAAGTTGAAAATCACATGATATCACTTATATGTGAGGTATAAACCTCAAAGCAACAAATGAACAGAATAGAGACTTGTGGTCATTGACAATAGACTCATGGTTACTGGAAAGTAGCAGGGAGGGAAAAGTAGGTGGGTTAAGGAGGGTCAAGTATGTGGTGACAGAAAGAAATCTAACTATGAGAGGTGAACACATAGTGTAAAAAAAAATATATATATATATGTATTTATATATATATGTCTTACTGTTGAAATGTACCACTGAACCTTATTGAATTTCATTATCTAATGTCACCATTAAAAAATAAATAATAAATTAATTAATATAAAAATAAAGTATGTAGAAACAAATGAGCATGACAATAAAATATAGCAAAATTTTGGAGATTCAACAAAAGTGATAATAAGAGGGAAGTTTATATCATTAGAGGCCTACCTCAAGAAACAAGGAAAATCTTGAAAAAAATAACCTAACATTGCTCCCTAAATACCTAGAAAAAGAAGAAAGATGAAGCCCAAATTCAGTAGAAGGAAGGAAATAATAAAAAATAGAGCCTAATTAAACAAAATTGAGAACAATAGACAGTAGAAAAAAATTAGTGAAACAAAAAGCTCTTTCTTTGAAAAGATTAATAAAATTGACAAAACTCTGGCTAGATTAAGGAAAAAAGAGAAAATTCAAGTAAACAAAACTGGAAACAAAAGAAGTTACAATGGACACCAAAGAAATACAAAGGATTATAGGCAAAAACTATAAAAGGCTACACAACCATCAAATTTGATAACTTAGAAAAAAGGGATAAGTTCTTAGAAACATATAACCTTCTAGACTGAATCAAAAGGAACTGAAAAATCTAATTAGACTGATTATCAATAAGGAAATTGAAAGTCATTAAATACCTCCCGAAAAAGTAAAAGTCCAGGACAAGATGGCTTTATTAGTGAATTCTACCAAACAAAGATTTAATACCTACCCTTCTCAAACTCTTCCAAAACATTGAAGATGCAATACCTCCTAACTCATTTTATAAGGTCAGTGTTACCTTGTGTGAAACCCTGGCAAGGAAAACAAAGAAAAAAAATTTCAGACCAATATCTGTGATGAATGCAAATGCAATGATTCTAAACAAAATAAAAGCAAGTCGAATAGAAAATACATTAAAAAGATAATAAATTATGGTCAACTCAACTTCATTCCAGGAGTGCAAGGATGATTCAACATATACAAATCAATTAATGTGATATACCACATTAACAAAATAAAAAATAAAAATCATATGATCATATCAATAAATGCAGGGAAAGCATTTGACAAGATATAAAATTAATTTATGATTAAAACACTCAACAAAATGGTTATATAAGGAAAGTACCTCAGTATAATATGGCCATATATGACTAACTCCCAGCTAAGATTATACTTAATGATGAAAAATTGAAAGATTTTTCTTTCAGATCAGGAACAAGACAAGAATGCTCACCCTCACTACTGTCATTCAACATTGTACTGGATGTCCTAATCAGAACAATCAGAAAAGATAAAGAAAGGCATCTAAAATGGAAAAGAAGTTAAATTTTCACTTTTTTAGATGACATGATTCTTTATGTTTCTAAAACTTTAAAGACAACCAGAAAAATTATTAGAAACAATAAACAAATACAGTAAAGTTGTAGGATACAAAATCAATGGACAAAAATCCATTGAATTCCTGAATACTAACAATGAAATTTCAGAAAAAGAAATTTAAAAAATCTCATTTTCAATTGCAACAAAAAGAATAAAATATTTAGGAATAAACTTAAAGGATGTGAAGGACCTATGCATTGAAAACAAGACATTATTGAAAGAAACTGAAGAAGATACCAAGAAATGGAAAGACATTCTGTATTCATGGATTGAGAGAATCAACATGGTTAAAATGATCATATTACCTAAAGCAATATACAGATTAAATGCAATTCCTACCAAAATCTTAATGGCATTTTTCAAGGAAGTAGAACATAAACCATAAAATTTGTGTGGAACCACAAAATATCTTAAATAGCTAAAGCAATCTTGTAAAAAAAGAACAAAGCTGGAGGTATCATACTCCATGACTTCAAACTATACTACGAAGCTACAGTAATCAAAGCAGTATGGCATTGGCAGAAAAACAGACCAATGGTGCAGAATTGTGAGGCCAGTAAAAAACCCACATGTATACAGACAAATAATTTTTGACAAAGGAGAAAAAAACATTTCATAGAGTTAAAAGAAAGTCTCTTTAATAAATGGTGTTGAGAAAATTGGAAAGCCATATACAGAAGAATGAAATTAGAATAATATTTGACACCGTACACAAAAATTAACTTTAAATGGATTAAAGACCTAAATATAAGACCTGAAACAATTAAGAGAATGTAGATACTAAACTTAAGCACCTTGGTCTCAGAGAGGATTTTATGAATTTGACACCAAAGTTGAGGGAAGTAAAAGCAAAAATAAATGAATGGGATTACATCAAACTAAAAAGTTTCTGCACCAATGAGGAAACCATTAACAAAACAAGAGGCAACCAAGTGAATCAGAGAAGATATTTGCAAACAGTCCCTTGGATAAAGGACTAGTATTCAAAATATATAAAGAACTACAATAACTCAAAAAACAATCCTGTTAAAAAATTGGCAGAGGACTTGAACAGACACTTTACCCAAGAAGACATACAAATGTCCAACTGATACATGAAAAGATGCTCAATTTCACTAGCTATAAGGGAATGCAAATTAAAACCACAATGCAATACCAACTCACACCTGTTAGAATTGCTATTGTCAATAAGAAATAAGAAACAAGACAAGAAATTACAAGTGTTGGAGAGGATGCAGAGAAATAGGAACCCTCATACACTGCTGGTGGGATTGCAGATTGGTACAGACACAATGGAAAACAGTATGGAGATTCCTCAAAAAATTAAGAATAGAGCTACTATATGATCCAGCAATTTCTCTTCTGGGTATCAACCTGAAATTTTTGAAAACATTTATTTGTAAATATATATACACACTTATGTTCATTACAGCATTATTCATGGTAGCTAAGACATGGAAACAACCTAAGTGTCCATGGATAGGTGATGGCATAAAGAAGCTGTGGTACATATATACAGTGGAATATTACTCAGCCATAAGAAGAGATGAAATACTGCCATTTGCGACAACATGGATGGACCTCAAGATAATCATGCTAAGCGAAATAAGCCAGACAGAAAAAGTTGAAAATCACATGATATCACTTATATGTGTGATATAAACCTAAAAGCAACAAATGAACAGGGCAAACAACACAGAGACTCATGGTCATGGACAATAGACTAGTGGTTACCAGAGGGTAAGGTGGAGGATGGAGAGGGAAGGTAGACAGAGTAAAGGGGGTCAAATATGTGGTGACAGAAATCTAACTTTGGGAGGTGAACACACAATGTAAATATATATATGCCTTACTGTTAAAGTGTACAGCTGAAACTTATTGGATTTCATTAACCAATGTCACCATAAAAAAATAAATCAATTAAAAAAATTCCCTCTCTTTAAAAAAAAATATTTCACAACCTAGTGGATAAAAAATGTAAATCTATAAATTAAAAAATATCATATCATCTGCAAAGACAATTTTACTTTTCTCATTCTGATTTGAATGCCTTTTATTTATTTTTCTTATCTGATTGCTCTGGTAAGACTTCCAGTACTATGTTGAATAAAAGTGGTAAGAGGGATCACCCTTGTCTTATTCCTGACTTTAAAGGAAAAGCTTTCAAACACTGTTAAGTATGTTAGCTGTGAACTTGGCATATATGGAGTTTATTATACTGAGATCTGTTCCTTCTCTACCCAATTTGTTGAGAGGTTTGTTTTTTTAATGAAAGGATGTTGAATTGTGTTAAATGCTTTCTATTGCATCAATTGAGGTGATCATATGAATTTTATCTTTTATTCTATTAATGTGATATATTATTCTAGAGATAAATCCCACTTGATCATGGTGTATGAACTTTTTAATGTGCTATTGAATTCAGTTTTTTAATATTTTCTTAGAATATTTGCATTTATATTCATCAGAGAGATTGGTCTGTAGTTTTATTTTCATGTAGTGCCCTTATCTGATTTTGGTATCAGGGTAATTCTGGCCTCGTAAAGTGAGTTTGAGAATGTTTCCTTTTAGTTTTTGAAAAGGGTTTGAGAAGAAATGTTGTTAATTCTTCTTTAAATGTTTGGTAAAGTTCACCACTGAAATCGTCTTGGCCTGGGCTTTGCTTGGCTGAGAGGTTTCTGATTACTGACTCAGTTCTCTTACTTGTTACTGATCTGGTCATATTTTCTATTTCTTCATGATACTTGATATGTTTCTAGGAGTTTACTCATTTCTTCTAGGTTATCCAAATTGTTGGCTATAATTACACATAGTAGTCTTTTAGGACCCTTTGTATTTCCATCATGTCTGTTGTAATTTCTCCCCTTTCATGTCTGATTTTATTTATTTGAATCTTCTTTATCTTAGTGTAGCTAAAAGTTTGTAAATTTTGGTTATTTTTTCAAAAATCAGCTTTTAGTTTTACTTATGTTTTAAAAGTACTTTTTATTTATTTATTTTTAATTAAATTTATTGGGATTACATTGGTTAATAAAATTATATAGGTTTTTGAGTTGAAGTGTCTAATTCAATAATATGTCATTGTATATTGCATTATGTATTCACCACCCAAAGTCAAATCTCCATCACCACACATTTGACCTCTTTATCCCTTATTTACCTCCCCCTCATCTTTCCTTCCCTCTGGTAACCACTAAGCTGTTGTCTGTATCTATGAGTTTTTTATTAAATGTATTGAGGTGACATCTGTTAACAAAATTATATAGGTTTCAAGTGTATAATTCAACAATACATCATATGTGTTTTTGCATTATGTGTTCACCACACAAAGTTAAATTTTTTCTATCACCATATATTTGACCCCTTTACCCTTATCTACCTCCTCCATTCCCCCTTTCACTCTGGTAACCACTAAACTGCTGTCTGTGTTCATGAGTCTCTATTCATTTGTCTTGTTTGTTGTTATCAGTTATATATCCCACATATAAGTGAAATCATATGGTTCTTGACTTTTCTGACTTATTTTGCTTAGCGTGATAATCTCAAGATCTATCCATGTTGTCACAAATGAATAAAATACTTTTCATCTTTTGTTATGGCTGAGTAATATTCCATTGTATATATGTACCACATATTCTTCATCCAATCATCTATCGGAGGACACTTGGGTTGTTTATATGTCTTGGCCACTATGAATATTGCTGCAGTGAACATCAGGATGCATATATCTTTACGGATAAATGTTTTCAAATTTTTGGGGTAGATACCCAGAAGTGAAATTATTGGATCACGTAGTAGCTCTATTTTTAATTTTTTGAGGCTCTCCATACTGTTTTTCATAGTGGCTGTACCAGTTTACATTTTCACCAACAGAGTATAAAGGGTTCCTTTTCCCCCATAACCTCTCTAACACTTACTTGTTATTACTTGTTGGTAATAGCCATTCTAACAGGTGGTATCCATTGTGGTCTTCATTTGCATTTTTTATTTTTTTTCTGGTTCCTAATTTATTTATTTTAGCTTTGATATTTGTTTTTATTCTTTCTATTTTTGCTAATTTGGAGCTTAGTTTGTTCTTTTTCTAGTTCCTTGAGTTGTAAAGTTAGGTTATTTATTTGAGATCTTTTTTTCTTAATATAGGCATTTATCACTATAAACTTCCCTCTTAGAACTGCTTTTGCAACATGCCATAGGTTTTGAAATGTTGCAAGCAAATTTCCATTTATTTCAAAATATTTTAATTTCATTTTGATTTCTTTTTTGATCTACTGATTATTGAAGAGTTTGTATATGTTTATATATGTTTGTGAATTTTACATCTTTCCTCCTGTTGCTGATTTCTAGTTTCTTGCCATTGTCATCAGAAAAGGTACCTGGCATGATTATAATCTTAAATTTCCTAAGACTTATTTCGTGTCCTATAATATGATTTATCCTGGGAAATGTTCCCTGTGTGCTTGAGAAGAATGCATATTCTGCTGCTGATGGATGTAATGTTCTGAATATGCCTGTTAGGTTTATTTGGTATAAAGTATGATACAAGTTCAATGTTTTCTTTTTGATTTTCTTTCAAGATGATCCTCCTCTGTTGGAATTAGGATCCAGAACTCCCTTTCTATTATTGTTGTCTATTTCTTTCCTGGATCTGTTAGTATTTGCTTTACAGACTTAGGTGCTCTGATGCTGGGTACATATATACTTATGACTATTTTATCTTCTCAATGAATTGATCTCTATATATAGCGATATTCTTAGTCTCATGTTATCATTGTTGCCATAAAGTCTATTTTTAAATGATATAAATATACCTATTTTGTGCTTTGTTTTGGTTTTCCTTTGCATGGAATATCTTTTTCTATCCTTTTACTTTGAGCCTATCTGTGTCCTTAAAGCTGAGAAAGGTCTTTTGTAGGCAGCATGTAGTTTGGTCTTGGTTTTTAACCCACCTCTCTACTCTATGCTTTTTGATTGGAGAATTTAAATAATTTATTATTCAGAGTATTATTGATACATAAGTACTTACTAATGCCATATTATTAATTGTTTTCTGGCTGTTTTCTAGTTCCCTCATTTCCTTTCTTGCTGCCTTTCTTTATGAATTGATGATATTCTATAGTAGTATTCTGTTATTCCTTTCTCTTAATCTTTTGTGAATCTACTATAAGTTTTTGCTTTGTGGTTACCATGAGGCTCACATAAAATATTTTACAGATGTAACCATCTATTTTATGCTAACAATTTAACTTCAATTGCCTACCAAAATTCTACCCTTTTATTCTCCCCTTGATGTTTTTGATGTTAAAATTTGCATCATTTTATAGTATGTATTCATAGCAGATTTTTGTAGCTTTAGTTATCTTAAATAGTTTTGTCCTTTAATCTTTATACTAGAGTTAAATATTTACTACACCTCAGTATTACAGTATTACAGTATTCCAATTCTGACTATATGCTTACCTTTGCTAATATGTTGTATATTTTTATATGTTCCCATGTGAATAATTAGCATCTTTTTATTTTCACTTGAAGAACTCTTCAACATTTCTTGTAGGGCAGGTGTAGTTGTGATGAACTCTCTCAGCTTTTCTTTATTAGTAAAAGTCTTTATTTCATCTTCATTTCTGAAAGACAACTTTTTTGGGTAATTCTTTATTATCAGTTTCTTTATTTCTACCTTTTGAATATAACATCCCATTATCTCTGGCCTGCAAAATCTTTGCTGATAAATCCACTAATAGTCTTATGAGATTTTCTTTTATGATAGAAACTTTTTTTTTCTTTCACAGCTCTTAAATTCTGTCTAAAATTTTAGACAGTTTTACTATAATGTGTCTGGGAGAAGATTATTTTGGATTGAAATTTTGGGGTGACCTATTAGCTTCATAAACTTGTATTCTAAATCTCTTCCAAGGTTTGGGAAGTTCTCTGGCTTTATTTCTTTAAATAGGTCATTCTACCCCTTTCTCCTTCTCTTCTCTTTCTTGGACTGCAATGGTGCATCTCTTGATGGTATCCCAAAAGCCTCAAAGGCTTTTTTTCATTCCTTTTCTTTTTTTCTTTCTTTTTGTTTGGGTAATTTCAATTGATTTCTCATCTAGCTTTCTGATTCTTTCTTCTGCTCAGTCTAGTTGCTGTTGAAGCTCTTTATTGAATTCTTCAGTCATTGTATTCTTCAGCTCCAAAATTTATATTTTCTATTTCTTTAACTTCTCATTTTGTTCTTATATTATTTTCCTGAATTATTTATTTGCTTATCTGTGTTCTATTGTAGCTTTCTAAGTATCTTTATAACAATTATTTTGAATTCTTTGTTGGGGAATTCCTGGATTTCCATTTCTTCGATGCCAGTTGCTGGAGGTTTACTGTATACCTTTGGTGGAGTCATGTTGCCCTGATTCTTTGTTATCCCTGTATATTTGCATAGATATCTGTGCATTTGAAGAAGCAGTTGCTCTTCCAGGTTTTATGTACTGACTATGGTAAAGGAAGACTTTTTTATCTGCAAACGGGGAAATGCTGTAGCACACAGTGACCCTGGGTCTAGTGGTGCAGGGTGCCAAGTGTGGGGACATGTGATGGCACTGGGTCCAGGAGTGTGTGATGTCTCTTTGGCTAGGTCCACTGGGATCCACAGCATTGATAAATATGTGATCTTTGGCAAGCACTGCAGGAGGTCAACAGTGGCTTCAAGGGCTTTTGGGGTTCTCAGCAGCACCTTCAGTTCCAGTGGACAGGCAGCAATGGTGGCTGGAGCCGGTGTTATATACACACTTGGCTGCAGGGACCAGCTGCAGGTGTCTATGGTATGGCAGGGCTGGATGCAGACACAAATGCGGGCCAAAGAAGGCAGAAAGGGCCAGGACCAACTATGGGCTCACTGGCAGCTGCTAGGGCTCTGGATGTCAGCATGCTCTCCCATAGCTATGCAGTATCTCACTGGGCATGCACATGGTAGTAGAGGCTGGTGATAGGAGTCAGTCAGGGGGCATGCAGATTCACAGCTGAAGGGGTTAGTTCTGACCATTTGCACAGTGTTTAGGGTTAGCTGAAGAAGTCTAGGCTGGCATGTAGCCAGAGAGCCTTGGGCTGTCTGCTATTGCAGTTCTTAGGCTCTGAGTGTGGGGGGAGG
>NW_006443138.1:32141277-32146953 GCF_000325575.1 Pteropus alecto
AGCTGCTCTTTCATAAGCATCTCCACTCACAGCATCAATCCTAGCTCCACCCCATTTCCCATCCATCAAAAAATCTCTTCCTCTAAGCCTTCTTGGTTCTTTCCAACCTGAACCCACCCCAAGGAGCAGCTCTAGTAGCATTTTGTTTATAGTTATATGTGGTTAGTTACATTCTACTTCACATGATAATTATGTGTTGTTGTGTGTACATATTTTTGAGTTCCCTGAGTGACAGGTAAAGTGTCCTTCAACTCCTGGCAGTGTTTCTGGCATATGGTATCAAGCTGAGATAGTAACCAGGAAATAGATGTTGGTAGATGGGTGGATGGATGGATGGATGGATGGATGGATGGATGATTAGAGAAATCAAACCTGAATTCCTTGAGTACATCCATTTGAAGCACGACTAGAATACCCCTGCTCAACCTTCAGGGAAGATTCTTGGCACTTTATTCAAACATCATTTTCTCCTATCGATGAGATGGAAATGAATTTTGGTGGCCTTCTAGAAGCTCCAAGCTACTCTAAGAGGTATCCCCCAATTCTTGCCATCCTCAGGCTACTAGATAATGATAGCAGTGGTGGGGACTCAGGGCTGGGTGATAGGGAAGAAGACAAAGAAAATAATTTATCACATAGTTGTTCTCTGTCCTTCCACACAGGTTCCTTGAGCTTTTGGAGTGCAGCACAAACTTGATTAATTAAAGGCTGATCACCAACACTCACTGTGATAGTATTGTGCAACTTTCACATAGTTAGTTGTTCTAATTTTACAACATTTTTAATCTTCTCTAAAAGAAATCCTATATTCATTACCAATCCCTTCCCATCCTTTCTTCTCTTGAGCCCCCGGCAACCACCAATCGATTTTCCATTTCTAGAGATTTTCCTTTTCTGTATATTTCATATAAATAGAATCATACAATATATAATCTTTTGTGAGCAGTTTCCATCAGTTATGATATTGTTTTCAAGGTTCATCCATGGTGTTGCATGTATCAGTATTTCATTACTCTTTATGATTGAATAATGTTCTGCTCTATCTATGTACCAGATTTAAATTACCCATTTATAAGTTGATGAGCATTTGGGTAGTTTTCACATTTTGACTATTATGAATAATGTTGGTTTGATTCATGTACGAGTTTTTGTTTGGACATACGTTTTCATTTTTGTTATAAATATACCTAGGAGTGGAATTTCTAGACCATATGGCAACTCCATGTTTAACATTTTGAGGAACTGCCAAACTATTTTCCAAAACAGCTACATCATTGTACATTCCCACTAGTGATGTATGAAGGTTCCAACTTCTCCACATTCTTGCCAACACTTGTTATTGCAGCCATCCCAGTGGGAGTGAAATAGTATCTCACTTTAGTTTCAATTTGCATTTTCCTAATGATATGAAGCATCTTTTCATGTGCTTATTGGCCACTTGAGAAATGCCAATTAAATTTTTTGCCCTTTTTAAATTGGGATTTTGATTTTTCATTGTTGTAGTTCTTCATATATTTTGGATACTAGACTATTATCAGATATATATTTTGCAAATATTTTCTCTCATTCTGCAGATTGCCTTTAAATTTTTTGAAAGTGTCCTTTGAATCACAAAAGTTTTTTATTTTGATAATGCTCAAATGATCTATTATTCTTTTATCATTATGCTTTTAGTGTCATATATAAGAAACATTGCTTAACCCAAGTTCATGAAGATTTACTATGAATACTATGCATTCTTCTGAGTTTTACAGTTTTAGCTCTTACATTTATGTCTATAATCTATTCAGAGTTAATTTTGTATATTATATGAGGTAGGGGTCCAACACCATATTTTTACATGAGAATATCCAGTTGTCCCAGCAACATTTGTCAAAAAGACCATTCTTTGCCCCCATTGAATGATCTTGGCATACTTGTCAAAAATCAATTGACCATATATTCAGGGTCATATATTTTGGGCCATAATTTGATTCTATTTACGTATCTCTCTTAATTCCAGTACTATACTGTCCTGATTACCATAGTGTTGTAGTAGGTTTTGGACTAAGGCAATATGAGTCCTCCAAATTTGTTGTTCTCTTTGAGCATTGTTTTGGCTATTCTGGGTCCTGAATTTTTATATTAACTTTAGGATTAGCTTGTCACTTTCTGTCAAAAGAAAAAAAAAGATGGATGAGATTTTTTTTATGAACCAGTATTTATTTTAATACATGTAAATAAAGAATCAATCCATTGTTTTTTATCAACTAATTCTTTATTTATTAGGAGAAATAACTTAAAAATTATTTGCAACTGTAACAGGGTCAAAAAATCAGTTAACAATGGTGTTTTACTTCCTAAAATAACAAACCCTTGATTAACAATGTAAATATTATTCCATTCTCTTTGACAATTTTTTTTTGCTCTTTTCACAAATCTACGTAACCTTTTTACTAGGACATCACACAAAGAAAGAAATAAAGGATTTTTAAAATTACAGTTGACATTCAACATTATTTTATATTAGTTTCAGGGGACAGCATAGTAATTAGACATTTATATAATTTACAAAGTAATCTCCCCTCCTAAATCTAGTAGTACCCACCTGGCACTATACATAATGATTACAATATTATTGACTACGCTGTACTTTACATTTCCGTAACTATTTTGTAACTATCAATTTTTACCTAATCCCTTCACCTTTTTCACCTAGCACCCCCAACTTCCCTCCAATATGGCAATCATCAGTTTGTTCTCTGTATCTATGAGTCTGTTTCCGATTTGTTTGTTTATTTTCTTCTATAGATTCCATATATAAGTGAAACCATATGGTATATGTCTTTATCAGACTTACTTTACTTAGTGTAATACCCTCTAGGTCCATTGATGTTGCTGCAGATGGTAAGATGATATTCTTTTTTTTTTATGGCCAACTAATATTCCATTGTACACATATAGCATTAAGGTTTTTATTTCTATTTTTTAATTACATTTTTTGGGTGACATTAATAAACCAAATCCAATAAGTTTTGAGTGTGCAATTCAACGGTATGTTGTATATATATTGCATTGTGTGTTCACTACCCAAGGTTAGATTTCCTTCCGTCACCAACTATTTAACCCCCTTTACCCTTGTCTACCTCCTCTCTGTAGTAACCACTGTCCATATCCATGAGCATCTGTTTGTCGTATTTGTTTATTGCTTTTAGATTTATATCCCATATATGTCTGGTTATTTTGCTATCCATGTTGTCGCAAATGGCAGTATTTCATCTTTTCTTATAGCTGAGTAATATTCCATTGTATATATGTACCACAGCTTCTTTATCCAATCATCTATCGTAGGACACTTCAGTTGCTTCCATGTCCTGGCCAACGTGAATAATACTGCTATGAACATAGAGGGGCATATATCTTTGAGGATAAATGTTTTCAGGTTTTTTGAATAAGTTACTAGAAGAAGGATTGCTGAGTCATATGGTAATTCAATTCTTAGTATTTTTTGGAACTTCCATATTGTTTTCCATAGTGGTTGTACCAAGTTGCAGTCTGTTGTTCTCATCCTCTCAAACATTTGTTAATACTTGACCAACTTATGATAGCTATTCTAATAGATATGAGATGGTATCTCATCGTGGTTTTGATTTGCATTTTCGTAATAGCTAGTGAAGTTGAGCATTTTTCCATATGTCTGCTAGCCATTTGTATATCTTCTTGGGAAAAATATCTATTCAGGTCTTCTGCCTATTTTTTAATTGGATTTTGGTTTGTTTGTTTTTTTTTGTAGTTATTGAATCGTATGAGTTCTTTGTATATTTTGGATATCAGCCTCTTATCAGAGGTGTTGTTTGCAAATATATTCTTCCATTTGGATGGTTCCCTCTTTGCCTTGTTGATGGTTTCTTTTGCTATACAGATTTTTAGTTCGACATATTTATTTTTGCCTTTACTTCCTGTGCCCAGTAGGCATGGATGGGTATCAGTCTACAGCCCAGGGGTTAGGGCCCCTGCTCTAGGTAATAAGATCATTTTACCTAGGTTGATTCTTCTTGTTCAAGAATACAGAATATCTTTCCATTTCCTTGTTTCATCTTCAATTTTTTTAATAGTTTCTTATAATTTTCATTATATAGGTCCCTCACAAGTGTTACATTAGGTTTATCCCTAAGTATTTTATTCTTTTTGCTGCAATTGCAAAAGTGATTTTTAATATTTTACTTTTTCTGACAATTCATTATTAGAGTATAGAAACAATATGGATTTTTTCCGTCTTTACTGAAATATAATAGATAATTAGTTGCTTGTATTTACATTGTACAATTCAATGGTGTTTTTTTTCAATTATAGTTGGCATACAATAATTTACCAGTTTCAATTGTATAGCATAGTGATCAGAAATCCACATAACCCTCAAAGTGATCACCCCACTAAATCTAGTCCCCCACTTCCCCTTGCATATTTATTACAACATTATTTATTACAACCATCTTCCTCATGCTATACTCTACATCTCCATGTCTATTCTGCAACTATCCATTTGTAGCTTTTAATCCCATTGTCTTTTCCAACAACCCTCCTCCCATCTAGTATCCCTCAAAATATTCTCTGTATCTATGAGTTTATCTTCACTTTTGTTGTTGATTTTTTTTCTTTAGATTTCACATGTATGTGAAATCGAGCGACATTTGTCTTTCTCTGTCTGACCTATTTCATTCAGCACAGTACCCTCTAGGTCCATCAAAGCAATATCTTTTTCTATTCCTTTCCTTTTAGTCTGTGTGTGTGTCTTTTAATCTGAAGTGAGTCTCTTGTAGGCAGCATTTGTACGGATCTTATTTTCTTATCCATTACGCCACTCTATCTTTTGGTTGGAGCATTTAATTTTTTTCTATCTGAGGTACTTGTTGATAAGAATGTACTTATTATCATTCTTTATATCTGTTTTTTTTAAACAATCATTCTTTATATCTGTTTTTTTTTTATTTGTTTATTTATTTAATTTTTATGGTGACATTGGTTAGTGAAATCCAATGCGTTTCAGCTGTATTCTTTATCGGCAAGGCATATATATATATATATTTACACTGTGCATTCATCTCCCATAGTTATATTTCTTTCTGTCACCACATATTTGACTCCCTTTACCCTGTTTACCTTTCCCCACCCACTTCCCCACTACTCTCTGGTAACCACTAGTCTATTGTCCATAAGTGATAATGTGATTTTCAACTTTTTCTGTCTGGCTTATTTTGCTTAGCATGATTATCTTGAGGTCTATCCATGTTATCACAAATGGTAGTATTTCATCTCTTCTTATGACTGAGTAATATTCCATTGCATATATGTGTACCACAGCTTCTTTATCCAATCATCTATCATAGGACACTTCAGTTGCTTCTATGTCCTGGCCACTATGAATAATGCTGCTATAAACATCAGGGTGCAAATATCTTTTCGGATATGGGTTTTCAAGTGTTTGGGGTAAATACCCAGTAGAGGGGTGGCTGGATCATATGGTAGATCAATTGTAGTCTTTAGGTACCCAGTAGAGGGATTGCTGAATCATACGGTAGATCAATTGTTAGATTTTTGAGGAACTTCCATACTGTTTTCTATAGTGTCTGTACTATACTAATCCCCAACAACAGTGTACAAGAGCTCCTTTTTTCACCACCCTTACCAACTTTATTT
>NW_006443138.1:32147218-32149763 GCF_000325575.1 Pteropus alecto
TTATATTCAGGTCCTTAATCCATTTTGTGTTAATTTTGGTGTGTGGCGATAGACAACAGTCTAGTTTCATTCTTTTGCAGGTGGCTCTCCAGTTTTCCCAGCACCATTTATTGAAGAGGCTTTCCTTTCTCCACTGTATATTTTTGGCTTCTTTGTCAAAAATTATTTGCCCATATAAATAGGGGTTTATTTCTGGACTCTTGATTCTGTTCCACTGGTTCGTGGGTCTGTTTTGCTGCCAATACCATGCCGTTTTGATTACTGTCGCTTTGTAGTATAATTTGAAGTCAGGCAGAATGATGCCTCCAGCCTCGTGTTTTGTTCTCAGGATGGCTTTGTGCTTCCATATAAGTCTGATGATTTTTTGTTCTATTTCTTTAAAAATTGCCAATGAGATTTTGATGAGGATTGCATTAAATTTTTATAATGCTTTAGGTATAAGGTCATTTTACCTATGTTGATTTTTCCAATCCAAGCACATGGAATATCTTTCCATTTCTTTGTATCTTCTTTGATTTCTTTTAATAGGGTCTTATAGTTTTCATTATATAGGTCCTTCACTTGTTTCGTTAAATTTATTTCTAGGGATTTTGTTCTTTTTGTTGTGATTGCAAAAGGAATTATTTTTTTCCACTTCTTTTCCTGACACTTCATTGTTTGAGTATAGGAACGCTATGGATTTCGTATCCAGAAAATTTACTGTATTTGCTTATTGCTTCTAGTAGTGTTCTTGTGAAGTCTTCAGGGTTTTATATAGAGAGAATCATGTCATCTGCAAATAGTGACAGTTTAACTTCTTCATTTCCTATTTGGATGCCTTTTATATTTTTCTCATATCATTGCACTTGCTAGGACCTCCAATGTTATATTGAATATAACAATAATGGACAGCCTTGCCTTGTTCCTGATCTTAGAGGGGAGGTTTTTAGTTTTTCACCATTAAATATAATGTTGGCTGAAGGTTTGTCATATATAGCCTTTATTTCGTTAAGATATTTTCCTTTTATATCAATTTTGTTAAGTGTTTTGATCATGAATGGATGCTGTATCTTGTCGAAGGGTTTTCTGCATCTATTGATATGATTGTATGATTCTTATTTTTTAATTTGCTTATGTGGTGTATCACATCAATTGATTTGCGTACATCGAACCATCCCTGTGCCCCTGGGATGAAGTCTACTTGATTGTGGTGTATAGTCTTTTTAATATGTTTGTGTATTCAGATGCTACTATATTACTTAGGATTTTTGCATCTGTGTTCATGAGAGATATTGGTCTGTAGTTTTCTTATTTTATTTTTACCAGGTTTTGGTATCAGGGTAATATTGGCCTCAATAAATGAGTTGGGAAGTATTGCCTCCTCTTCAATTTTTTGGAAGAGTTTGAGGGGAATGGGTATTAAATCTTTGAATGTTTGGTAGATTTCACTGGTAAAGCCATCTGGTCTTGGATTTTTACTTTTTGGTAGGTTTTTGATAATTGTTTCAATTTCCATACTGCTGATCAGTCTATTTAGATTTTTCAGTTCTTCTTGATTCAGTCTAGGAAGGTTGTATTTTTAGAAGTACTGGTCCATTTCTTCTAGGTTATTAAATTTGTTGTTATATACTTTTCACAGTTTTCTTGTATGATTTTTTGTATTTCTGTGGCGTCTATCGTTATTTCCCCTCTCTCATCCCTGATTTGTTTGTTTATGTCTTTTCCTTTTTTCATTAGTGAGTTTAGCCAAGGGTTTGTCAATTTTATTAAGCTTCTTAAAGAACCAGTTCTTTGTTGCTCTATTGTTTTAATGTTTTCAGTTTCATTTTTTTATGCTTAATTTTGATTATTTCTTTCCTTCTGCTGACTTTAGTCTTCATTTGTTCTTCCTTTTCTTGTTTTTAAGATGAAGTGTTAGGTTGTTTATTTCGGCTCGTTCTTATTTTTGGAGATAGACCTGTAATGATATGAATTTTCCTCTTATGACTGCTTTTGCCATGTCCCAAAATTTTGATATGTTGTACTATCATTATCATTTGTTTCTATGTATCTCTTGATCTCTTTTTTTATTTCTTCTCTGACCCAGTTATTCTTCAGTAGTATGTTGTTTAATCTCCATTATTTGTGGTTCTTCCTGATATCTTTTTGCAGTTGATCTCTAGTTTCAAAGCATTATGATCAGAGAACATGGTTGGTATGATTTCAACCCTCTTATATTTTTTGAGACTATCTCTGTGGTCGATTCTTGAGAATGTTTCACGTGCACTAGAGAAGAATGTATAGGCAAGCTGTTTGGGGATGGAAGGCTCTTTATATATCAATTAAATCCATTTGGTCTAAAATGTCATTTAATGATGTTATTTCCTTACTGATTTTTTGTTTGGATGATCTGTATATATCTGACAGTGGGATAATTAGGTCTCCTACTATGATAGTGTTTTGGTCTGTTTCTACCTTTAGCTCTTGTTAGTAATTACTTTACATATTTTGGGGCTCCCTAATTGGGATTATATATATTAATAAGTGTTATGTCTTCTTGGTGCATGATTCACTTTGTCATTATGAG
>NW_006443138.1:32150373-32160187 GCF_000325575.1 Pteropus alecto
ATACATTATTCTAGGCTGGTAGTTCCTTTCACTTAATAGTTTAAATATTTGATTCCATTCCTTTCTGGTTTGTAAGGTCTGTGCTGAGAAGTCTGATGATAATCTAATGAGTTTACCTTTATAAGTTACCGTTTTTCTCCCTGGCTACCTTGAGAATTCTCTCTTTGTCATTGTTTTTTGATAACTTTAATACAATGTGTCATGGTGAAGGCCTTTTTGGGTTGAGATAATTGGGTGTTCTGTTGACTTCTTTAATTCCAAGCTCCAGCTCATTCTTTAGACTTGGGAAATTCTCGTCCACTATTTGTCAGAAAATGCTTTCAAGTTCCTGCTCCTTTTCTTTACCTTTGATAATATCCATTATTCTTATATTTCCTCTCCTGATGGTTTCAGCTAGTTCTTGAATTTCTCTTTCATTATTTTTCATATATTATTTTTCTTGAATTTCTCTTTCATTATTTTTCATTATAGTTCTTTGGTTTCTCTCTTCTTATTTCTTATTTATTTCTAGATTTCAACTCTTGCAGTGTGTTTTTTATCTCCAGAAAAATATTAAGTTCTTCATGAGAGTTTCAATCACCTTGCTCTGCTCATCTAGGTATTTTTTCAATTCCTGAAATTGTCGCTATGACTCGTTTTGGAACTCACTGAGTTTTTTCAGAAGTACCATCCCGAATTCTCTGTTATTTAAGTTGCTTATTTCTATGTCTGTAAGCTTATTTTCTGGAGATTTTTCCATTTATTTCTGAGATACCTTGTCCCCTTGGTTGTTCATGGTGTTTAACGAACTGTTTCTCCGCCTGGGCATTAATGGAAGTGTATTCTGTTGTTTTTTAGAAAGAAGATTTATTATTTAAAGGTCTCTCTTTAACTTGTTGCAAAGAAGGCGCTTTTCTTTTAGTTCCCAGTAGGTGGTGTCTAAGCCTCTTGGATCCCTGCTTTGTATAAATCCTGTGGTAGCTCTTAAGCGCAGATCCCATGCTCAGACATAATGGTGTGCAGTTTGGGTGTTTTTTGTTGAGTTTTAGATGTTCACTTTATTGTTGTTTCAAGGGGAGAGATCTGGGGACATCTCTCACTGTGCCATGTTTCCTTATCCTCCATAAAACATCTCTTGTGACTATTAAATACAAATGGTTCTTGTGGCCCCGGTCACCCTTAGTGCTGTGCACTGGTCAGCATCCAGTAGGCAGGGGTGGGCGCGTGGCATCTTTTCATATCTGTATTTCTTCACCCCAACCCAGGCTCCCTGTACTCAGGTCTCCTCACTTGGATTACCCTATTACCCTTGTCAAAACTTGGGTCTCCCTCCAAGGAGAGTCAAGACATCCCCCACCCTGCTTTTCTCACTGGCCTCCCCTCTTCCTGGCACCATTGCCTCCTTCTGCCTTTAGCCACAATCGAAGGCCTCTGTGCATGTTAGCTCTCAGCTATCACGCTGAAGCAGCGAGCTCTATGCCCCAGGGTGGGAGCCTCTCTCTGCCTGCAGAGCCAGACTTGGCACCCAGAAAGGTAGCCATTGGACATTCCTGGGTGGCCATCAGCAGCTCCTGAGGACTGGGTCAGATTCCTGAGCACCACTGAGGGCACAGCCATGGTGCCCAACAAATCTCTCCCTCCTAGAGTCCAGCCTTGGGCCCTGGACCTGACCCAGGGAGGCAGAAAAGGTAGAGATCGGGAAGGCAACCAGCAGGCTCCACCAGGCTCTGCACCATATACATCATGTCTTCAGGGGCTATAGTAGCTTCAGAAAGGGTGTCACTGTTCCCAGTGTATGGATGTAGGAAGTGAGGGAAAAGCGATTAAGAGATCTGCCCCCAGTTCCTGACACAGAGTCCTGAGACTTTTGTAAATTTCCTAAGTAATAAGAATATCTGACACAGAGCTCTTAAATCCCTAATGAGGCAACTCTCGGTAGGCTCCTGGATGAGGACTGGTTACCAGAAAGACCAAGCCATGCTTAGAAGTTTGGGACTTTCAGACCCAATCTCTATTATTCGAAGAGGGGAAAGGGGCTGGAAATGGAATTAATAATCAATATTGCTCCATAAAAATCCCCAAAATACAGGGTTCAGAGAACTTCTAGGTTGGTGGACACATGGAGGTACTGGGAGAGTGCCACCCCCACAGAAAGCATGGACACTCTTAACCCTTCCCCAGACCTCATCCTACTTCATTTGGCTCCTTATTTTATTCTTTATTACATCCTTTATAATTAACTGGTAAACACAGTGCTTTCCTGAGTTCTATGAGCAAATTATCTAATAATCTAATTATCTAACAAATCATCTAACCCAAGGAGAGAGTTGTAGGAATCCAATTTATAACCAATAGGTCAAGAATAATAGGGACAACTTCGACCTGGGATTGTCATCTGAAGTGGGGGGAACAATCATGTGGTACAGAGCCCTTAAATGATGGGACCAGAATTTAGGTAAGTAGCGTAAGAATTGAATTAAATTGATGCCCAGCTGGCGTCACAAGAGAACTGCTTTATGTGGGGAAAATGCACCCTATACTTTTTGGGGCAAAACGGCTGGAATAGCACCTTTATGGTATCCTCCCAGGCTGGATCAGTGTCTGAAAATGTCCCACCCCCACCACACATTCCCAGGTGCCTTGTTAACCTATGGCATCATTGGATGCTTAGATAGCTCCAGGGTGGGTACACTGAGTTTGGGGGTGGTATTAAAGAGTGAATTTACTCTCTGGGGCAAGAGAGCCAGGAAGGGAGAGGCCAGGAAGGGATGGCCAGGCCAGCTCCTACATCCAGTTAGTCCCATTGGAATCTGCCTAGAAAGGTGTAGAGACTGCTCCCTGGAGAATGCAGCTGCTCATGAGGGTGGGAGGGGGTAATTAGGAGTTGGGGATGGCCTTGAGGCTACTTGCTGACACTTTAGCAAGAATTCATAGACAATCATATTGGAGATTTTGGGGTGCAAGCTGTTTGGGCAATTCTGTACTGGAAGAAGTTGGGGTCTGACCGTTTAGGGACCAGAAATAATCCTTTTTGGCCATCTCGCTTTTTGTCGCCATTGTCTCTGCAGCCTGCCTGTGCAGGACTGACAGTACTCCTGTGGGATGGAGCTCCTTGCTGTCACCTACCTCATTCCCAGACAACACCATCTGTGGGTGAAGCCATCATAGCCTAACTTAGCACTGTGCCCATGTCTGCTGCCTCTGCCTAGAAATGCCCCAGTACTCGAGCCAGGTCTCACTCCTATCGGTCTCTCTGGCACCAAGTATGGCCTTTGGGGTCACACTGGCCTCGGTCATACTGCTGCTCTCTGGCTGCATGGACTTTGACAGCTGGCCAGCCAGCAACAATGGACAACCATCAAAGCACAATATTGGAGCAGCAACTAAGCTGAGCAGCCCAGGGTGCCCTGTTTCATGTTCATTTCCTCATATGTTCATTCACTCTGCACCTCAAGGGAACTTCTGTGGCCCCAGTTCCCAGGTGAGAAACTTGATGCCCATAGAGGTTGGAACTTTCCCAAGACCACAGGAGACTCAGGGTAGGAAGCACACACTAGTCTTACACTGCAGTCCCCCTCAACCCCCGACCCCCACAACAGCCATCCTGCTCCGTCTGACAGACTTTCCAATGGCAAGGGCTAAGGGAACGTTCCCTTGTCCTTTCTTCTGACAGGTCAGCGCTGCTGCTCACCCTCTCCCTCATGCACACTAAGGCCCTGCCAAGCCCCTGTGACTTGGCTGCATCCCCAGTGACCCCCTCATGAATCCAGTGGGTTCATTACATCCCCAACCCCTCTTCATGCAGTAGAAAGCCAACCAGACCTGGGATCAAATTTTGACTCTGCTACTTCCACACTGAGGGGATAACTGGGAAATCATGACATCTGAGCTTCCATTTCCTCATCTGTGAAATGGGTTATTGATGTAGATAAAGTGCCTACTCTGTGAGTCTGGACACTGGGAGAGTGCCTGTTAAAAGGATACCAGGTAGTCCTGTCTTTATGAGACCTAGACCCCAAGGCCGCCAGCTGGGGCCTGCACACACCCTGGACAGGATATCCTGAGCAGCCCATAGCATGACCACCTGGATCATTTCTTCATATAAAACCTAAAGGTTCTTATGAACACAGCTTAAACTGCTACTTAACTGCTTTTTTTTTTGAAAATTGGGATTTTTTTCTGTTTAAGAGAATTGATTCATGAACACAAATGCCCACTGTTCAGAAACTTCTAAATCTCTTCTCAGTTTCCTGCTTTGCATGGAAAGATGAGTCACCAAGACTCTGAAATACCCACTGATGAATCCTCACTCATCCTTTTTGTTCTGCTTGAGCTCCACTATTTCATGTGTAAGCAGGAATCTCTCTCTCTCTCTCTCTCTCTCTCTCTACTCTCTCTCTCTCTCTCTCTCTCGCTTGCTCGTGCATGCATGCACACATACACTTTGCTCCTCTGTAAAGGTGTTTTATACGAGCACAAAATTGTGGTGGCCAGCAGCCAGACACAGCCTGAATTATGAGCAGATTAGTCCGTGTGCCCTGTTGCTGAGAGCAGCTTTGGTCTGGCTCCCAGCCATATGGATCCAATATCTGTGCTGCTGCTGGCATGAGCCATGGGGACTAAGTGGGGCAGAGTGTTCAAAGCCTTCTGTGTAGTGGGGCTGCAGTGAAGATATTAAAGGTATTGTGAGTGGACAGTGCTGTGGTTACTCTGGCTTTGGCACCTACCCATGGGTCTCTAGGGTTGGCCTCCAGGGTTGGCCTTCAGGGAAAGGCCAAGTGTTTGCATGGCATTGTTCAGTTCATAGTCAGCTTCTGGTGTAGCCTAGGATGGAGGCAGGACTGGGGACAGACACACAGTGCTGCAGAACACCAGCCCTTTGCTTGGGTCTGAGTTAAATCCTAGAAATTTCTGAGCTGTCCTCCTCCCCCAGGATTCTCAGCCTCTCTTTTCAGAAAGCATGTCTGTGTGGGTGCAAGGCCCAGAGTGCATGGACCCTCCACATTGCAAGGTCCCCTTCAAAGAAGAATCTGGTCTCATACTATCCACCTGTCAGCCAGGGGCTTTACCCTGGGCAGCCTACCCTGCAGCACAGTCAAGGTGAGGCCTGGGGCATGCACAGAGGGAGGGCTATACCCAGGGGTCACTTCACTCCCAGGCAAATGAAACTCCTTTCAGGCCAAGCCTGCTCCTGAGACAGGAGCCAGAATTCACAGGCTGGGCAGACCCACTGTGAGAGGTGAGGCTGCAGCTCAGAGAACTTAGGTTTCTGACTCTGGTTTGTTCTTCCTCTGACTGAACCTGAACGTTCTGGCCTCATGGAGGAGGAAGAAGACCCTGCCATGGGTACAGCACTCTTTGGCCTGCAAATGTGTCTACAGCCCTTTTCCATGCAGAAAGGCACAGGCTGAGCCTTCTTGACCCTGAATAGACGCTTCTCTCAGGCCCCTAAGACCCTAGCCGGGCCCCTATTCAGAGCATGCAGCCTCCTGGCCTACTGGGTCTGAAATAAAAGCTATTTGTTGCCTAGTGAGGGAACTAGGTGGGCATGTTTGACATGTTTTATGGCCCCCTTTCATTCCTGCAGTCATCTCCTCTCTCCACCGCTTCCTCCCTATCAGGCCTGGGAACACACACTCTCATCTGTTACACACAAAAGCCCATTCTGGCCTCTCTCTTTGAGACCAGGCAGTCAGGCTCAGCATCACCCCGGAGACTGGCGCCTTCCAGCCCAAGCTGTCCCCTCCTGCCCAGTCTGGCCCCCAGGCTGGCGCAACTCAGCCCCAAGTAATCTCCCAGGCTGCTGGGACTTTGCCTGCTGGGACTTTGCCTGCTGCTCCTATTTCAGCTGCTCTGATTCTTCTCCTGTGAAGCTGGAAATCTGATGTTTTCTCCAGGGGCCATGCCAGCACCAGATTGGGGTCTTTTTCCTATGCTGCCATCTCCCTGAACTTGCCTGTGGCCTGGGGCTTGCCCCTCGCTCTAGTCCTTCAAGGCCTCCTCCAGCTTAGGCCCCAACCCCACAAATGGACTAAACTGGAGCTGCTCCAAATTCGTATCCCCATCCAGGGTTGACTCAGAATTCTAAAATCACTGGTTCCTCATCACATGCATACCTTGGCTCAAAGGCAAGGTCCCAGAAGTGCCTACTAATGGTCCTGCACACATATCTTCTGTTCAACTGATTGTAACCTTCCCTCCCTGCTGAAGTCAGCTGTGTCCTTGAACTGAGAAAAGTGATGCCTAGCTGTGATACAGGCTCCTGCAGCAGCAGCACACACTGCTCCTGCTCCAGGAGTTCAGGGGAGGCAACAGGGTAATCACAGATGAGGACAGAAGAATTAATCTCAGCACATGAGGGATGGTTGAAGTGCAGGAGTGGAGGACGGGAAGGTGCAAGGAGGAGGTGGATTAGGGAGGAGGAGCTGTGAGTGAGGGTCTCTCATGCCTAAGTTCTAGCAGACCCCTATATCTCTACCCTTGTCTTTCATTGGGGTGTGCCCTGAGGAGGTACATAACTCCCTCCACATCCCAGCTCATCCTCCAGAAGCCTTTCCTCAGCCCTGTCCAGGCTTCTGGGCTCCTCCTCAACCAGGGCTTGGTCTCACTCTCTCACTTCCCCACCTCCACAGTACTGACCCCCTCGGGGTGTTTTCCCAGGAGGATTGTGGCCAGAACCCTAAGCTGGGAGGACCTCTCTGAGACAAGCCCACTCTACTGCTAGCTTCAGGGTTCCAACGGCAAAGAAAGAAAAAAATGGTTCCCGTTGTTCCTAAATGGTTCTTTCTTCTTCTTTTCTCCCTTTCTTTCTCTTTTCTTTTCCTGTCTAATAAACTATCTATGGTGTTGGCCAGAGACTCTAGATACTTTTCTTTGCCTTGTGCAGAACATGCTTCATGAGTCATGACCTCAGTAATAATGTGACCAGCTCAGTACATTAACAAACAACCTTCTCTCATCTCTTCCCTCAAGCCTCCCCTTGAGTTTTTTTTCAGGCTTGGGGGGAGAAATGGAAGAGAATTGTTAATTCACTGAGTTGATCACATTATTGCTGAATTGTCTGCTTCTCTGGACTCAAAACACTCCAGTTTAGTCCATTTCCAAGTCAGCCCTGTCCTGGCTCCTCTGGGGAATTGGGGTGTGGCGGGTGTAAAGAGTCCAGTGAACATTCTGCCAAAGGAGGCCATGTACCTGGGCCATCTCCCCAAGCTCCAGTTCTCAGTCATGGGAGAAATGTGTCTCAGTCCTGCTGTAGGGCCAAGGCACTTCCAATGGCAGGTTTATGTGGGATGTGACACCACTGAGGGTCCTTCCTGCAATGCTCTCCTGCTTGAAGATCTCCAAGCTCATAGTCCCACCACTGGAAAGCTGGACCTGGGGACTAAGCCTGCTCCTTCTTGGAGAAGTGTGGTTTCCTCCCAGGTAGGGAGGTACGGAAAGTCCCTCAGCAGAAGTGTGTTAGAAACACTGGTTGCCTTCCCTCCAGAGGGTCTGACTGACTGCAGGATAGAGGGCAGAAGGCCCCAGAGGCTACTTTCCCACCAGGAGTACACAGAGGCTCCATTCAGAGCTAGATTACTAGAGACCAGGAAATGCTGAATGTGTAGGCCAGGGCTTTGGGGAAGGGTGTGTGTGCCCTGCTTGTGTTCATACTGTGCATGTCTGTGTCTCGTTGTGTGTGTAGGTGCAAGTCACCTGCACCAGGAAGCTGGCCCACACCGTACACAGTGCTTGTCTCCTCCAGTGACTGGGAGCTCCTGAGGGCAAAAGCAGATGACCTGCCCCACATCAGTCCTTAGGAAAAACTTCACCTGTCCCAAGTCAGAATGTGACTGGTATAATTGGGCCCTGACCCAGCATGCCATACACAGATTTGCCTGGAGTTCTGTGCATCTTCTCCAGGCCTCAGTACTGTGATCCATCCATAGGATTGCGAGACTTGTGCAATTACTTGTATATGAAAGGATAATATAAGAATAAGCTCCAGTGTTTCTCTGACATGGCCCCTCCTTCCTCCTAGGAGCCAACCTTCCTTTGCCCACAAGGGCACCTGCTCTGTCTAAACAGGATTTCTAAGGACCTATAAGCACTGAGACCTCCTCAGGTAGTGGGGTTAGGGCTCATTAAAGACAAAATTGCTAATTCTTGGAGCAAAGAAAGCCACTCCCAGTGCTCTCTTACTGAGAAAAGTGTTCACTGGCTGTGGTCTCAGAAAAGGCTACATCCACTCACTACCCCTGGCAGCAGACATGGAACCCTGTTCTTGGGACCCAGGGCTCAGCGTGTTCACAACCCAACCTAACCCTGCACCCAGGCAAGAAATCAGCTCTAAACAGATGCACCCAGGCTCCCATGTACCAAGGCAGAGGAACCCTACCCAGGGATCTACAAAGTTGCTTCTTAAAGGTGAGGTTTGAGTTGAGCCTAGACACTGAAAAGAAGATTGTTGTGACACAGGGGAGACGAGGAACCAGGGAGTGTGCAGGACAGGGACGTTCCCTGAACAGACATGGCAAGATATGAGACAAGCTGGTGGGAATGAGCAATGTGAGAAGGTGAGAGACCAAAGGCCTGGTGCATGAGGCTAGAGTCAGACAAGACAGAGCCCTAAGCACCCTAGGGCTGAGTCTATTGTCCCTTCTCTCTTTTCCCTGTGCTCAGGCCTGGACACAGATGCATACTCACAGAACAGCTTCAGCTCAGGCCTCCCATGCAGCCACCCCAGCTTGATGATCTTGCACCGCAGTCCTCTATCTTCCTTTGATTGTGAGCTTGAGAGGACAAGCACTCTTCTCTCACACCCTCTAAATCTCCTGAGGCTGGACTCAGGGGTACACCCCAAACTGCTCATTTTAAAACTGAATTCTTGTGCCCCATGCCCACTCAAACAGTACCTTCCCCAGGGTTTTTCCCATCTCACTGAATAGCACTCTCATCTCTAAACTTAATCAGGCAAAAAGTCAGTTTCTTCCATTTTCCAAAGCCCTACACCCAATTTATCAGCATTTCCTGTTGGATATACCTCCAAAATATGCTTCAGTTCCACCCTTCCCTACCACCCTCATTGCCTCAGCCCTGCTCCACCTGCTGGCCATCTCCCTAGAAGCCTCTGAAGTAGACTCATAGGTCCACTTCCTTCTGCGCCCAACTCAGTGGCTTCCCACTGCCCTTAAAATAATCTACATCCTCCTTCTGGCTTCCAGGGCCCCCTAGCTCTATCCCCACACCTGGACTCCTAGTTCATCTCCCCCTACTTTCCTCTCTGCTCCCTGAGGTACAGCTGCTTGGGCTTTTTTCTGCCTCTCCTACCAAACTCATTGTGGCCCCAATGCCTTTGCACTTATCCCTTCCTCAAGGACTCTCTTTCCTGAGACCTTCCTAACCTCTAGGGTTCACAGAGGACTTCCTAGCCACCCAACTCATTTTTCCCTCCCTCATCGCTGCACTTTTTATTTCAGTGGCACTTAATCCAATCTGTAATTTTCTATTTGTTGATTTGTTTCCAAGAGTTGTCCAGGGCAGGCAAACCAGACTGTTCCTGATACCTGAATCATATATCAGGTACTCAGTAAATATTCCTTGAACAAATTCATTTTATTGAGTTGATCTGAAATGACTATAGACTGTAAAGGAGACAATAAAAGGAGACATAATCCCTACCTTTGAAGTGCTTGCAGTTCAGTAGCCACACACAGTGCCACATAAGGATTTGGGCAGGATTTCCCAGAAAAGCCAGGCTTTCAGTTCCCATCTTTCCTTTCTAAGGAAGGGAGCTCACGTCTGTCTATATCTTTGGTTATGTGGTAGACACACCCATGCCCCTTACCACCACCCT
>NW_006443138.1:32160350-32210635 GCF_000325575.1 Pteropus alecto
CCGGGACTCCGAGAGTTGCATAAACCATGACACAGGCTGTCAAGCCTGTGAAGTCAACAGCCTTCAGAGCTAGTACTATCATCACCCTATTTCACAGATGAGAACACCAAGGCATGTGAGGTTAGGTGATTTGCTCAAGCACATGCAAGTGACAGAGCCAGGCTCTTGGGCTCCAGAGCCTTCCACCTTCACCCCAGTCTGGAGCTTCCATGGTCCTTACACAGAGCAGCCCAGTCTTGCCCATGTGCAGATGTAGTAGAAGGACAGGAGAACACAGTATAGCAAGAGTCCTGGCTGCAGCAGAGGACCCTGTGGGGTGGTCCTGTCAGGAGAGGACCCCAATGTCCAATGGTTTCAGTTGGCTCCTTAGACTGGGTAGAAGGAGGTCAACTGGTTAGGGTGGGGCTCACTTCCAACCATTCCTCAAGGAAGACAGTCCAAGGTAGAGAATCTAGGCAGGGGCCCGGGCTCTGGGCTCAAACATTGCCTCTGTCTTTGTTAATTCTGTGACTTGCAGAGGAGACAGAGATGCCTGAATCTCAGTGGATTGACAGTTTCCAATCTCAGCTCTGGGCAGTCCACTTGGCCCAGACTCTGCTTGGCCTTCATCCACTGTGACCCCAAGCCCCTTCCAATCACTGTGTCTCCAGTAGTTCTAAGCCCCAAAGGAATAAAAAAAAGAAGAGAGGTAACAGGCTTTATAGGGGCCACTCCCTCAGAGACCCAAACTTTCATGGGGATCCTCATGAAATGTTCTTTTCAGCTCTGCTGCTCTCAGGGATCAGCCAAGAGAGCTTTGTGGGTTCTTAGCCCCAGCCCTGCACAGGAGCTCCTCACTGGATCCCCAGCTCCTCTCAAGGCTCCTTCTGTGCAGCTTCCCAAAGATCTCATTCCTCAGGGATCACCCTGCTCTGCCTGGCCACTCAAGCCCTGGCTGCACCCACACTGCATTCTGGGCTCATCTGACTCTGACCATGAGGTTCATTATGTTGAGTGCTCCCAGAGTCCAGGCCCCACCTGTGGCCTCTCTGGGGTCATCAAACAAGGTTCCTTACCTTTTGGAATCTCAATTTATTTGGGTGGTAAAATAGATATACAAGAAAACTTCTTGCCTCCATGCTTTTCTGTCTAGTCTGTGAGAAAGTTTTCTGTACATTGCTAAGGAGTGGGTCTATCTTTTATTGGTTGATATTTTAAATCCCTCTCCCAGGTCTCTCCTCAACCACCCAGGAAGTGAGTCTGCATGGGCCTGCCTCTGCCTTGCAGGGTGACAGAGGTATGGAGAAAGGGAGGAGGAGAGAGACAGGGGACTTAGAGTGGCAAAAGGAGGGTTCAAAAAAAAGATAGCAAGTTGGAAATAGGGAGTGAAGTGGTGCAGAGACAAGACATTGGGGTGCCCAGTGTCAGAGGTAAGCTGCTTCCTCATCTGTAAGTGGAGCTGATGCTCATCTACCTCAAGTAGAGGTGGCGAGATAAGATATGTGAGCTGCCTGGAATGGAGGAGGCATTTGTCTTGCAGTTGTGGCATCTGGGAAAACACAGAAAGGAATGAGGGGGACGGGTGGTGGTAGGTTGATTCCTTCACAAAGGGCTCAGCCTATGGGCCCCCATTGCCCTTCCCCACACATGAACAATGATCCTGGAACCATGAAAGCTCAGGGGCTCTCCCAGGTGCTTTGCTAAGTTCCTCACAGATGTGTCAGCCTCTGCTTGGCTCTATACTCTTAACCGGCTGTTCAATATCTGCTATCATCAGATATTGTTCTTTACATTGTGAACTCTGAGAAACAATATGCCTACCAAGAAGGGTTCCTGGGCTCCAAAAAATAAATACATACATACACACATACATACACACATACATACATACATACATACATACATACATACATACATACATACATACATATATACATACATACATACATACATACAGAAAACAGAGCCTAGCAGCAGTTTCTAAAGTGGGGCCTCTCATGCAAGCTATGCTTCAGGGAAAAGCCTGTAATGAACTTCCTGCTTCCTGTATTGAACTGCCTTCCTATATTGTGTTCCTGCTGGCTGAGCCAGCCCTTATAAAGGAGTTCCTGGAATTGTATTTCAACCAATAAGATTGAGACTTTCCCCATCCAATTGGAGGCCGTGAAGCTATATTATCCCAGCAGCATCTTCACGGACCAATTAGACCAGTTCCATTCTAACCAATCAGAACAGTTCCTTTTGGACCAATCACACTGTGAGGTTTGGGAGTCCTTATTTGCATGAGGACAGATCAATCAGGGACCAGGGGCAGAGACTTCTCTCTATATATGTTAGCTCCCATTCCAGCTCTCTGGTGACTGTACTTTTCCTTTCCATCAATGACTGAAGGCTGTGTTTCTCCAGCCAACACTGAAGCGGTTTTGCAGGAGTGGAGTGGGAATACTAGCCTGAGGGTTACCTTACAGTAGTACTGTTTCTCAGCTGTCCTGCTCCATAATTGAGCTGTTCCGCAGTCATGCTGTTTTCGCAGCAGTGCTATTTCACAATTGAGTTGTTCTCACTGAATAAAATTTTCTTTTGTACCACACCCCAAATTGGGGATTCTTGTTGGTGCTGAATTGCCACCAATGACCATTGGTTGACAACATCAACGTCTATTCTGCCTGCCATCATGGCTCTAAGCACTGAGCAGACTGTACCTGTTTCCTTTGTCTTGATAGTCCCTGGAGGAAGTCAGAGTGGACTCCTCTGGGCCTTCCCAAATTCCTTTTGTGCTTTCAACACACCATCTTTTCAAGAGCCCGATTCAGTCTGGAAGTCCCTGGGAAAGCATTTCAGATTGTCTCAATTCTCCATGGAAATCTGACTTATATATTTGGGCATGAGAGAGTCAAGGTGACAGAGGCAGGGGAGCCGGTCTCCTGGGCACTGCCTGCCTCCAGGGTCTGGCCAAGAGAGGACACCAACATTGCTGAATCTGTCCATGGATGACCACCTCCCTGGCTATTTGAGCTGACTCTGCAGACCTGCCCTATGTCAGAGATCATTTGATCTCAGTTCAGCATTTCACATTCACTCCAGAGAATGACAGTTAGTGTCAGCCCAGCTTTCCAGCCTGAGGAGCCCTTTCAAATTCTGTTTCCAATGTGTTCATAATTTGTCCCCCATTTGGTGACAGCAGTGTATGCAAGTGGTTTTTTACTAAGGAGACTGCAGGTTTATCTCTTCCCCATTCTCAGCTCCCTGGAACAGGCATATGATGGGAGATGGGCAGCCCTGGACTTTACATCTTGGAACATGTTTCATGCTCAAAGCCACTGGGGTAGCTGGCAGAGGTCAGAGGCTTGGAACAAAATGCAAGTGTTTGGGGCTACAGTGCATTCTGGGAGAGGCACCAATAGTAGCTTCTCCAAATGAGCAGTTTCTCTTGCAGAATCTTGGTTGCCTCAGTGCCTCTCCTAGTTTCTGTCTGTTCCCTGAATCAGCATCCCTCCATATCCTAGGAATTTTGTGACTTACTCCATGCTCATTTAAACTGTCACCCCATCCCCCATCCTGCCAAATTAGCCATAGGAGGAAGTTTCTGTCCTTTGTGATCCAGACCTTGGCTGGTGGCATAGGTCCATACATATGTGTATGTGAGGACTCAGGACAGATGTAAAGTGAGTGAGGGAAGATCACCAGTGAGATCAGCTCAGAGTCCTGTGAACCCTGTCTATCTGTCTGAGCCCATGCCCTTCTTGCCATTGTAGGGCCTCTTGGCATCTGTACAATGTTTTCTCTCTGAACACATACACTTGAGTTGCTAAACCTGCTTACTTGCAGTATGTGACAGACTTGAATTCAGGATCATAGAATTTAAATACAGTGAACTTAGCTGATTAGAAATCTTGTTGTGCAAATCTTGCAAATCTAACAGGCTTGCTTTTTTTCTTTCTTTCTTTTTTTTTAATACACTATTTTTAGAGCAGTTTTAGGTTCACAACAAAATTGAGAGGAAGATACAGATATTTCCCATATTTCCCCTGCCCTCCACATGTGTAGCCTCACCTATTATCAATATGCCCCACCAGGGTGGCACATTTATTATAATTGATAAACCTATGTTGAGGTACCTGTAGTCCATAGTTTATATTAATTCTTGTTTATATTCTTGGTGGTGTACATTCTATGGATTTTGACAAATGCACAATAACATGTATGCACCATTACAGTATCATATGGAGTATTTTCACTGCCCTAGAAATCCTCTGTGCTCTTCATTCCTCCCTTGCTTCTAACTCCTGACAACGACTGATCTTTTTTCCTTTTATCTTTTAATAACAAAAGAGAGAGCATACCTTTAACTCTACAAGGCAATCGAGTTCTCCTAAAATCACTTTCTCCAGAAGGAAATCTCAGATATAAGACTATATTTGACTCATTTCCCCTTGAGCATTCAATTTTTCCCAAGACTGCTGAAAGTTGAAATGGCATAAGCTTGGCAAGGCTCTTATCCAGGGTTGGGACACAGTAGGTGCTTCGCAGATTGAGCCTTTATGAGGATGATTTTCTAATCTGGGGTCTGCCCCACTGCTAAACCATGAGGCTGGCTTGGGCCCTGCTACCTGGACAAGTTTTCCGAATGTGGTCCCAGGCCAGGCAGCAGCCATGTCATTTGGAAACTTGTTAAAATGTAAGAAATCTGGCCCAACCCTGGCCTTACTATCCAGAATCTCTGGGGTGGGGCAGGCCTCGCAGCCTGTGCTCTCATACATCCTTCAGGTGTTCTGATGCTCAAATTTGAGAACTGTGCTCCAGGGACTCCTCTACTTGTTACATGAAGAAGTCCAGATAACTGTGGACTCTGTGGTTAGAGATTTCTGTATATTCACTGGACTCCCCTGGGGCTTTGCCACTTCAGAGAAGAGGGAATTAACATTTGCTGAGCACCTGTGAAGTTTAATTTTTCCTTAAATCTCCACAGCAATCCCATCAGGCAAGTCTTCCTCTCTATGTTGAAGAAATGGGTTTAGAGGCCAGACAAAAATTACACAAATCATGTGCAGCCAGCTGTGCAAATGCAAAACTCATGCCTTCCCTCCCACTGCCATGAGCCTCAGGGACATGCTTCTAGTAAGGGTATCAGAGAATGGAGTTGGGGATGCATCTTCCAGCTGATCTTATAGCTGCCTCCACTGCTCCCAAACTACACAAACTCTCAGCATTTACCTCTCAGGCTTTTTGCCTGGCTGCTCTGAGGGCCTGGGGAGAAGAAGCAGTAGGTTGGATTTGAAGAAAAAATACTCTACTAGGAATGGCATTCAAGAGGGTGAGAAATTGGGAAATGGATACAGGCAGGGGCAGTGCTGTGCCAAGCCAGTCTGGGGAGATGCTAAACCTCCATGAGACTCTGATCCAGAAAAGGGGGCTTGGAGCAGGACTATAGTACGATACCCATGGACCCAGGGGACTTTTCCTTCAGGGGCCCCTTCTGGCATAAAAATATGTATTTTAAAGTCATCTTTTTATAACTGTGTTTGTATAAAGATGAACATAATCCAGGGTGGATTTATTATTATTATTCTACTTGGGTTTTTTTGTTTTTGATTTTCAAAGAAATAAAAATTAAAATATTTTAGTTGGCCCATAAAAATATTGGGTCCTAGTGACTAGCAGGAGTGTTTATTTGGAAGACTTCATTCATCTATTTAATCCCACAAAGAAAACAGCTGGAACTTCCCTTTGTCCCTCTGACCCTGAGAAGAATATACCTGCCAAAAAGGACTCCTTTTGGTTAATTGGGCTCAAATTCATAACCAAAGTCTAGCAGCCATTGTTTACAGAGGCTCCTCACACACACTGCATTTTAAGAGAAATGGGGCTGCCAAACTTCCTGCACTGTGCTCCTGCCACTTGAGTCAACCCTTAGAGTTCCTAGGATCAAAATTTGACCAATAGCACTGAGACTTTCCCTAATCAATCGGAGTTGCACAGCTATATCCTCATTTGCATCTTTACTGGCCAATCAGAGTGGCTCCATGCCAACCAATCAGTATGGTGCTATTTGGACCAATCAAACTATGAGGATTTGGAGTGCTTATTTGCATAGCAATGGACTAATCAGGGACTGGGAGCTGGTATGCCTCTATATAATCCAGATTCATCTGTGCCTCAACAAACATACTTCAGTTTCCATGGGATACTGAGTTTTCCTGGCTGTAGCTACAACACTGGAGCTACAATACTAGAGCTAAAGCTGCAACTGCAGGGAAACTGGAGCTACAACACTGGAGCTTAATGCCAGAACCATTTTACCAGAGCTTCCTTGCCCAAACTGCTTTGATTTAACTGTCTCACGCCTGAGCTGTTCCACAGCCGAGCTGTTATCACAATTGAGCTGCTATCACTAAAGTCTCTTCTCTTCACTGCACCCCAAATTAGGGGTTTCTGGTGGCATTGGATTAGTAGCAATGAACTTTGGTCGAAACCCCTTAGCAGGAAACAGCTCTCCTCCACTTGAGGGACAATTCACTTACATTCTTGTCTACAGGAACATACCAGGAAGGGTATAGTAGTAAAGCAAGAGTGGGTTCTGGACAAATAACTATGTCCTAGGGGTTTTGGTCCACATTGGCCTTTTGCAGTAAGTGCAGATACGTTGCTGAGCCTCTCCTGGACTTCAGTTTTCTCAACTGGTAAATGAGGGTTGAAAAGCAAAGTTCTCAGGAAGAAAGGGAAACTGCTCCTCCACTGGAAATAAACAGAAGCAGCATTGCCAGAGGAGGCTACAGAGGAACCTGTACTGCGTGGGATGGCGATGCACTCGTGTGTGCTATGTGTGCAGATGCACAAGGAGAGAGTTCACTAGTCTTCTCTTAGCACTCCTAAGACTCCTAGTCCGCCTCGAACGTGCGAGAGGCGGCGGCTCCCTGGGGTCGTGTTCGTGGACGGCTCCGGGGTGTCTGTGCGTCTCCGGTTTCGCTGGTGACCCAAGCCCTGATGCCTGGGCGGGTCCCTAGAGATCCACACGTGCCCAGAGGGGCCGCGTGCGGGGAGGCGGGGCATCTCAGCGGCCAGGGCGGGCGCAGGGCGGCCCGGGGCGGCGCTCTAGGAGCCTGGGCTAGGCAGCGCGGCTCCCGGTCCCGGCGGCTTGGCGCCTGTCTCTGCGCCCCGCCAGCCGCCATGCTCAGCGTCATGCAATTCCTCCGGAGCTTCTTCCAGGTAAGAGAGGGCATCGTGCACCACAGTATCCCGGTAACCGCTGGGCCCCGAGTTAATGGGGTCACTCTAAGAGCTCCCTGACCGTTCACCCCCTAGCTTCCCGACGTGAGCACCGGGAGACTGTGAGTGAGGCCGCCCCAAAGCCTAGAAGGAGAGATGTGGCGTCGGAGGAAGCTGGACAGCAGCCAAGGGGCAGCTCTACGCGAAGCGGCCGCCCAGAGCATGGCCTCTCTGGCACCTGCTAGTCCTAGGCAGGCAGGTCGCTCGGCAGCCTTGGCACTTCGGCTCAGGACGCGGGTTCCGGAAAAGACGGCTTGTGTCTGGCTCAGGTCCCCGAGAGTGCTTGATATTGTTATTACCCGGGCTATTACTTGAGAGAGAGTACTGAAAGGATTGGGGTACCGTTTTGAATAAGGGGAGTATAAGCGGGGCAGGGGAACAGGAACCTGGGGGAATTTTAGACTTCTGCGCGAGACGATCCTCCTCCCCAGACACTAATTCCCGGACTGCTCACAGCAGCCATGGGGATCTCTACTCCGGGGCATCTTTATCTCCCCTGTTTGTAAGGGGGACCCCAAAGTGAGCAGTGGGCTCCAGAGGACGGTCAGAGGGGTGACCAGCTGCGGATTGTCAGGCTTCACCTCTCCAGGTAAGCAATGCGGAAGTGTGAGTAGGAGGCATGGTGCTCTGACTGAGACACCTACTGCATTAAAAGAGAGGCAGGGAAGCGCTAGTAGAGCAACAAGCCCAGGAGTGGGCAGCTGTGAGTGGTGCTGTCCATGGTGGGAGGAGCCGCTCTTCTTGGCTGTGAGGCCACCTAGAGGTGCAGATTGACGAGTGGGGGTAGAGTTATCTGGCCCTTAGAGCTCTGGGGCAAACAGCAAGAAACCAGATGACCGGGGGGCTAAACTTACAGGAACCCTGCCTTGAGCCTGTTCCTCAGCGGGTCTGGAAGAGCAACCTGTGAATCAGCTCATACCTCTAGGAAAATTATGTTTGTACAAACGTCAGGAGGGGAGAGAGATGGAGCCTTTGAGAAACTTACACCTATTAGTATAGAAGATGCCTTTAAGAAACACAGGAGCTTGGATGGTGTCAGGATCTGCAACTCTGAGCACACAGACCATTCCACCTTTGAATTCTGATTCTGTCACTAACAAGCTGTGCAATTTTGGAACAGTCACTTAACCACTTTGGTCTTTGTTTTCCCATTTGAAAAATGTGAATGTTAATTCCACATTTTTCAGCGTGGCTGTGAAGATCTTATTATAAAATGTATGTGTGTTCAGAAAGTGGTAAGCGTGGGACCTCGGTACTTCCCCTTCCATGGCAGTGGTGACAGCAGGTCACCTGGGTGAGGAAAAGTCAGTTGGACAGAATCTGAGCCACCCAGCTGGCCTCAGGAGCTCATGGAGCAAGCAGGTGTGATGTGGCTGGGGAAGCGGTCCCTGGACATCCCTGGGCAGCCACCTTGCCTGCCCCTGACTGGGAGTCTCCTTGGAAGTGGGCCTTTGGCAAAGTAGTCCCACAAAACACACTATCTTCACGTTTTGACCTGTTCTGAGAAGGCTTTCTACCCACCACTTGTCCCTGGACCCTGGTATCTACTCTCTGGGCCCTGGAGGTTCTGAGCTACCTCAGGCCTCTTTCCTGCACATCACGGGGATGAACAGATGTGTCTCTCAGAAAATCTTTTCTGTCGTCCTTCAGAGCCAGACTTGGGAGGGGTTCTGAATGCCATGGCAGTCCACTCCGGTTATGCAGGTATATCTTGCAAAGCCACCTATAAACACAGGTCGTAAGTGTCAAAAGTGATGGGAGCCACCTGCTCAAGTCATCTCCTGACCTCTCCTGGGTCTGACCTTGTACTGACCACTTGGTGATGGATGCCTGACTTGGTTGCTTAGTGGGTCAAGAACACTGCTTCATCCTAGGAAACAGATTGCTGGGGTCCCACAGTCAGACTCTGGTAGCAGAGATACAGTCTCCACCAAGGCCCAGGAGCAAGAGCTCAAACCCCAGGCTCCAGGCAAGACTTCTGTTAGGATTTACTGTAGACTTTACACAGCTTCCAGCACTGCTGTGGCACTCTGGGCACTGTGGGGTCCATGGAGTGTGATGGCTGTGTGACAGAGCCCCTCGCAGTGCAGGTGGATCAGAGAACTTGCACTTACATGGGTCCCAGGGCCTTTGGATCACCCAGAAAATGAGTTGGAGCAGCACAACCAAGGGAGAAACACATTGCTTCAAGAATTCAGAGGCCCACTCAGCATTATGCATCTTTCTTGGTGGTAGGGGGCCAAGGTCCAACAACATGCCTTTCATTTTCAAAGGGCTATCCCAAAATGCTCCAGAAAACTGAACCTCTCTGTGTCTGCCTGGATCCCTCACTGAAGTGGAAGTTCAACAAGTAACAAGGAGGTACCTTAAATGTGTACCAGAGTGCGGAACATAAATTCCATGGAATTTTCATGGAATTTATGTTCCGCACTCTGGTACACATTTAAGGTACCTCCTTGTTACTTGTTGTTCTCCAAGTCCTATCAGTCTGACCCAGGAGACCAGCATGAGGTCCTTTGGGATAGAAAGATCAAGATCTCTGTTAACTAAATTATGGCACTGAATTAGTGATATGGTAAAGCTCTGAGGCAGGGTGCTGAAATTATGCTGCTGTCACTCTCATAGGGAAAGTTAACCTACTTCTGTTGATCCTTGAATATGGAGACAAGAAGCAAACATGCACACACACATGCAAATACACATACAGGCATGAATAGGCACACACAGGCACACACATATACACAGGCACACACAGACACAATTTTCACCAAATCAATGGCCAAGGACCATAATGGATTTGTTTCAGTAAAGAGATCATATGTAGGACAGCACAGGAGAGTCTATATGACTGAATCTGAAACAGTCCCATAATATCCTTCAAGGCCTGTATATTCTGCACTGGCCAAGCTAGGAAGTTGAATATGGATGCAATTAGGATCTCTGCTTCTCATTTGGTGATTTCTTAGTCACCAGAGATGAAGTATTGCTTATGATTCCCTATTTTGGAGGGGAAAGGGTATTCCAGAGGTTAATCTTTCCTACCACAAAAGCCTCCATGTCATGGATGAAGGAACATGGAGTTTCTATCAGGAACTGTTCTGTCTTTGCCAACTGAACACTCGGGACTTGGGAAAATCACTCTAGGAGAGATTCAGGATCCTAATGGGCTACCATAAGGTGGACACGCGGCAAGGATTCATTTATGACCAAACATGCCTCCTACCTCCCATAGGCCCTCACTCCTTGTTGTGGGGCTGTAGTTACATCCCGAGCCACCAGAAATTAATGTGAGCTCAGACTTCGTGTTCAATAATTTCTGAAAGATCGAGGTATTTTTCTGTGTAGGAGCCTTCAGAAGATTCACAATACATGCTTAGGATGATATTGCAAGTAACTAGCTTCCCAGAGCTTTGAGTCTATTGACTAAAACCTAGGAATTAGGCAAAATAGAATGGAGTTTAATCAGTGAATATTTATTGAATATCTGCTATCTGATAGACACTATTCTAGGCACTCATGGAACCCTCTGCCTAGTTAAAAAAATTTTTTTTTTACATTATCAATATTATACAAGTCCAATTGGGTTGCCTGTCTGTGTCAGTCTTGGCAGCCCCATGATCTATGCCAAAGAATTCTTGGCATCAGGACATTCTAATACCACTCTGACTTCCGGCACTAAATGCTTCTTCTCATTCTTTATCATGCCAGCTGTAAAATTCTCATCAGTAGAATTCCCATGAAAGAAAACTAGCTTCTCTCATCAGCATCTCCAGCTGATAGAGAACAGTGTTTATGACAGTTTTCCAAGATGTTGACATTCTCCTTGTAAATCTACTCCACACTCTATCCCTTCGGATATTTGGATTCCTTTAAAGAATTTCTGACTTTTCAGTTTCATTTTGTGGGGACCAATACTAAGCTGAGATTTCAGTCAGCCAATAGGTAGCTCACTGTTGGAACACATCCTGGCTGTTGGAGTTGGCATGCTGACTCCAGAATGGATGGGTGCACTCAGATGGAGGCATTCATTCTGACACAGATGTTCTTCTCTTCTTGGTCAGATGCTCTCAGGATCTATTTCCATCCATTTCCCTAGGTTTTTGTCAGTACATACTGGCAAAGTCATAATTTTCTGAAACGTGAGCCTTTTCCTCCATAGTTTGCTTTTGTAATTAGTTCCCATGGCCATGCTGAGATATGACTCCAATTTCTCTTCTGGATGCAGGGTGGGTGGGAGGTGGAATGGGCATGAGGAGAAATGGCCTTACTTTACAGGGCAAGATGAGAGAGGAACAAGGGCTGAGGGGATTTGTCACTTCCATTCCTAAGGCAAGAGTCCTTCCTAAATGATATTCTTTCACTTAGGGAACAGGGAAGCAATCCTGTTGGCTAGCTTTACAATTCACGATCCATAGGTTGGTTAAATCAGGCTGCTTTTGGTTCTGGGCTCTCCCAGGCCTGTGATCATGGGAGAAAAGAGCCACTCTGTGTGCAGTATAGTTATAGAGAAGCCCTACGAGATTGGGGATTTGACTTGGTTACTCCCTATCTTTAAGCTGCCTAGGGTGATTAGAAGCAGGAAGTTTACTCCGAAGTACTAGAATTCTTTATGTCTTTCATTCAGGTTTTGTAGCAAGAGTCAGTTTTCCCCAAAAGCCTCTAGCCATTGCTGATTTAATTAGGGATACACACAGTGAGATGCCAGAGTTTCATAACGTAATTCACAATATATTTTCACTGCCTTTGGCATCAATTAGGTGGATTAACCAACATAGACACTCCCCATCCCTTTCCTGAAGGTTCTGTATCTATAATCATCTTGGTACCAATTTCTTTACTAGTGAAGGTTCTTGGTTGCAAAAGACAGAAATGGACTCCAGTTTAGTGAAAAACAATAACTGTCCTGGCAAGATGTGGGGGTAGTTCGCAGGACCTAGCTCGGGCAGAAATTAAGAGGGGTGGAGACAGTAGGTCCTGAATAAGATGCCAGCTGCTTAAGATGCTGGTGGCGGGGGCGGCTTCTGAAACTTCAGCTCTGCTGCTCCTTACCGAGATCGCTCTCCAGTTTCTTCTAAACAGATATTGAGGTCTGTTTTCCACAGTTCTTCTCAGAGCTTCTCTCTGGAGTAGAAAGAGGAATATCTACTCCCTTTCTATTAAGATGGGTGGGGCCCAGTTTCTCAATTATCTTGGGATCCCCTTGTCCCCCCAATCAGGAGTGCTCTTCAGATGCTGGGTAGGAAAGCACCAAATAGCCCTGCATGGGCATGCAATTGAGAAAAAGTCCCACCAGGAATCACTGGGGCAGGGGTGTAAACCCCAGGTTCCTGGGGGCATTTACTAGGGCGTCACCTACAGGTTTGAGCTCTTCTGTGTAAAGGTGGCAGCAGGAACTTGAGGCCATTGAGACCTTGCCCTGTGAAAGGTCATGGAAAGACTGGTCCCCCTGGGTGACAGAGAGAGGAGAGGGCAGAGTGGGCAGGATAGACCAGACATGGGAGTTGGCTGCCTACTAAGGGACCTTCAGTACCTCCCAGGGCTGCTATCTCCCGGCCACCTTTGACTCTACCATCCTTGGCCTGGGTTGCTGCTCAGAGGCTCATGCTGCTTCCTCCAAGCTTTTGGGCCTTCTCTTATGCATTGCTCTTCACAAGCCTCAGCTGTGACCAGAGCCTAGTGGCCCCTGAGCATGGCCACCACTTTAGCTTTTACTCTAGACCCTTACTTTCTCTGCTGTGCCAACTTGGAGTCTCCCCTTACCTTGTCAGGTTGTCTCCATCTAGCTGTTCAACACACATTTCTCAGGCACCTCATAATCTGGGTCCTATTCTCTCCCTCTAGACTGTGGGCTGTGAAAGAGCAGGGCTGTGTCTTGGATCAGAGTATGTCCTGGGAAATGTGCACTGAACCCATGAGTGAATTAACTGGCAGGAGCAAGACCTAGGCCAGGTCAGAACCCCAGAGGACCCGTAGTACTGGGGGCCTGTGCAGATTGGCTGATGGTTCTAGAGACATGGGCCTCTGCAGCCTTCTCTCCAGACTTGGGCTGAGCTCAGCCCTGGGCTTGGGGTGGGCCTGTCCTCCCTTAGCCATTGGCTAGTGAGAGCAGTCCCTACTGCTTAATGAGACTCCAGCCACTGCTTACAACCCTAGGAAGGTGCTAGGTTGGAATTCGTTCATGAGCCCACAGAAGGTTTGCCAACCCCACATGTTTTGTTTGTCTCAACTACTGGGGAAATTGGGCAGTATCTCTGTGCTCTTGCTCTGGCTCATGAGAAGTGCTCTATTCATCAGAAGCCCTTTGTGGTTTCTTCATCTCTGAAACTGGTGGTCTCTCCCTTGCCAATTGTAAGGCCATAAGGTTTAAATGATATTGCCCATTCAGGCCCCCTGCCTGGCTCCTGGACCTTCCCGGGGTCCTCAGTCTGAGCCCTTTGGGACGTGGGTTTGGCACAGTCTGTGAGGCCCTGCAGCTCCGTGTGAGTCATGGATCACAGGTCATGGGGTTGGGAGGTACTTCCTTACTCACAGGTTGTTTTGCCTTGAGGTGCCCCCTCACTGTATCAGCCTTTTGTAGGTTCCCTGCCCCATTTCTCTTTTAGGATGCAGTGTCACTTCCTCCAGGAAGTTTTCCTTGATGACTTCTTCCCTCCCCTTGGGTCTCTTCTCTATGTTGTCTTTGCAGCTCAGCTTCCTTCAATCATAGGAGCATACTGGCTTATTTCTCACTCCTCTACATATGTGTTCATTTAAATGAGGGTCTGCTTACTGACATAAAAACAAGCTATTTCATATCCCACATATATCATATGAAAATCCCACAGCAGCATGAAAACACAGCTTCTATGGTACTTAATAATTAATGAATGTATTAATTCAAAACTCAGCCATATTTAATGTTGAGAGATGGATTCACAGGTGTTTGTTTTATTATATTTCATAACATATATAAATTTATCTGCTTTTGTGTGTCATATATTACATAACTTAAAAGTCAACCATATAGTGAACCAATTAGCACAAACAAATGAGATAAAAGAAACAATTAGAGAAACTCTTTACTCCTTTTATGTGCTTGATCTCCGTGGTGGTACTGGTGTGGGGTCGAGAAGGGGAGGAGAGAATGGCTGAGTCTTTGTCATCCTTCAAGAAGAAGAAACCAGCTGTGTATCAGAATCACCAACTACACCCAAAGCAAGTGGGTCAGAATTTAGGGCTGGGCCCAATTACTGGTTTTCAGTCTCCCAGGTGGCTCCAGCATATAGCCGAACTGAGAAGCACTGCACTGTAGACCATGGTGCTGCCTGCTCTGTCTATCATAACTGGGCCATTCTGCTGTCTTCTCTAAAGAGAAGCTGAGGTCAGATAACACATTGGCTTCCAACTATTGCACCACTCTGTTGTAAACAAGGTGGGGAAGCCCATATTTCCTGTCCAGTGGACACAGATCCGTTGACTGGGTGTGAATATGGACGAGTCTGCTAAGACACCATCGTACTCCCCAGTCCACCCAGGCCTGCTCAGAATGCCTTGGAAACCAGTGATGTTTGTACCAAATAGGTGGATTGGTCTTTCTTCAACAGCTTTTTGCCCACAAGGGAAAGATTTCTTGGGCTTAAGAAGTGATCTTCTTGAGCAAGGCCTGGATCTAGAAGCTGCCCTGTTGTGGTGCCTGCCCCTCTTCTCAGGGTCTCTTTACACTGGTGATGGGCCCTGGGAGCTCCAATGTGGACCAGCTCTCCCATGGAGCTCAGCACTCTCAGGGACCTCCACTCTCCGGGGTGTTGTGAAAGTTAAATGGGATAATAAAAACATGGAAAAGCATGTAAATTATAGTCAGAACTCACAGCTATTAGTTATCTTTCCTTCCCCATCTCTATTTTTCCTTTCCCCCCAAATAAATATTTTTTTCTTATAATCAGTGGAGTTGAACCAATTTCCTGATTCTGTGCCAAATGAAGATTCTGCTTTGATGCTCTTGGTTACAGTTCCTGATATAGGTACAAATTGTGTTTTCAACAGAAGAGTGTTGACTGCTAGGAACTCACCTCAGAATAGTTGATACAGCCAATGAGAGAAACCAGAGTCTTGGGGAAGCAATTTTTCTCCATGTGAAGAATGAGGCTTGTGAGAAAAATGGGAACTAAATGGTGGTGCATCCATGCCATGGAATACTTCTCAACAGTAGAGAGGAAGGAACTGCTGATATATCTACTAACCTGGATGAATCTTCAGAGAAATAGGCTGAATGAGAGAAGCTAATATGCTGTACGATTGAATTTATTTAAAATTCTAGACAAAACCAATGAATTTATAGTAACAGCTCATCAGTGGTGCCGGGGGACAGAGTGAGGGGCAGATAGGGGCAGGAGAGTGGGATGACAAAGGGATGTGAGGTGGTGGAGATGTTCATTATCTTTACTGTGGTGATAGTTTCAAAGTGTATACATATGTCAGAAGCCATCAAGTTGTGCTTCAATGTGTTTATTTTACCACATGTCAATCATACGTGAGTAGAACCAGGTTGTCTCTGGTAAGTCTCTTGGCCAGAGCCTCTCAAAATGCTCTTGCTGCTCTGAAAACAAACTCCTTGCTTTCTCCATCCCCTTCCTGGGTCACAGGCATAGAGACTAGGATGGTCAATGGGGCTTCAGAGGACAGTGAGGTGGTGGCCCCATCAAAAATAGAGATGAGGTGATTCTGGATTCCAGTGGAGCACTGCGTTGAGTGCTCAGCATGAGGCATCCTTAGTACAAGTATGTCCATATATCATCTATAGTGTGTCATTTCTGGCTGATGCTGTGGAGAGCCTAGAGCCTGGTACTGTGCTATTCTGCAGACTTGACCATCCGAGGCCTCCATACTTGAGTCAGCTCATTTCAAGTGTAGGCTCCTGGGAGTGTGTAAATGCCTCCTTACAATTCTATGAGATGGTGTTAGAAAGGACTTGTAGGATTTTGACCTGGTGAGGTAGGTTTGGGGAGATTTAAGGAAGCAGGGATGTTGTCAGGACTCAGGGGAAATTCTATGATTGGGTGACTTGATAAATCTTACCCAAGAAGGAAGTCTGAGGCTGACTCTGGAATTGGTAAAGCAGCAGCCATTGCTCAGAGTAGCTAGCCAGCATGGGAGTGTTTTGTCTTTGTGGTCTGGACAGTGTTCATGTTCTGTCTGTGCCCAGCAATGAACACAGAGAGGGCTCATTCTTTTTTGCCTACATCATGGTCCCAGAGTGGCCTCACCTGACGAATGTTCTGTGACATTGTTCATGTTCCACAAGAGGACACAAAGGCCAATCTAGCTCCTGCATATTCTGGCTGCTGCTGTCTTTCTTGATCATTCTTCATCTTGAAATGAGTAGGGTGCATATCTAAAGCCCTGCTAACATTATCCACAAAAACATCCCCAGGTCCCTCTGGCCCCAGTGACTCAACTCTCCAGAGGGGGCCCAAGCAGGTACTTTGGGAAAAACCCTGGGTGATTCTGCTGTGAGCCCTGTATATACTCCTGAAATGCTGAGTCCCACACAGTTGGTGCCCCATGGCCCTCTCCAACCTCATCCTTTCCCTCGCCTCAGCCAGCTCTATTCTCCAAAAGCCAGTGATTCTCCCCTCCCCATCCAAGAATATGACTTTGCCCATCACTGCAGGCCATTTGCATCCCGTTCAGTTCCTAAGCCAGATCAGACCTACTTTTGCTCAGAACATGAATGCCTGGACCCAGAGAAGCCATTGGAGATGTATGAAACCTCATAGCTGAAAGGGTGGGAGGCAATCTGTAAGACAGAGGAGGTTTCGCCACCACTGCAGATTTGGGGACACCACAGGATCCTGTGATTTTTGTGTGCAAATTAGTGTGACTTAATCGTCCAAATCTATGTCTGTAAAATAAGGGTAACAGTGGGACCTTTCTGCAAGAGGATCGTGAAAGTTTATGTACTCACATTTGTCATATACCTAGTCCTCTCTCTCAAGAGGACACACAGGCTCCTTCTGGCTCTGTCACAGGTGTCCTAACGTGACTGATCACACAGTAAAACCCATGGATCATGGGCGGAGGGATGGACTGTAGGGATGGTAGAGGCTTTAGCAAGGGTGCAGCAGCAGCAGGCAGGCAGGCAGGCAGGCAGGGCTTTCTCATAACAGAGGCCTCATTTGTAGATGGAACAACCAAATCTCTCAAGGGTGGTATGCAGAGTTACAGAGTGGTGGAACAAGATCCACCATCAAAACTGCCACTTTCTCCCATACTGGGCAGCCTCTTGCAATCTAGGCTTTCCATTGAGATAGTTTTTGATGATATTCTGGGCCTATCCAGAGCCTCTGTCAGGCAGGGGCTTACATAGGACACTGGCCGTGTCAGAGGGAAAAGACTGTACTCCTGTGAAGGTACTGATGTTTTCCAGCCCCTCCCCCCGCACACACACAAAGCTTGCAGAGTGGCCTCAAATCTCTGGGTGCAAGCCCTGCCTGGGCTCTCACCTGGGGTTGCCATGCCTGCATTTCCACTATAGGCAGTTCGCTCAGTTCTGAGTAGGTATATTTTGCTGCAAAACTGGAGTAACCAACCTGCTGAGTCTCCCACACCAGACTGTGGAAAGGGCAGATTGGATATGAAGGTCTCCAGCTTTGTGTGATGCATATATCACTAATCGAATGCCAAGGGTCTGGACCACTATTGAGATGCAGACGTACTTGTCCTTGGAGAAGGACAGGTACTAACTGAAGCCAGGATGGGACAGTTTTTCCATGACCAGAGACAAGCATGTGCCTTTCCTATACCTGGTAATCTTGGGTGAGGGGAAGATATGACCTGAAAAATGCAAGGCAGAGAGGACACAAATCAGAACACGTTTGAAGCAGATGATAGGCATCATCTGCTAGCCACGGGTGGGTGGGGACCAGTTGTATTCAGCTCATTATTTCGGTTGTTGGTAGAAGAGCCTGTGCAGGCTCCTTGGTCAGTTCTGGTTTGCATTAGTAAATTGTACAGTGTTGTTTCTCAAGCAGGTATGTCTTTTCAGAGAAAGAAAGGCGATGTTTTTTCCATGAAATAGGCAGCTGAGACAAGTGGATGAGAATTTGCTCCCAGTCAGAACCCAGAAGCAGTTCCTTCAGTTTGGGGAAATCTTTGCTATGTCTAAGGAGGGCAGGCTGGCACCTACCGTGCCAGAAATAAGAGCTGCTGCCAGAGCTCCGATTGGTGACCAACTACACAGTGCCTGTGGCCCAAGAGAATGTAGTAGAACAGCTGTGGATCTCCAGTGTACCTGAGAAGCAGCAGATCAGAGCCCAGCATTTTGTCAGTCACACAAAGAAACATGCACACAGCTACTGTAATATTCCTGATGGCTGCTGTCACTCAGCTCATCTGTGACCTAAAGCAAGTCACTAACCCTTTCAGGGCCTCTGTGGACACAGCTAACAGGAAATGTGGGGGGATAAAGACTTGTTCTGCCATTTTCCCAAGGCTTCTAAAAGGATCAAATGAGACATCATGAGCTAATGTTTGTACACCCAGAGATTGGACAAGAAAGACCTGGCCCATATTCAAGTGCCACCACTTAGTAGTTTATGCAAACAGCTGGGGCAAGTTGCTATTCTGAGCTTCTGTAAAGAATCGGGAGAATAAAGACAATAACGCCTGCTCATTTTAGGATTAAATTATGTGTAAAAAAGCACAGGGCATGTGTGAGACCTCCTTTGTATTTTATGGTATCAGTTATAAATTCTCTTTCATTTCTGACTTTGAATCCTTTGTTTTTTCTGGGTGAGTCTAGTTAAAAGTTTGTCAATTTTGTTTATCTTTTCAAAGAACCAGCTCTTTTACATTCATTGATATTTTCTATTGCCTTTTTAGTTTCTATTTCATTTATTTCTGCTCTGATCTTTATTATTTCCTTTCTTCTACTAACTTTGGGCTTCATTTGTTCTTTTTTTAGTTCCTTTAGATTTAAAGTTAAATTGTTAATTGAGATTTCACTTGTTCCTTGATGTAGTCCTGTATTGCTATTAAACTTCCCTTTTAAAACTGCTTTTGCTGCATCCCAGAGGTTTTGGTATGTCATATTTCTGTTTTCTTTTGTCTATAAATAGTGTTTGATTTCTCCTATGACCCAGTAGTTGTTCAGTAACTTGTTATTTAATCTCCCCATATTTGTAATTTTTACAGTTTTCTTCTTATAATTAATTTCTAGTTTTATATCACTGTGTTTGGAAAAGATGCTTGTTATGATTTTAATATTGAATTTATTGAGATCTATCCTGGAGAATGTTTTGTGTATACTTGAGAAGAATGTATATTCTGCTGCTTTTGGATGGAAAATTCCAAATACATATATCTATTAAGTTCATTTGGTATATGTCAGTTAAGGCCAATGTTTCCTTATTGATCTTCTGTCTGAATGATCTATCCATGATGTAAGTGGGGTGTTAAAGTTCCCTACTATTATTGTATTGCTGTAAATTTCTCCCTTTACATCTGTTAGTATTTGCTTTATATATTTAGATGCTCCTATGTTGAGTGCATCTATATTTATAAATGTTATATCTTCTTGCTGGATTAACCCCTTTATTATCATATAGTGCTCCTCTTTGTATTTTATTACAGTCTTTATTTGGAAAAGAGAATGGAGAACTCCATGCCTGAGTGAATAGGCAAAACTGTGAGAGATCTTGGTAGAAAGCAATTAAGAGGAAGCTAGTAGATTCATGAGTCATTGATTCCCAAGACCACCTTCAGGCTTGATAATTCACTAGAACTCATAACAATCAGAAAAGCTGTTATGCTCATAGTTATGGCTTACTACAGAGAAAAGGTATACATTTAAACAAGCAGAGAGAAAAGGTACATAGGGTGAAATCCAAGAGAGATTAGGTAAAGCTTCCACATGTTCTCTCCCAATAGAATCACACACACACACACACACACACACACACACACACACACACACACACACACACAGTGCTTAATTCTCCCAGCAAAGATATGTGACATGTGAAGTGTTGCCAACCAGGGAAGCGCACCTGAGCCTTGATGTCCAGGGTTTTATTGGTGTCTACATAGGCTTAGAATGCCCATATGACTAACCTTAGCTACTCAGACTCCAGTTTCTGAGAAGTCAAACTGATACAACATGCCCCAGGGCTACAGACATACAGAAACACTCTTATCAAACAAGATATTCCAAGAGCTCAGAGGTGATCTCCCAGGAGCCAGTCAAGGGCAAGTCCTTTCTTTGGAATGTGCATGGTTTGAGTAATCCAAGCCTGCTGAGTTAACTCCTTACTGCTTACTTCAAGACACAAGCAAATGGCAGAGCTAAGAAGAGTCCTCCTGGCATCATAGTCAACCCTGAGATTTGGGAAGGCTGTATGCATGTACTTAGTTGTAGTCATTCAGGAGCCTCAGAGCAGGATGTGGGATAGACATGGGAACATTCCCCATGCCACACACAGACCTATCAATATGAGGAAGAAACCTCCCTGGTATAAGGGGCTTAGCAGAACCTGTGACCAAACACTGACTAAACAATAAGCTATTCTTGCCCAGGGGCAACTCCTAAGAAACCAGACTTAAAAACAACAACAACAGCAACAACAACAACAACTATACACATCCCTGGAATTCTGGAAGGGTGTACAAGGATACACCCTCTCAGGAGTGATCAGAGAGGGAACTGCTGGACCCTGGCTGAAGTTGGACAAAACCGTAAACTCCCTGAACTGTGATAGCAGCTTCTAAGCCACACACACATATAACAATAAATGGTAAAAATCTAATTAGTCATGGAGATTGAAGCACAACATTTGGCCATAAGTGGCTCAGGCTAGCCAAGGTGTAACACCTAGGTAACCTGGCTAACAGAAACAAAAACAAGGGGAAAAAATCCAAACAGGACATCAAAGGCTGCACACTGTGAAATTGATTTTGCAGAATTAGCTCAGTTAAGTACCTAAACTCAAAATAAAATTGACCAAACAAGCAACAACAACATCAACAACTCACAGGAGGGGTATTAGTATCCAAAGTTGTTATAATATATATGTGAAATGTCCAGTTTTTAACAAGATCAATAACAAAACAAAAATACAAGGCATGCAAACAAATAAGAAAGTGTGACCCATACACAGGGGAAAAAAAACAAGCAATAGAAACACCTTTAAAGGGATATACGTGGTGGCCTCAGCAGACAAAGACTTTAAAGCAGCTATTATAAATATGTTGAAAGACCTAAAGAAAACCATGCATAGAGAATTCAAGAAAGGTATAGTAACAGTGTCTCATCAAATAGATAATATCAATAAAGATAGAGAAAACATGAAAGTTAATCAGTAGAAATTCCAGAGTTCAAAGTACAATAACCAAAATGAAAAATTCACTAGAAGGACTCAAAGTAAATTTTAACTGGCAGAAGAATTAGTGGACTTGAAAATAGATTGATAAAGATGAGGCAATCTGAAGAAGAGAGAAAAAAAGAAGAAAAATGAACAAAGCCTCAGAGAAATGTTGGAATGATTAAGCATACCAACAAATGCCCAACGGGAGTACCAGAAAAAGAGGAGAAGGTAAAATAAAATCATTCCCAGATACACAAAAGAGGAAAAAATTTGTTGCTAGTTGATCTGCCTTACAAGAAACACTGAAAGAAATTCTATACTCTGGATGACACCAGAGTATAATTCAAATCCACATAAACAAACAGAGAATGCCAGTAAAGGTAATTGTTTAAATAATCATCAGACAATTCAACTGCATATTTTTACTTCTTTTAGTTGTTTAGAAAGTGATTGCAGAAAACAACTTGTATATCATAGGTGGGCCTATGACATATAGAAGTGTGCTATTTTAGACAGTAATAGCACAAGAGTGATTGGGAACAAAGCTCTATTGGAGCTTAACAGATAGTAACTCAAATTCACAGAAGGAAGCGAAGAGAATCAGAAATGGTAAATGACAAGGTTAGTACAACAAGTAACATAAATATATACTTCTTTCAGCTTTTTAAAAAACAAAAATATATGAAGTAATACTTATAACAATATGGTGATAGATTTGTAACATTTATAGGCACAGTTTGTACAACATGAATAGCACCGAAAACAGAAGTTAGTAGACCTACATAGGAGTAAAGTTTTTATATCTCGCTGGAATTAAGTTAGTGTAAATTTGAAATAGATCCTGATAAACTAAGATGAATATTGTAAGCCCTAGAACAAGCACTAAGAAAATAACTAAAAATATGGTAAAAAGCATTAAAGGAATTAAAATGTCACACTAGAAAACATTCACTAAATAAATGCAAAAGAAGGTAATAAGGGAGGAAGGACACACACACAGTCATAACACATAAAACAAAAACCAAAGTGACAGTAAATGTAACCATATCTAAATAATATTAAATGTGTAAGGATTAAATAATTCAATCTAAAGCAGATTATCAGAATGGGTTAAAAAAGAAAATGAGATCTAGCTATATGTTCTTTATAGGAGACGCTTTAGATTCAAATACACAAATATGTTGAAAGTTAGGGTGGAAGAATATACCATGAAAACAACATGAATCAGAGAGACCATATAAATATCAGCTAAAATAGACTTTAAAACAAAAATTTTCCTACATAAGGAGGGAAATTTTATAATGATAAAAGTATTGACCCATCCAGATAATATGACATTTGTAAATATCTATGTATCTACTAATCCCAAAGTACCTGGAGCAAAAATAAGGAGAAATAAGGGGAGAAATAAACAACTTAATAGTAATAGTTGGAGATTTTAATATAGCACTTTCGTTAATTGATAGAATAAGCAGGCAGAAGAGCAACAAAGATACAGAATACTTGAACAACACTATAAACCAATTAGACCTAACAGACATCTTTAGAATATTCTCCTAAACAAAAATACACATTTTTCTCAAGTGTATATGAAACATTATCCAGAAGAGACCATATGTTAGTCCATAAAACAAGCCTCAAACATGTAAAAGGATTGAAATTATACAAAATATGTTTTCTGACAAAAATGAAATTAAATTAGAAATGTTTGGGAAATTCACAGATATGCTGAAACTAACATACTCTTAAATAACCAATGGGTCAAGAAAAAAACTACGAGGAAAATTAGAAAATACTTTGAGATGAATGAAAAGAAAAACAACATACCAAAACTTGTGGGATGCAGCCCAAACTTCATGATAAATTAGGGAAAGTATGTAGCATTAGAGAAAGTTATAGCTATAAATGCCTACATTAAAAAAGACAGATGAAAATCCAAAAAAGGAAAATAAAAATTTCATTTAGAATGGCATAAAATAAATAAAATGCTTAGGAAGAAAGTTAACAAAGAAGGCAAAAGATTTACACAGTGAAAATTACAAAATATTGCTGAAAAAAATTAAACAATATGAAAGTAAATGGAAAGACATTCTGTGTTCATTGACTGGAAGACAATATTGTTAAGATGGCAATACTATTCAAAGTGATCTACAGATTCAAGGCAATCCCTATTAAAATCTGAATGACATTTTTTTTCTGCAGAAATAGAAAAACTTATTTAAAATTCATATGGAATCTCCAGAAACCCCAGAGAACCAAAACAATCTTGAAAAAGAACAAAGTCAGAGAAGAAAACATTGGAGTAACTTGGATTAGGCAATGGTTTCTTAGATATAATACCCTAGACAGATACAACACAAGAAACATTACATAAATTTGGCCTTCATCTATATTAAAAACTTTGTGCTACAAACAAAAAAATACCATCAAAAAGTTAAAAGACAGTCCACAGAATGGAAAAAAAAAATTACAAATTATATATATGATAAGGAAATTGTATCCAGAACATATATAAACAATCCTTATAACTTAATTATATATATATATATATATATATACACATATGCATATATATATATCCCCAATTTAAAAATAGGCAAAGGATTTGAATAGACATTTCTCCAAAGAGGTTATACAAGTGTCCAACAAACACATCAAAATGTGTTCAGCATTAGTAGTCATTAGGAAAATGCAAATCGAAATTACAATGAGATACCACTTCACACCCACTAGCGTGACTGTAATAAAAAATATAGGCAAAACCAAGTGTAGGTGAGGATGTAGAGAAGTTGGAACCCTCATACCTTCCTGGTAGGATTGTAAAATGGTGCAACCATTTTAGAAAACAGTTTGGCAGTTTCTCAAAAAATTAAACATAGAGTTACTATATCATCCAGCAAATTCATTCCTTTAATTTCTAAGAGAAATGAAAGTATACATCCAAACAAAGACTTGGACATGACTACTCAAAGCAACTTTATAACAGTCCAAAATTGTGAACAACTCAAATGTCCATCAGCAGTTGAGAGGATAGACAAATAGTGGCATATCCATACAATGGAATACTGCTTAGCAGCAAAAGAATGAATTATTGACACATATGACATAGATGAATCTCAAAATAAAAAGGCCTAGTGACAGGAGCCAGTTACAAAAGACAACAAAATGTATGATTCCATTTATAGGCAATAAGCAGAATAGGCAAATCTATAGACGGAAAATAGATTAGTGGTTGCCTAGGGTGGGGATAGGGGAGTGTGTTTGGATGGGGAGTGGGGAGAGAATGCTAATAGGTGTGGGATTTGTTTGGGGGGGCAATAAAAAATTTCTAAAAATAGATTGTGATGAAGGTTGCACAACTCTGTCAATTCGTTTAAAAATATTCAATTCTCTACTTTAAATGGGTAATTTGTATGATATGTAAATTATACCTCAATAAATCTTTTAAAAAGTGGATGGGTGAGTAATGGAAGCTGGATTAAATAAATACCTTCCCTTTGATGGCAGAGACATGAAAGGCTTTCTGCTCTGGGAGTTGAACCAGTCAACTAGCCAGTGTTTCTTGAACATCTTGGTCATATTCAAAACTCATACAATGCTGTAAGATGAAGAAAAGGTGCTCCTTGTCCTCAAAGGTAGAGCTTGTTATTTAAACAAGGGTTTGATTATGAAATTTACAACTACAGCCGAAGATTTTGATGAATTCAGGGAGCATTAATGTACTCATAACAGATATCTCAGAAGAGGGAAACATTTGTACGGGGCTTTTAAAGATAGGTAGGCTTTGAGTAGATGGTGGGGATTTAGAGAATTGTGGGCATATAAAGAACTATGGCCTCATTTTTTTTCAGGTGCTCCTTCCCTATACAACCTCCTCAAGGGCCTTCTGAGGTAGCAATGGGCTTTTGGGCAGCTCTAATTGGCGGAAAGTTATTCCTGGTATTAAACGGAAATCTTCCTGTTGATAATAGTATCTCACCATCTATAATGTAGTTATTATTGCCAGAACGATGCTGAATCTCAAAAATAGTATCTCACATAATTCTTCATACATGATATAGGTGGTGTTATTATCCTCTTCCTCTTCTTCATCCTCATCATTATGTTCCAGATGAAAAAATCTGGGCCTTGGGTATTAAATGATCTCCCCACAACCACAGTCCCAAATCCCATACTTCTGACCATATGCAGTACCTGTTCATCTCCTTTCTCTCCTATAGAACACATCTAATTTTTGTCCCACATGACAGTTAATAAAACCAAAGATCTTTATTTTTTTCTGCCTTACATTATCTTTTCTTCTCTCTAGGGTTAAACAAGCTCAGCTGCTTTATCACTCTTTATTCAATATGATTCTGAGATTCTTTCCCATCTTGATAACCATTCTGTGATCAAATCTGTCAGTCCTTAAGTGTGGGCCTGAGAACCAAAATCAGGTCTAATGCGGTCTGACCAGTCTAGAGAAGTGTGGGACTTGACCCCATTCTTCTGCATAATGCGTATCACTCGATGCATCCTAAAATGGCATTAGCTGTTTTGACAGCCACATTCCATTGCAGATTAAAATCCTTGCCAAGTTAGGTCAGTGACCTGAATAGGGGGACATTTTTAGAGCTGAATAAAAACAATGGGTCTGCTACAGGATCTGGCTAATGAAGTTTGGACCTACCAACAGCAGGATAGCCTCACTCTACCTAAGACTAGCTTTATAAATAAAGTAAAATGTGGCCACTTGGTACAAAATAAGTGGTACAGATGGTACAAAATAAAATAGGTTCGGTGCCTCTTAAAATCTCTCCTCCTACAGTCCCATTATTCTGATGTCTGATACTTTTATTTCAGAATACAAAATCTTACATTTCCCAATCAGAGCTGCACCAGAAACATGCAATCCCTGGCCCTCCTCATCAGAGAAGGATCCTGTTGACTCATGAACGTACAATGACTAAGAGGGTGACTCTTTACTGAATAAACCAATGTTTCATGGAGAAAGTAGGCAGGAAAGAAAGTAGGAGGGCAGTTGAAATCTAAGGAGGCAGGGAAGGAAGGCCAGAAATAGGGGCTGTACCGAAGTTGTGGAAACTATAGATTTTTGTATAAATGTACATTTCTCTAGGAAAAATCACTGATTTGGGGGTCATATGTTTACTTTATAAGAAAGTCCTGTGTCAGGCAGGATTTTTGTCCCACGTGACCTTTGTTTCTTGATACTACTCCCATGTTACATTATGTGGCAAAAGGAACTTTGCAGATAGAATTGAGGTTGCTAATTAGCAACCTTAAAATGAGGCAGATTACAGTGGATTATCAAGATTGACCCACTGTAATCACAAGGGTACTTTATTTAATAGAGACAGAGCAGTCAGAGTCTGAGAAGGAGTTGTAACATCAGAAGTAAGGTCGCCTTGGTGCATTATAAGATAAACACCACTCATCAGCACCAATCTTGAAGAGGGAGGAAGGGGCCACCAGCAAAGAAATGCAGGAGGCCTCTAAAAGCCGGAAAAGGCAAGGAAACAGATTTTCTCATGGAACTTCCAGAGGGAACACAGCCCTGCTGACACCTTGAATTTAGTCCAACAAGACCACGTTAGACTTCTAACCTACAGAACTGTCAGGTAGTAAATTTGTGTTGTTTTAAGCCACTAAATTAACTTTGTGTTAATTTGTTACAGCAGCTATCAAAATCATTGTTTGTGTTTTTAACTTGCATTTCCCGAATGGCTAATGATGTTGAATATTATTTCATGTACTTATTTTCCATCCATAATATCTTTATTGAGGAAGTGTGTGTTTACATCTTTTGCTCAGTTTTAATTGAGTTATTTTCTTACTGCTCAGTTTTGAGAGTTCTTAATATATCTGGGATACAAGTTCATTGCTGCATATGTGACTTGTAATTATTTTCTCCCAGCTTGAATCTTGTCTTAATTTCTTATCAGTGTCTTTTACAAAGTAAAACTCTTCATTTTTAAGTCAAATTTATCAATATTTTCTTTTATGGATAATGCTTTCGGTATCATATCTAAGGACACTGCCTAATCTCAAATTACTAAGGTTTTTCTCCTATGCTTTCTTCTACCTGTATTATAGTTTTACATCTAGATCTGTAATCCAGTTTGAATTTATTTTTGTTTGAGCTGTGGAGTTTAGATCAAGATTTGTTATTTTGTTTTTTGGGGAGATGGTTTTGGAGATTGTTGCATGAAGATGTCTAATTATTCCAGCTCCATTCTCTAATTATTCCAGCACTATCCTTTCTCCATTGAATTGCAACTTGGCCAAAAACTAATTGGCCATATTTGTGAGGGTCTATTTCTGGACTGCCTTCACTGATACCACCTTGTCTTGATTACTGTGGGTTTATAGTAAGGCTTTAAGTTAGGGAATGTGATTCTTTCTTATTCTTTCCCCACATTTTGGCTATTATAGTTCCTTTCCCTTTCCATACAAATATTAGAATCTGCTTGTCTATATCTACAAAAGATCCTGCTAGAATATTGATTGTTATTGCATTAAATCTATAGCTCATGTTTGGGATACTTGATATCTTTACTGCGTTGAGTCTTCTAATACATGAACATGGCATGTTTCTTCATTTATTTAGGTCTTGGATTTCTTTCATTAGTGAGTTGTAATTTTCAGCATTGAGATCCTGTACATATTTAGGATTTATATCTAAGTATTAATTTTTGGAGCTATTGATAGTAGTAGTTTTAAAAATTGTCGATTTCCAATTGTCCATTGCTAGGATATAGTATATAGATTTTTTTATTATTGAAAAATATGAAGAACATAAAATTTTCCATTTTAACCATTTTTAACTGTACATATCTGTGACATTAAGTATGTTAATATTGTTATGCAACCATCACCATTATCTATCTCCAGAACTTTTCTTCATTCGGTACTGAAAGTCTGAACCAACTAAACAATAATTTCTCATTTCTCTCTCCTCCCACTTCCTGGATCCCACTATACTACTTTCTGTTTATGAATTCGGCTATCCCAGGTACCTCATATAAGGGGAATCATACAATATTTTCCTTTTGTGTCCAGCTTATTTTACTTAGCATGATGCCTTCAGGGTTCATCTGTGCTGTATCATGTATCAGAAAATCATTCTTTTTTTAAGGCTGAATAAAATTTCATTGTATGCATATAGCATATTTTGTTTGCCCATTCAGCTGTCGATGGACATTGGGTTGTTTCTACTTTTTGACTGTTGTGATGATGCTTCTGTGAACGTTGGGCATCAAATATATGTTCAAGTTCCTTCTTTCAGTTATTTTGGGTATATACTCAGAAGTGGGATTGGTGGACCATATGGAGAGTTTCTTTTGAGAAACCACTACACGCTTTTCTGCAGTTGCTGCAACATTTTAAATTCTCACCAACAATACACAAGGGTTCTAATTTTGTATATCCTCACCAACATTTGTTATTTTCTGTCTTTTTGTTAATGGCTATTCTAATGATAGTGGCAATTGATTTTTGTGTATTGATCTTATATCTTGTTACCTTGCTGAACTCAGGAGCTTTTTCTGTAGATTTCTTGGAATTTTCTACATAGACAGTCATGTCCTCTGTGAACAAAGACAGATGTATTTCATGCTTTTCAACCTGTTTGCCTTTTATTTCCTTTTCTTGTCTTAGTGAATTAGCTAGGACTTCCAGTCCAATGTAGAATAGGAGTGGCGAGAGTGGACATTCTTAACTTGTTCCTAATTTTAGGGCGAAAGCATCTAGCTTCTTGCCATTAAGTATAATGTTAGCTGTAAGTTTCCTGTAGATGTTTTTTAACAAGTGAGGAAATTTTCGTCTATTCCAAGTTTGCTGAGGGTTTTTTTTTTTAAATCATGATTGGGTGTTAGATTTTGTCAAATGCTATTTCTGTATCTATTGATATTATCATGCAATTTTTCTTCCTTAGCCTGTTAATGTGATGGGTTACATTAATTCATTTTTGAGTATTAAACCAATTGTGCATACCTGAGATAAATTCCATTTGGTCATGGCGTATAATTCTTTTTAATACATTGTTGGATTCAATCCGATAATGTTTGGTTGAAGATTTTTGTGTCTATATTTAGGAGAGATATTGATCTGTAGTTTTCCTTTCTTGTTAATTTTTTTTTCTGATTTTGATATTCAGGTAATGCTGGCCTCAGAGGATGTTGGGAAGTAGTTCTTCAGAGTGTGTCTTCTTGGAAGAGATTGTGGAGAATTAGTATCATTTATTACTTAAATGTTTGGTAGAATTAATTGGTGAAAACAGCTGGGCCAGGTACTTTCTATTTTAGAAGATTATTAATTATTGATTCATTCTTAATAGATATAACCCTAATCCAAATTATCTTTTTCCTTTTTGTATGAATTTTGGTACAAGATCTTTATCCTTGTGTCTTCTAAGGATTTGGTCCATTTCATCTAAGATCAAATTTGTGGGCATGGAATTGTTTATGATATTTCTTAATTATCATTTTAATGTCCATGAGTTGGTAGTGATGGCTACTTTCATAATTATTGTTGTATTTTCATTTTCATTCAGTTTGAAATGTTTTTCAATTTTAGTGATGACTTCCCTTGGGGCATAAGAGAATGGAGAAAATAAGAATAAATAAAGAGATTTGACCCACTCCTCTGAGTGTTGCAAGCCCCTTTCCTCTTCCTTCAGCCAGTTACAAAAGTCTTATCCAAGAGTTTTCTCTGTTTGTGTCCTGGTGCCCATTTCCAGGCCAGGTGTGGAATATTAGCAATAAAATGACAAACTCACCTCAGTGGTACTTTAAATTCTCTATCTAGTTGCTACTGTTTACTTTAAAGAGTCCTTAAATGTCTGTTCCAAGCATTCTATCTGGACTGCATAACTGCATTTAATGGGAGAAGCAGGGTGTAATATGCTTACTTCATCTCTCTTGGAACTGGAACTTCCCTGATGTCTCTTAATTGAGGAATTTCTTACAAGGCCATGGTAAAGATAAGCCAGAGTAATAACAGAGGGTCACCTAGCCCAGACTTGGGGGATAGCATTTTTGACAGATAAGAGGAAGGAGACATAGGAACTAAAATCTGCTGTCTCTTGGCAAGGTATAGTAGGGGAAGGTATTCTTCCTTCCAGATAGCAGGACCAGCTGTGGCACAAAGATCCTGGTGTCTTTAGGGAGCAAAAGCAAAAGGTTTTGTATAATTGGAGCACTATGTGCAACAGAATAGTAGAGGAAAAGGCAAAAGAGACAGAAGTTAGATCAGACAGTAGGACCTTATATCATTTGAGAGTAGTTGGATTCTGTTGGAAATTTTACAGAGAGTATATTAGTTTATGTAGCTACTGTTACAAATTACAAATTTAGTGAGTTAATTTATTCTCTTACAGCTTTAGAGACAGAAGCCCAAAGTCAGTTTCATCAGGCAGAAGTCAAGATGTCCTCTGGTTTCCTTCTGGAGGCTCTGAGGAGAGAATTTGTTGCCTTGCCTTTTTCAGTTTTAGTGGCTGCTTGTATTCTTTGGCTTGCGGCCAGTTTCATCTTCAAAGGCATCACTTCACTTCTGCCTCCAGTATCACATATATTCCTCCTCTGACTCTGATCCCCTCTTCATCTCCATGGTAAGAACCGTGATGTTGACATAGGGCTCACCTGAATTATCCAGATAATCTCCCCATCTCAATATCCTGAATTTAATCACATCTGCAAAGTACCTTTTACCATAAAAGTTAATATCCACAGGTCCTGGATATTAAGATGTGAACACAATGGGGGTTGTTATTCAGCCTACACAGAGGATATTTCACAGATTTTGATTGGAAGGGATGATGTGATAAACTGTCTAATTTGTGGTGTAGAAAGAGGAACACACAATAAAATATACATATGATGTATTATTGAATTGTGCACTTAAAACTTGTATAATTTTGTTAACCAGTGTCACCCCAATAAATTAAATAAACAAGTAAATATAAACAAACAAAAAAATAAATAAATAAGATCTGTCTGGCAACAGAATAAGGAGAGTAAGGTTGGAGGCCAGCAGAACAGTTTGGTAGCTGTGGAAATAATCTATGCCAGTAATGAGAAGGTACACTGAATTAGTGGCAATGGATAGAGGGTGGATTTCCTTTGAGCATTCAGGAGATAAAATATATAGGATTTGGAATCAGCTAGGATGTGAGATGAATGAGATAGGAAGTCTTGAAGGACTTGGCTTCTGCCCTCATCAGTTGGGTTGATGGTGAATAGGGAGTATAGAAGAACATAGAGAGAGATTACTAGTTTTTTTTTTTTTTTTTGGAATCTGCTTTTGAGATGCTATCTGTGAAAGAAACAGAGAGTCCTGGTAGGCATTTAGGTCCATGAGACTGGAAAGAAAGATTAGTGATAGCTATATGGTGGTGCTGAGCACATAGGCAGCACCTGAAGCCACAGTAAACCAAGATGTCTCAGGGACTGTGTCTAGAATTTAAAAGAGCATAGAAGCTGCCTGAATAAACAATGACCTTTAAAGTTAGGGTAGAATTAAGGATGTAGAAGGAAGCCAAAGAAGGAGGGGGAACACCAGGAGAGTGTATCCTGTGTTGAACAGCCACAGGGGATCAGGGTTTGATACATCTGCATTCAAATAGAGTCTTTTCTGTCCTGGGAGATGGCCACTTCTTATCAAGTCAAATCCTAGAGGAAAAGGGTAGAGCATATTTTGGGTTTTTGCTTTTTGACCTTGGGGACCAGAGGCTCCAGAAATGAGTTGTTTCCTGGACTTTAACTGCATGCACACATAAAGGGAGTTGAGTGAAGCCTCTTCACTGGAACCAGTTATGGAAAACAGGACACATTTTGCTCTCAGGCTTGCAAAAGCTCTTTGTCTTTGAAAACAATGTTCATCCTCTGCTGTCATTCCCATACAGGGCCTTGTAAGAAGACACCTCTGTTGGAGAGCTTGGAGACCTTCGAGATTGTTGCTTCCATATGTATTGCTGCTTTCCCTCTTGCGGCTTCCTCTCCAGCCCTAGAAGAAGGATGAGGGAAGAGAATGAGGCTGGTGAATGCTGGTTAAGGATGCAAGGACAGGCCTAATGGGAGAGTTGAGACTTCACTTGGCCCTTGGGAGTAGGGTAGGACTTTTGGTAGAATTGGTGAGTCAGGAGCAGGTGAGTTTTAGATGGGGGGATAGGAATGTTGATAGGAATAGCAGAAGTGGGCATGAAGTGTATAGGAGCAGGGCCTAGAGACCCGATCAGCCAGAGGGAATGTGTCCCAGGGCCATGAGTTGCCAGGAGACAGGGAAGGGTTTCTCTGGCTCTTTTCCTTCCTATAGAACAGAGAACATGGCTTTGTGTTTGAATGGTCCTTATTTTCCTGCATCCCTCCCCATGTAACCCTCTCAGGGGGTTGTGTGGATTGAGGTGAGTGAGGGGTTGTGTGGATTGAGGTGAGTGAGGGGGTTGTGTGGATTGAGGTGAGTGAGGGTCAGAGAATTAAGCAGCTTCCTAAAGACACGACAGTCAGAGCTAGAGCCAGGATGGATACTGAGGTCCTCCATCTCCTGGGAAGGGATTCATTTTGGGGGTGCTACTTAAGTGCCAAGTGTCTAAATACACATTGTCATTTAATCCTCAGCTCTCCTAGTCCTAAATGCTATCAGCCTTATTTCATAGATGATGAACAGTGGCTGTGAGGAGGAAGTGAAGATGAGAAGGAGAAGTACCTAGTCCTAGGTAAGGCTGTAGTAAGCATTAGGAAGAGAATGAGGTCACCTCAGAGGTATGTCTGCAGCTAGGGAATGTCAGAGGTAGGGGAGCTCCCAAGAAATTACAGCAGGACAGTCACTACAAGTTACCTGTGAAAGACAATGGTTTATAAAATGCTCCAACTCCCCCATCCAGGCCTCTTGCTGCTGCCGTACTCCAGGGCTTGGCTCCTCTCATTAACCAGTTTTCCTCTAAAACTCCAGTGTTGAGCTGAATCATACCAGTTGTGTGTCTCTTAACCATGTGCACAGGGTACAATAGCAAATCTTACTATGGGCGAGTTCTTTCGTCTGATGTCTACAAGGTTCTTAATGAGATTTCTGATGGAAATTCTCAGAAAAGAGACTGTCTCCCTACTAGCTCCTCAGGAAAGAGAAGAATTTCTCTGTTATTTTGGAATTATGGGTTGCGAGGGGATACAAAGGAGTAGAGGAAAAACAATGGACCAGGACATTAATGCCATATGTGTAAAGTGGGAGCTCCAGCATCTCACAGGGATGCTGTGCAGATTGGTGAGATGGGGTCATGGCTCCATGGTAGCCAACTGTGAGGAATGGGCCACATCTGCTGGACTGCCTAGGGGTACCTCCCAGCCTGCAGCTGGCTCAGCACACATTTCCTATACCACATCTTCATATTCACCTTAGGCACATGTGCACACTCAGTATTACTTTGTAGAGCATACTTTTAAGGGTTCCAAAGGTGGCCAAGCTCTAAATCAGACCACTGATGCAGGGGTTACTGTGGGCACTAATGTTCTTCTGTTGCCTTCCTTAATCTTCAGATGAATGGACACATACAGCCCTTGAGCCAAACTGCCTGGGTTTAAATCTTGACTCACTCATTTCCTAGCTTATGTGAATGTGACCAAGTTACTTGATTTCTCTGTGTCTCATTTTAATTATGTGTAATGAAAATATATTTTCATTATGTATTTATTGAATCCTTACCTCATATGGTAAGGGTTCAATAAATATCATCCTCATTAATCCCATTTTATGAAAGAAAAAATAAGACTCAGAAATTGACACTGGTCACTTTTTACTTTATCACTAGTGGCAGAACTAACTAGGACATATGTCTAATTCCAGTTATAGTCCTCTTTTTAGTATACCATCTGTCTTTTATGATCAAAGAAATGAATCACAAATGGTAGGCTATGATAAACCATATAGAGTAAACTGGGGAGTATATGTGTTGTGGAGGTGGAATTTGGCTTAGGTGACACATCTTGGATTTTGAGAAGATGCCCCCAAGTTCTCAGGAAAACCTGACTTAATCAAGGCTTCTTTGCAGTGAAATGACAGCTATTTTGGATTCTTTGGTGCTTCCTGGTAGTAACGCATTGTATGGAGCTTTTCTTGAGAAATGAAAGCAGGAGGCTATTTTGAAGTTGACTCTCTAGATTAATGAAGGTTATTTAACTTTTTCTTTGCTTCTGTTTTAGCATTCCTGGCACCTTTGTCCCAGAAATTAGTTCTAGGTTTTCACTTTTCATGAACTGGCAAATAGTTTACTAACTGCTTGAGTTCAGCAAGCTACCAGCCTCTTGGGGATCTCTTCCCATCTGTAAAATCAGAGGTGCAGACCCACTGAGGCATTCCATGGTCTATTTCATTCTGTTCTTTCTTATTTTTAGCAGACAAACCATAAAGTAGCAGTACAAGAGTTTATCCTCATGTTTTATCTACAAATGGTGCGAGAGTGGGTCAGAGGAATCATGGTGGGTACAAGTTGGCTCCAAGAAGGATACTAGACTGGAAGTTAATCTTTTGTCCCCAAATCGTGTTTCTGATATGGCCAGGACTAACATATCCTTAGGGCTGATGTGCTTAGCACAGTTTACTTCTGCCTGTGTGTGCCTTTTTTTCTTACATGGCAAATGGAGACAAAATTTGCTCAAACTTCCTTAAAGGGTATTCAGAGAATTCAGTTTAGCTAATGGGTAAGAATATGATTTTTTTTTATCATGAAGCTAAACATTTTTTTGAAATAATTATAGATTCACATACAGTAATAAGAAATAATACAGAGAGCTACCATGTACCTTTCACTCAGTTTCCCCAAATGGTAGCATCTTTTAAAACTCCAGCACAATATCACAAAGAGAATGTTGACATTGATACTGTCAAGGTACATATTTCAATTACCACAAGGATTTCTCTAACCACACCCACATCCCCCCACTAATATGGTCTCCATTTCTATAATTTTGTCATTTCAAGAATGTTATATAAATGGATTCATTCAGTATCTAATGCTTTGGTTTCAGATTTTTTAATTTTTTCAATTAATTTTATTTTTAAATTAAATTTATTGGGGTGACATTGGTTAATAAAATTATATAGGTTTCAAATGTACAATTCAATAATACATCATATATATCTATATCTATATCTATATATATATAGAGAGAGAGATATAGATATAGATATATATATTGCTTTATACGTTCATCACCTTAAGTGTTTCACTTAGCATAATTCTCTGGAGATTCATCCAAGCTGTGTGTATATCAATAGTGTGTTCCTTTTTATGGCTGGTAATTCATAGTAAGGATGTACCAGTTTGTCTAACCAGTCACTTGTTGAAGGATATTGGGGCTATTTCCAGTTTTGATCTATTGTGAATATTGAGCTATTTTGAATTTAAGCTATTATGAATAATGTTGTTATGGGAATTCATGTACATGTCTTGTGTAAACATATGTTTTCATTCCTGGAGGAATAAATACCCAGATGTGCATTGTATGGCAGTTTATATTTTTTGAAGGACAGGCCCATTTAATCTAACTTGTCATATTTATGTATGTAGAGTTATTTGTAGTATCCTCTTATGCTTTTGATGCCTGAGGAGTCTGTAGTGATGGTCTTTGTTTCATTGCTGATACTGATAATTTGTGTATTCTCTCTTTTTGTCAGTCTTGCTAGAGCTCTGTCAACTTTATAGATCTTTTTAAAGAACCAGCTCTTTATTTCATTGACTTTTCTCTATTGTTTTTATTTTCTGCTTCATTGATTTCTGCTCCTATCTTTATTATCTACTTCTATCGGCTTATTCTAGATTTTGCTCTTCTTCAAATAGGTTCTTGAGATTCAACTTAGATGATAAATTTAGACTTCATTTTTTCCTAATGTAGTCACTTAGTGCTATAGATTTCCCTCTCAGCATGGATTTAGCTTTGTCCCACAATTTTTTTATATGTTGCATTTTCATTTGTTTAATTTTTTTTTACACTTCCTCTGGAGCTTTCTCTTTGACAATGGATTTAGACAGGTATTTAAATTTTAGTTTCCAAGGGTTTGGGGATTTTCCTGTTATTTCTATTACTAATATCTAGTTTGATTTTGTTATGGCCAAACAACATACTCTGTGTAAGTTCAGTTCTTTTAAATGTATTGAGGTTTGTTTTATGGAGAGGATGTATTTTGATATATGTTTTGTGAACTCTTAAAAAGAATTATTTTGGGGTGGTGTTTTCTGTAAATTTCTATTGGTTAATGGTGTTGTTGACCTCTTCCATGTCCTTGTTGATTAAAAAAATTTATTTTTCAATTACAATTGACATACAATATTATATTATTTCAGGTATACAAGTGATTAAACATTTATATAACTTATGAAATGATCACCTCAATAAATCCAGTACTCATCTGACACCATACATAGTTTACAATACTATTTACTATATTCCTCATGCTATACTCCATATTCCCATTACTAACTACTAATTTATATCTATTAATTCCCTTCCCTCTTTACCCATTTCCCCAACCTCCCCATCTAGCAACCATCGAAATGCTCTCTGTATCTATGAGTTTGTTTGTCTTTTGTTTGTTTATTTATTCTGTTCTCTAGATTCCGCATATAAGTGAAATCCTTGATATGAGCTACAAAGTGATCTGCAGATGGTTGCCACTTATTCTTGGCTTGGAGGTGCCTAGGAGAGGCTAAATTATGAACTGAGGCTGGCTGCCATTAGTGCCAAGCTTGGGGTTGCTTAGCAGGAGATATAGGGCATGCCAAGGCTTGTTTGTGGTTTGTGAAACTTTGAGAGGTTTTAGAAAAGTCCACAGCATGAGCTAAGATAGGTTGTTTGTATGAAAAAGCCACTGGAAACAGGTTGGGCGGGCCCGCAGGTTAGGTGGAGTGGGGTCTCAGGGAATTACCAGGGCTGGACAAACAGTGTTAGCCAGGTTGTTGGAGATTCAGATATGGTGCCGCCTATGTCCACATGCTGGATCAGGGAAGGGTTCAACAAAGAACAGTGGCTTCTGCCAGCACCTCTCTTTGGAATAAAGCTAGCCCCTTAGCCCTCATCCTGAAGCCAGACAATTCAGTCTCTCCCTGTATGTTCTTGGTGTCTTTCAAGCTGCTGCCCCAGTCCTGGAGCTCAGAGCAAATGAGTGTCAGTGAGTAAGTCTGTGTGTGGGCCCTTTAAGAGGACAGTCTGAGACTCCAGCTGCTGTCAGTCTCACTCAGCCCCAATATCTGCTGGTTTTCATAGCCAGAAGTTTTGAGGACTTATCTTCAGTGCTGGAACACTGGGATGGGGAGCCTGGTATAAGACTGAGACTCTACTCCTCTGGGATACCTCCACAGCTGAGTTATCCCTTCTGATTCTTAACCACCACACATGGATGTGGGACCAGCCTGTTTCATGTCTCTTCCCTTCCTACCAGTCTCAACATGGCTTCTTCTGTATGTTCTTAGTTATAGGACTTCTATTCAGCTAGACTTCCAGCAATTCTCAATGATGCTTGTTCTATAGTTTAGTTGTAATTTCGATGCGGTTATGAGAGGAGGCAAACACAGCATTTACCTACTTCGCCATCTTGACTGGAACTCTGTCCTTGTTGATTTTTCATCTAGTTATTCTATCAGTTGTTGACAGGAGTGTTGAACTCTTCACCTATGTTGCAGATCTATTTCTCCTTTTAGTTCTATCAGTTTTCGCTTTACATATATTGCCACTTTATTTATGCATATGCATTTAGGATTGTTGTGGCTTCTTGGGGGACTAGCTCATTAATCATTATGTAACATCAACAAAAATTCCCAGATACAGAAAAAGGAGAAACTTCATTCAGGTAAACAATTTGAAAACCAGGGAAGCCACTTATTCTTGGCTTGGAGGTGCCTAGGAGAGGCTAAATTATGAACTGAGGCTGGCTGCCATTAGTGCCAAGCTTGGGGTTGCTTAGCAGGAGATATAGGGCATGCCAAGGCTTGTTTGTGGTTTGTGAAACTTTGAGAGGTTTTAGAAAAGTCCACAGCATGAGCTAAGATAGGTTGTTTGTATGAAAAAGCCACTGGAAACAGGTTGGGCGGGCCCGCAGGTTAGGTGGAGTGGGGTCTCAGGGAATTACCAGGGCTGGACAAACAGTGTTAGCCAGGTTGTTGGAGATTCAGATATGGTGCCGCCTATGTCCACATGCTGGATCAGGGAAGGGTTCAACAAAGAACAGTGGCTTCTGCCAGCACCTCTCTTTGGAATAAAGCTAGCCCCTTAGCCCTCATCCTGAAGCCAGACAATTCAGTCTCTCCCTGTATGTTCTTGGTGTCTTTCAAGCTGCTGCCCCAGTCCTGGAGCTCAGAGCAAATGAGTGTCAGTGAGTAAGTCTGTGTGTGGGCCCTTTAAGAGGACAGTCTGAGACTCCAGCTGCTGTCAGTCTCACTCAGCCCCAATATCTGCTGGTTTTCATAGCCAGAAGTTTTGAGGACTTATCTTCAGTGCTGGAACACTGGGATGGGGAGCCTGGTATAAGACTGAGACTCTACTCCTCTGGGATACCTCCACAGCTGAGTTATCCCTTCTGATTCTTAACCACCACACATGGATGTGGGACCAGCCTGTTTCATGTCTCTTCCCTTCCTACCAGTCTCAACATGGCTTCTTCTGTATGTTCTTAGTTATAGGACTTCTATTCAGCTAGACTTCCAGCAATTCTCAATGATGCTTGTTCTATAGTTTAGTTGTAATTTCGATGCGGTTATGAGAGGAGGCAAACACAGCATTTACCTACTTCGCCATCTTGACTGGAACTCTGTCCTTGTTGATTTTTCATCTAGTTATTCTATCAGTTGTTGACAGGAGTGTTGAACTCTTCACCTATGTTGCAGATCTATTTCTCCTTTTAGTTCTATCAGTTTTCGCTTTACATATATTGCCACTTTATTTATGCATATGCATTTAGGATTGTTGTGGCTTCTTGGGGGACTAGCTCATTAATCATTATGTAACATCAACAAAAATTCCCAGATACAGAAAAAGGAGAAACTTCATTCAGGTAAACAATTTGAAAACCAGGGAAATGCAGCCTCTATGGGAAACTGAAAGTGTGCTCCACCAAGACAAAGAGAGGGAGGCTTCCTTTTGTAAAGTTTCTGCCCAGGTTCCTGATTGGTTTATTTTTAATGCAAATGAGGTTTCTAAATTGTACAGTTCTGATGGGTCAGAATCGTGCATTCTGATTGATTGTAATGGAGTCATTCTGGTTGGTTGGTTTAGATGCAAATGAATATATAATTGTGCAGTTCTGATTGAACGGGGCAGGTCTCAATCTATTGGACAAAAGGGAAAACCAGAAACTCTTTATAATAGCTGACTCAGAAAGCAGGAGCATAGTACAGGAGGTTGAAAGCTCAGTCTGTGGCTTTTCCCTGAAATTCACTGTGTTAGCGGTCTCTGTCAGCAATGGCCGCTAGTCTCTAGTTATGAATTTAGGCCCAGTTAACCCTAAGAAGATCTTCTTGGCAGATATATTTCTTCTTGGGGTTATATTTCCCCCTTTTGATCAAAACTGTTGGCAGACAGTGTTGATGATTGATCAGGCCACTTGTCCAATGTTGGTGCTGGAGTGGTTTGGCAACCTTCTTCGGGTCCATCTAGACCCTGTAATGGACTTCTGTGGTTAGGCTGTAGCCAATAGATTAAGTAGAGTCATTTGCTTGCAAGAAGTCTCCCAGGCGTCCATGAAACTCAAAGAAATTCTCTGTGGTTAATTTTACTTTGAGGCACTATTTAGCATGGTCTCAGTAAGATTTCTTTACAATCTCTGTAAAACAGCTAAAACAATTTGAGAAATTCATAACATTAAGAAACCAGGGTAATTGGCAAGATATTTTGCATAAGGAGTAAGGGTTTTCACTGCCATGTATTATAAAAACAAAGGGGATGCATTGGCTTGAGGGATCATTTCTATCTTTAATGAACCCATTACTTGAGTCTTCATACAGGTTTTAAACACCTGGTTATACAGAACATCAGCAGCTTAGCAATGAAGTACATTAAACAAATTAGAACAACAATGAGTATAACAATGTGTAATCCATACTTAAAATAACCCTGAATCCAGTGGGAGCCAGCTGAAAATATCAGCTAGTGATGCTTGTGGCAAAACTGGATTGTTCCTGAAGAGATTTTGCAGGTTTAAGGAGCTTGGTTCTTTCTAATTCTACCTGAGAAGAGGTATTTATTCAGGTATATCAGAGGGTATTATCCATATATGGCACAAACTTCTCCCTTGGGCTGCAAGAAAATAATCAATCATGGGCTATTCTATTGTTAGCAATTACTTGAGGTAAAGAAGTTTGTTAAGCTCAGATGGTTCTGGCGGTCAAGCAAGTGATTTAGTTGATGGCTTTAGTTTTTGCATCATTATGTCTAAGTCGTGTCAATGCCAGCCCATGAGCCTTCAGTTCTAAAGAAGGGGATGCTCCCACATTAATCTCAAAATTCTACATGCCATCATCATGGAATGATAAAGAATCAGCTACATTTTAGAAGAGTTAAGAAGAATGACACTAAAGAAAATCAAGAGCTGTAATTAACCATAGTCCTACATGCTTTCTACTGATGGAGCTTAAATTTATACAACATAATTTATTTGCTATATACATAAACTAGTGCTGGAATTTTAAAAGTACCATTTACATCCACAGATGCACTAGAATCATACTAAGATTTACAAGGGACATGATAATCTGTTTAGCTTGTAACTTGTTTTGCTTATTGTCACTTTGTAATATAAAATGAAGTCAAGCAATGTGATATCCCTCGACATGTTCTTTTTTCTCAGGATTGCTTTGGCTATTTGGGGTCTTTTGTGATTATATACAAATCTGATTATTTTTTATTCTCTTTCTTTTAAAAATGCCATTAAGATTTTGATGGGGGTTGCATTAAATCTGTATATTGCTAGAGGAAATATGGCCATATTCTACCAATCCATGAACACTGAATATCTTTTCATTTCTTTCTGCCTTCTTTAATTTCTTTTAATGTCTTGTAGTTTTTGAAATTGCAAAAGTGGAGTTTTTTTTGAAATTTCATTGTTAGTGTATAGGAACATAATGGATTTCTTTTTACATTGATTTTGTTTTCTGCAACTTTACTGTATTTGTTTATTGCTCTTAATAATTTTTTGGATGGAGTCTTTAGGGTTTTCTATATAATTATGTTATCTGCAAAAAGTGACAATTTAACTTTTTTATTCCCAATTTGGATGCCTGTTATTTCTTTCTCTTGCCTGATTGTTCTAGGACTTCCAATACTATATTGAATAAGAATGGTGAGAACGCGCACTTTTAGCTGAGAGCTTGTTGTATATGGCCTTTATTATGTTGAGGTCCTTTCCTTCTATACCCATAGTATTAAGTATTTTAATTATAAATGAAGGCTGTATTTTGTCAAATGTTTTTCTGCATCTACCAATATGATCATATGATTTTTATGTTTATGTAGTGCATCATTGATCAATTGCATATATTGAACCATCTTTGCACCTATGGAATGAAACCCACTTGATTGTGATGTATAAACTTTTTAAGGTTTTGTTGTATTTAACTTGCTAATATTTTGTTTAAGATATCTGCATCTGTGTTTATCAGATATAATGCTCTCTTGTTTTCTTTTTTTGTTGTCCCTACCAGGTTTTGGTATCAGTGTAATGTTGGCCTCATAATGAGTTAGAAAGTATTGCCTTTTCAACTTTTTGGAAGAGTTTGAGAAGGATAGATATTAAATCACTTTTGGATGTTTGGTAAATTCACTAGTGAAGCCATCTGGTCCTAGACTTTTACTTTTGAGGAGGTTTTTAATGGTTGTTTCAATTTTCTTACTGTTGATTGATCTATTTAGACTTTCCAGTTCTTTGCGATTCAGTCTAGGAAGGTTTTATATTTGTAAGAACTTGTCCATTTTTTCTAGGTTTTGAATTTGGTGGCATATATAGTCTTTCATATAATTCTTGTATGATCTTTTATACTTTTGTCATATCCATTGTAACTTCTCCTCTTTCATTTTTGATTTCATGCATTTATTTCTTTTCTTTTCTTTCCTTAGTGAATGAAGCCAGAGATTTCTCAATGTTATTGACCTTCTCAAAGAACCAGTTCTTTGGTGCATTCATTTTTTTCTATTGTCTTTTTGTTCTCAATTTCATTTAATTCTGCTCTAATTTTTATTATTTCCTTCCTTCTACTGACTTTGGGCTTCAGTTGATCTTCTTTTTCTAGTTCTTAAAGATGTAATATTATGCTGTTTATTTGGGATTTCTCTTGTTTCTTGAGATAGGACTATAATGATATAAACTTTCCTCTTGCTACTGATTTTGCTATATCCCAAAAGTATTGCTATCTTGTATTTTCATTCTCATTTGTTTCTGTGTATCTCTTAATCTTTTCTTTTATTTTTTCTTTGACCCAGTAGTTCTTTAGTAGTAGATTGGTTTAATCTTCACATATTTGTGATTTTTCCCACTTTCTTTTTGCTGTCCATCTCCAGTCAAAGCATTGTGGTCAGAGAATATATTTGGTAAGATTTCAATCTTTTTAAATTTGTTAAGGCTAGTTTTGTGTCCCAACACATGATTAATTCTTAAGAATGGTCCATGCACTCTAGAGAAGAATGTATAACATGGTGTTTTGGGATTAAAGGCTCTGTAAATGTTGATTATGGTCTAATGTATCATTTAAGGCTGATATTTCCTTATTGATTTTCTTTTTGGGTGATCTATCTATACATGAAAGTGAGGTAATTAGGTCCTCTAATATAATTGTGTTTTTCGTCAGTTTCACCCTTTAGTTCTGTTAGTAGTTGGTTTGTATGTTTTGGTGTTCCCTGATTGGGAGCATATGTGTCACATTTCCTTGATGTATTGTCCACTTTATCATTATGAAATATCTATCTTTGTCTCTCATTACCTTTTTTATCTTGAAATCTACTTCATCAGATATAACTGTAACTATACCTGCTTTTCTCTGGATGCTATTTGCTTGGAGTATCATTTTCCACCCTTTCACTTTGAGTCTATATTTGTCCTGAAAGCTGAAATGTGTCTTTTGAAGGCAGCATAAGGTTGAATTTTATTTTTTAGATTCAGTATGCTACACTGTGCCTTTTTATTGGTGAGATCAGTCCATTTACATTTATGGTGATTTTTGAAATATGAGGTTTTTCTATAGCCATTTTAACTTTTGTTTTCTGATAGCTCAGTGTCTCCATTGTTTCTTTGCCCTTGTGTTTCTGTCTGTTAATTTAATTTGATGGTATTCTATAATTTTCCCCTCTGTTTTCTCTTTTTTTACGTCATGTGTCTTAATTCTGGATGTTTTTTGTTCAGTTACCATTAAGTTTTATATATACAGTAGTCTTTTTCCTTCTGCATGCATCTCATCTCTGTTCCTTTTTGCAGATTCAGCCCTTACTCTCTCCCATTTTCTGTTTTTGTTGTCTCAAATTATCCCTATTTATGCTGTGAGTTCACTTCCGAGTTGCAGTAGCCCTTGTCTTCTTTTTCTTTTTAAAATGTTTTTACATCTTTTAACCAATATTTACATTTATAATACACTGTTCTTAATAAGAGTTGCAATATCCTGTTTCTGTCTGTCTGTTAGCCATCTTACTCTTAGTTTTGTATTTTTCATTTTTGTCTTTTTGTTTTAGATAGAATCACTTTCTTCAGTATTCCCTGTAATGCAGGCCTCTTGGTGAAAACTCCCCTCAGTTTCTGTATGTCTGAGAAGGTCTCTATTTCTCTTTCATATCTAAAGGAAAATTTGCTAGATAACTTATTCTTGGCTGGTTTCTCTCTTCCAATAGTTTGAATATTTGATTACACTCCCTCCTAACTTGTAAAGTTTCTACTGAAAAATTTGATGGTAATCTAATGGATTTTTCTTTGTAGGTTACTGTCTTTTCCCTGGCTGCCTTGAGAATTTTTCTTTGTCATTAATTTTTGACTGTTTTAATGTTATGTGCCTTGGAAAAGGCCTTTATGGATTGAGATAATTAGGTGTTCTGTTCAATTCCTGGATTCAAAGATCCATTTTTTTCCATAAGTCTGGGAAATTTTCATCGAAAATTTGTTTGAATAGGTTTTCTGTTTCCTTCTCCTTCTCTTCTCCTTCTGGTATACCAATTATATTTATATTGCTTTCTCTGGTGGTGTCAGATAGTTCTTGAAAGAGTTCTTTCTTTTTTTCATTCTCAAGTCTTTCTCTTCTTCCATCTGCATCATTTCCAGATTTCTGTCTTCGATATCATTGATTATTTCCTGCATTTGGTCAACTCTACTTTTTAAGCTCAATACTTCATTCTTCATCTCTTTTATAGAGTTCTTCAGCTCCAGAAATTTTATTTGGTTCTTTCTTAGAGTTTCAATCTCTTTGGTAAAGTATTCCTGTTGTTCATTGATTTTTCTTTCTGAGTTCATTGAACTGCCTCAGAATTTCCTTGCATCTCATTGAGTTTTTTCAGAACTGTAATCTTGATTTCACTGTCATTTAAATCACATATTTCTATATATTTAAGTTTATTTTCTGGAGATTTTTTTTTTCCTGAGCTGTCTTGTCACCTTGGTTGTTTATGATATTTGGTGGATTATTTCTTTGCCTAGGCATTTATGGGAATGTACTCTGTTTTTTCTTTTTTAATTATCATTTAGAGTGATATCTCTTTAGCAGATTGATAAGAAAAGATTTTTCTTTTGTTTTCCAGTAGGTAATGTGCTATCTTCCTATACTGCATAGGCCTCCTGAGTCTCTTCTTTGTGGCAAACAAAAACAAAAACAAAACAAAAAAAACAATGCACTTTATTCCTTGGGGAGGAATGTGCTTCTTCTGTAACCAGGTTGCCTCAGTCCCAGAGATCTACCGCTACAGGAGAATGTGATGGGTTATGGCACCCGAGCCCCTGAAGAGCCCCATAAGTCTCAGTAGTGCCCAGAAGCCCGATGCAGTGTTGTGCTGCTTCCTCCCAAATCAGCCTGGATGGTTGGATGTGGGGTGGATTGGGAGAGGCCGCTGGTGTGCCTGTGGCTGTTTTCCTTTCAGTAATGCTGGCTGCCAAGCTTCAGCTGCCTGGCTTCTATATCTCTACTCCTGTCACTGGGACCAGCCACAATGTGTGTCTCCTCAGTTCCCGGGGTACTTGTTGCTGCAGTTACCCCTGGGGCCCACTGCTAACTCTGTATGAGTTTGAGAAGGCAAGCTCTGGGAGGGTGGGTGGAGGTGGCCAGGCTCTGTGACTCGGCTTTCTGCCTGTCAATGGCAGTTGCTAAAACACAGCTGCCACCCTTCTATAAGCTGTCTCTGCTCTGGTGTCTGCCCTGATCTCCATGTAGTTTATGCTGAAAATGCTCAAGCAGTAATGCTTGGGGCTACAGAGAGTGTAAACTGCCACTTAATTTCCTTCTTCTTCTTGAATAGAGGGCTCCAGGCTGCACCTGAAGCACCAGTCTCTCCTCCTCTCCCTTTCTTTCTATTTTGCTTACCTGATTCACCTACCTTCAGATGTTCTGATGTGCAGATCTCTCAGACGTGTTTGTGTGTTAGGCTGGGTGTTTTCTGTTGGATTGTAACTATTCAATTTGTTGTAATTTCAAGGGAAGGGATCATGCTGCCATGCTTTTAACTGAGTTTTCTCTTTTGTCTTTCTGAGTTTCAATAAAGATTTATCTATTTTATTTATCTTCTTAAAGAACTAGCTGTTTTATTAATTCTTTTGGTAGGAAAACATAGCTTTTTAAATTAAATTCATTGGGGTTACATTGATTAGCAAAATTATATAGATTTTAAATGTACAATCATATAATGTATCATATGTGTATTGTACTGTGTATTTACCACCAAAGTCAAATCTCCTTCTGTCACCATATATTTGACCCCCTTTACCCTTATAGACCTCCCTCCTTCCCCCTTTCCCTCTGATAACCACTAAACTGTAGTCTGTGTCTATGAACTTTTATTTGTCTTGTTCATTTGTTGCTTTCAGCTTTATATCCCACATATGAGTGAAATTATATGGTTCTTAGATTTTTTGGTCTGATTTATTTCTCTTAGCATGATTATCTTAAGATCATTCATGTTGTCGCAAATGGCAGTATTTCGTATTCGTAATCTACCCCCACAAATTGAAAACATTTATCCCTAAAGATATATGTGCCCCATTGTTCACTGCAGCATTATTCACAGTGGCCAAGACAGGCAAACAACAAAGAGTTTTTCAATAGATGATTTGATAAAGCAGATGTGGATATATATATACAATGGAATATTACTCAGCCGTAAGATAAATTTTGATTTCTTCTTTGGTACTTTGATTATTTAGTAGCATGTTTTTTAGTCTTCATATATTTATGCTTTTTTTCAGTTTTCTTCCGTAGCTGATTTGTAGTTTCATGTCATTTTGGTCAGAAAAGATGTTTGATATGATCCCAAACTTTTTGAATTATTGAAGCTTATTCTGTGGCCTCATATGTGATCTATCCTGGAGAATCTTTTATATGCAGTTGAAAAAATTGGATTCGTCACTTTTTGGATGAAACGTTCTTAAAATGTCCATTAATTTGATCTTGTCTAATGTGACTTTTAAGTCCATTGTATCATTATTAAATTTTTTGTCTGGATGATGTATCCATTGGTGTGAGTTAGGGCAGAGTTCCAAACCCCAGAGGCCTGTTAGGAACTAGGCTGCATAGCAGGAAGTGAGCGGTGTGTGAGCAAAACTTCATCTGTATTTGCAGCTGCTCCCTAGCCTCAACTTCACTTCAGATCATCAGGCATTAGATTCTCATAGGAGCACTGGTCCCAAAAAGGTTGGGGACTGATGATAAGATATTAAAATCCCCTTCTATTATTGTATTACTGTGGATTATTCTTTTTATTTCCATTAATAATTGTTTTATGTATTTAGATTCTCCTATGTTTTGTGCATAGGTATTTATGATTCTTACGTGCTCTTCTTGGATCAACCCCTTTATAATTATGCAATGTCCTTCTCTGACTTTTTTACATATTTTTTTGTTTGAAAATCTGTTAAGTATTGCTACTCCAGTTTGTTTTTTGTTCCTATTTGCGTGGAATATCTTTTTCCATTGCTTCACTTTTAGTCTATAAGTGTCTTTCTAATTAAAGTGAGTTTCTTCCAGGCATATAGATGGGTCATGTTTTTAAGACATTCAGCCACCGCATGTCTTTCACTGGAGCATTTAATCTATTTACATTTGAAGTAATTATTAACATGTATTTACTTATTTCCATTTTGTTAATTTTTTACTTTTTTATTTTAATTTTTTAAAACTTGGTAAATTTAGTTTATTTTTAATTTTTAAATTAAATTTTGGGAGTGACGTTGGTTAATGAAATTATATAGGTTTCAAGTGTACAATTCACTAATATGTCATATACATATTGCATTTTGTGTTTACTACCCAAGCTTAAATTTCTTTCTGTCACCATATATTTGACCCCCTTTACCCTTTCTTTCTGGTAACCACTAAATTGTTGTTCATGTCCACGAGTCTCTGTTTGTCTTGTTATTTGTTGCTTTCAGTTTTATATCCCACATATGAGTGAAATCATATGGTTCTCAACCTTTTTGTCTGACTTATTTTGCTCAGCATGATAATCTCAAGATCTATCCATGTTATCTGGTTTCTCTTCAGATAGTATAAATTTTTGCCTTTCATTAAATTTTAAATTGTTTTGATAGTTGTCCTTTGTTCTTTTTTTCTTCTCTTTTTCTCTTCCTTAATGTTTTGCTGTTTTCTTTAGTGTTATGTTTAGGTTACTCTCTCTTTGTTCTTTATATATCTTTTGTAGGTTTTGGTTTGTGGTTACCATGAGGTTTATGTATATCATTATTCATCTATAGCAGTATATTTTAAGCTTATAAGCATTTAAGTTCAGCTATATTCTATAATGACTACATTTTTACCCCCTCCATTCTTTATGTTGTTGATGTAATATTTTAGATCTATTTTTGTTGTGTATCTTAACTACTTATTATAGTTGGAGTTGAGTTTGATACTTTTTCTTATAACCTTTTTAAATATCTGATTTGCTGTATTTATTGAATATTCGACTTCACCTGTGAAGGTATTTTCCTTTCTCATATTTTCTTATTTCCAATTATGACCTTTCCTTTTCTACTTAAAAAAGACCCCTTTACATTTCTTTTTGTTGTTGTTGTTGTTGTTTTGTGAGTTTCTTATTAAGTTTATTAATGTTAATTGGTTAATACAGTTATATAATTTTCAGGTGTACATTATAATTTGACATCTGTATATTCTATTGTGTGTTTACCACCCAAAGTTTAGTTTCTTTCAGCTACCATATATTTGATCCCCTTTACTCACTTTACTCTCCCCCTACCTCCCTATATTTGATCCCGTTTACCCTATCTCCTCCCTCCTCCCCACCTCCTACCCTCCAATAACCAGTAGTCTATAGTCCATGTCTATGAGTCTCTCTGTTTGTTTGTCCTGTTCATTTGTTGCTTTTAGGTTTATATCCCACATATAAGTGATATCATGTGATTTTCAACTTTTTCAGTCTGGCTTATTTTGCTTAACATGATTATTTCGAGGTCTATCCACGTTGTCGCAAATGGCAGTATTTCATCTCTTCTTGTGGCTGAGTAATATTCCATTGTATATCTGTACCACATAGGACACTTTGGTTGCTTCCATTTCATTCTGCTGTTTTGATTGGTTGATTTCCACTAGTCTGTCTTTCATGTTGCTGATCTATTCTTGTGTGTTAGCTAATCAACTATTGATTCCTTCTGATGTGTTTTTTATTTTAGTCATTGCATTATTTAGGTCTGAATGGTTCTTTCTTATACTTTCTAACTCTTTGTTGGAGTTCTCCCTAAGTTTCATTCTACTCTCATTTGGTGAGCATTTTTATGACCATTTCTTTAAATTCTTTATTAAGCCAATCACTTATTTCATTTTCTTAAGCTTTTTTTTTTCTGAGAATTTTTCTTCTTTCATTTGAGGGATATTCTTCTGTCTTTTAATTTTATTTGACTTTCTATGTTTGTTTATATGAATTAGATGAAATAGCTGTCTTTTTCAATCTTAAAAAGTGGCCTTATACAGAAACAGGTTCTGTGTAGACTGTGCAGAATTGTTTTGGCAGAATATTTGGAGCAGGTGCCTAAGGTCTCTGGGGCACTGGCCTACCAAGCTGGAGCAGCTTCAGGTGGGGAGGCCAGGTACATGTAGTAATGCCCTGTTGAAAATGCTTGCTCCCTTTGTTCAGTCCAAAATGGGTTTGGGCAATGTATCCACGAACACATTGCAGTGACCTTTCTGAAAGACCAGAGCACCTGGATAGAGCCCCAATCTGGCCTGAGGAGGTAGAAGGGAATGTAAACAATAGAGTCCCAATAACCCTGGAGAATTCCAGAGTCCACAGAGAGCTCCCAAGTCTCTCTAGTCTTCTCTATACAATCCCACTCTTGTTTGTTGTACCAAAAGTGTTCTTCTGTAGAGGCTACTTATGAGTAGGTTCTATATGCTGGATATTAATTTCCATACTGAGTTTTATTATTTCTTTTCTTCTGCATACTTTGAATTTAATTTACTTTTCCTAATTCCTAAGGTAGAAACTTAGATTACTGATAGTATATCTTTCTTTATTCTAATATATGCATTCAATACTATAC
>NW_006443138.1:32210648-32225295 GCF_000325575.1 Pteropus alecto
GTTTTGGAAGCACCCCAGAAATTTTGCTAAGTTATATTTTCATTTTGTTCAAAATATTTTTAATATCTCTTGAAATGTCTTTGACCCATGCATTATTTAGAAGTGTGCTGTTTAATCTCCAAGTATTTTGGGGTTTTCCAGCAACTTTCTGTTATTGATTTTGGCATACTTCCATTGTGGTCTGAGAGCATACTTTGTATGAGATGCCTTTTTGAAATTGTTATGATGTGTTTTATAGACCAGACTTACGGTCTGTAGGCCTGAGAAGAATTTGTATTGTGCTGTTGTTGGGATGATGTAATCTATAAATAAGAGTAGAGCCAGTTGATTGATGGTGCTATTCAGTTCACTTATATTCTTACTGCCTATTTGGTCTGTCAGTTACTAATAGAGGGGTGTTGAAGTCTATTTTTCCTTGTCCTATCAGTTTTTGCCTCACATATTTTCACTGTTTTTAGGTTCGCACATATTAATGATTAGTATGTCTTCTTGGAAAGTTTACCTCTTTAGCATTATGTAATACTCTTTACATCCCTGATAAATTTCCTACCTCTGCAGTCAGTTTTGTCTTAAGATAGCTACTTTAGTTTTCTTTTGATTAGTGTTAGAATGGTATATCTTTCCTCATCTCTTTACTCTCTCTTTTTTTTAAATTATGGTAACATAAAACTTAACCATTTTAACCATATTTTATGTGTACAGTTCTGTGGCATTATATGTACTCACATTGTTATATAACCATCATCATCATTCATCTCTAAAACATTTTTCATCTTCCCAGACTGAAACTCTGTACCCATTAAATAATAACTTCCAGGAGGCCAGACAACCACCATTTTATATCTGCCTCTATGAGATTGGCCACTCTATGTACTTCATATAAGTGGAATCATACAGTATTTGTCCTTTTGTAACTGGCTTATTTCACTTAACATAATGTTTTAAAAGTTAACCCACGTTGTAACATGTGGCAGAATTTCCTTCTTTTTTAAGGATGAATATACTGGATTTTGTTTACCCATTTATCCATTGATGGACACTGGAGTTGCCTCTTTTTTTGCCTATTGTGAATAATGCTATTATGAACATTGGTGTACAAATATCTGCTTTCAATTCTTTCAGGTAAATACCAGAAGTGGAATTGCTAGATCATATGATAATTCTGTTTATAATTTTCTGAATAACAAGCATGCTGTTTTCCATAGGAGCTGCACCATTTTACATTTCTACCAGCAATGCACAAGTGTTCCAATTTCTCAACCATCTTGTCAACACTCATTATTTCCCGTTTTTTAATCATAGCTATCCTAATGGAAGTTACATATATTATCGTGGTTTAGATTTGCCTTTTCCTAATGGATAGTGGTGTTGAACCTTTTTTAATATGCTTATTGGCCATCTATATATCTTCTTTAAAGAAATGTTTATTCAAGTCTTTTGCTCATTTTAAATTGGTTTGCTTATTTTGTTGTTGAATTGTATGAGTTCTTCATGTAATTTGGAAATTAATCTTTCATGATGTGTGATTTTTCAGTATTTCTACCATCCTATGTGTAGCTTTTTCATAGATGATAATGTCCTGCAATGAACAAAAGTTATTAATTTTGATAATAAGTCCAATTTTTTGGCTTAAAACAAAACCCTTATTTTATATTACATTATTTTGTGAGTCAGAAATTTGGGTTGGGTTTGGCATAGCACTTCTTCTCCACATGAAATTAACGTGAGTCACTTAGTAATATTCAGGTGACATCTGGGCATGTCTAGTGAGTCCAAGGAAGTTTCACTCAAATGCCTGGCATCTTGGCAGAGGCAGCTTAAAAGCCTCCTCTTCACATAGTCTTAGAACCTTTCTATATGGTCTTACCTGCAGAGTAATTTCATTTCTCACATGGCAGCTCAGACTCCAACAGCAAGTGTCCCAAGAGACTAAAAAGATAAAAAATCCAATTTATTTTTTTCTTTTGTTATCTGTGTTGGTGTCATATCCAAGAAATAACTGCCCAGTTATTTCTCCCTATGTTTTCTTCTAAAGGTTTTATTGTTTTTTAGCATGTACATTTAGGTCTTGGATCTATTTTGAGTTCCATTTTGTATATCCATTTGATTTCCAACTGTGTGTTTTTCGATCTGAAGCAGGTCTCTTGTAGGCAGCATAGGTATGGGTGTTGTTTTTTAATCCATTCAGCCGCTTAAGTCCTTCGATTAGAACATTTAGGTCATTTATATTTAAAATAATTATTGATAGGTATGTAGTAATTGCTATTTTATTAATTGTTTTCTGATTGTCTTTGTAGTTTTCTCTGTACCTTTCTTACTGTCTTGCTATTGTTTGTTGATAGCTTTCTGTAGTGTTTTGTTTGTATTTCTTTGTCTTTATTCCTTGTATATCTCTTATAGATTTTTGGTTTCTGGTTACCATGTACTTCATATATACGAAGCTATGTTTATAGCAGTCAATGATTGCTTAAGTTTGAACACATTCTAAAATCACTTCCATTTTCATTCACCCCCTCTACATTTATGTTTTTGTCATCATTTTTTACTTTTTGTGTGTGTTTATGTGTATCCCTTAATTTGTTGTTGCTTTTTCCTTTGTCCTTTTTTCTAGTTTTATGGTTGGTTGATCCATTGCTTTTCTTGTTTTTACTTTTTTCAGTGAGAATTATTTTCTTTTCTGTATTTTCTTATTCATATTTTTATTTTTTTTCTCCTTAAAGAAATTCCTTTAACTTTTCTTGTAATACCAGCTTGGTGGTGATGACCTCCTTTAGTTTTTCTTCTGGGAATTCTTTATCTTTTCTTCGATTCTAAATGATAGCTTTGCTGAGTAGAGTAATCTTGCTTGTAGGTCCCTGCTTTTCATCATTTTGAATATTTCATGCCAATTCCTTCTGGCTGCAAAGTTTCTGTTGAGAAATAAGCTGCTAGTCTTATGGGAGCTTTCTTGTACATAAGTAACTGCTTTTCTATTTTAAAATTCACTTTTTTGTCTTTAATCTTTGACATTTAAATTATGATGTGTCTTGGTGTGGGCCTCTTTGGATTCATCTTGTTTGGGATGTGACCATGCACTTCCTGGACTTGTATGTCTACTTTCTTCACTAGATTTGGTAAGTTTTCAGTCAATATTTTTTCAAATAGGTTTATAGTTCCTAGCTCTTTCTCTTCTCCTTCTGGTATCCCTGTGATGTGAATGTTGGTATACTTGCTGTTGTCCCAGAAGTTCCTTAAACTATACTGTTAATATATATATATATATATATTTTTTTGCTGTTCCCACTGGGTGATTTCTACTATCTTGCCTTCCAAATCATTGATTTGACCCTCTGCTACATCTTTCTGCTCTTCATTCCATCTACTGTATTCTTTATTTTAGTTATTGTTTTCTTCATTTCTGACTTTTTTTGTTGTTTTTATCTTTTTGTGTAAGTTCTCAATAAGTTCATTTATTCTTCCCATAAGTTCATTTAGCATCCTTATAACCAGTGTTTTGAACTCTTCATCAGGCAGATTGTTTGTTTTAATTTTGTTTAGTTCTTTTTCTGGAGTTTTGTCTTCTTTCATTTAGGACATGTTTCTTTGTCTCCTCATATTGGTCCCTTCTTTGTGTTTGTTTCTGTGTATTAGGCAGATCTGCTACATCTCCCTATCTTAGTACAGTGGCTTTATGTTGTATGTGGTCTTATGGGGCCAAGTGGTATCTGCTCCAGGGGTGTATCTTTTGTAGGTTGTGTGTGCCTTCCTATTGTGGTTGAGCCTTATTGCTATTGGAACAACAGTGGATGGGAGTGACTCTCCGTCTGACTGACTATGAGGAATGGCTATTACTACAGCAGATAAGCTGTTGTGTAGGGGCTGACCAACAGACTAGATTTGCTCTAGTGGGCTCTGGTGCCTGTGAAGTCAGCCTTTTGGGTGTATCATTTGTGGAATTGGTTGGGTGGTGCTCTGGTGTGGGCTGAAGCTCACCTTCATGTGTATTGGTTCTGAGACCTCTTGGGAGGGGCTGTGGTGCAGGCCAAAGTCAGCTGCTACATGTACCTGGCTTGGGGCCACCTGGTAGAAACTACAAAGTGATCCAAAATTGGTTGCCCCTTGCGCTTGGCTTGGAGGCACCTAAGAGAGAAGAGGCTGAGAAACAAGGCTGGCTGCCACTAGTGCCAGGCTTGAGGCTCCTTTGCAAGAGGTACAAAGCACACTGAGGACAGTTGCTGCTTATTTGGTGTTTGTAGCCCTTTGAGAGAATTAAGAAATTCTGAGGCACAAACCAAGAAAGACTTTTTTGTAGAAAAGCTGCTGGATGAGGTTAGGGCCAGATGTGTGAGTTGGGCAGGGCCAGGTCTCAGAGAATTACCAGGGCTTCATGAACAGTGTTAGCCAAGTTAATGGAGAGCTTTGATTTGGTGCCCACCTGATAGCTGGGTGGGAAAAGGGCTCAACAAAGGAACAGTGGCCTCTGCCAGACTTCTTCCCTCAATGAGAGCTGCCCTGACCCCTGCCACTCCATTCCTTGCTCTTAAGCTAGTCAAATTAACTCCTCCTCACATGTTCCTGGCCTTTTTGGGCTGCTGATCCTGTGCTGGAGTTTAGATCAAGTGAGTTTGTGAGTGAGTGAGTCTGTGTGTAGTACCTTAAAACCTACAATGCCTAGGTTTCCAGCAGTCTTCAGTCTTACTCAGATGCAATCTTCACCAGTTTTCACAGCCAGATGTTATGGGGACTCCTCTCACAAGCACAAGAGCCCTAGTCTTGTGAGCCCTTTGTGTATCATTGACCCCTTCTCTTTGCAGAAGGATCTCTAAAGCCATTTATTAACTGCCACACCACAGGTATGGAAATTGTTCATTCCACATCTCTGCTCCTCCTATCAGGAAATTGTTCATTCCACATCTCTGCTCCTCCTATCAGTGCTGACTGGCTTCTTTATATGTTTAGTTATAGGAATTCTATATAGCTGTTTTTCAGGTGGTTCTCAATGATCATTGTTCTATAATTTAGTTGTAATTTTGATGTGGTCGTAGGAGGAGGCAAGCACAGCATTAACTTACTCCTCCATCTTGACCAGGAGTCTCTTTGGATGCCTTTTCTTTCTTTCTTTCTTTCTTTCTTTCTTTCTTTCTTTCTTTCTTTCTTTCTTTCTTTCTTTCTGTCTGTCTGTCTGTCTGTCTGTCTGTCTTTCTTTCTTTCTCTCTAGCAACGTATGCAGATGGCACCTGGAGTCAATGGCTGACAGCGTCGTATTCCGGTTATAGTTTCTTTCCTATGACGACTGTGCGCCGAGCTGAGGTGGCGTGGTCCTGGATTCTTGTTTAGCTCTGATGAGGATCCTTGTTTTGTACCTGTCTTGGGGGAAAACCTTTCAACCTTTCACCACTGAGGATGTTGTTAGCTGTGGGTTTTGCATATATGGCTTTTAATTTTTATCACATTGAGGAAGTTTCCTTCTTTCTGGTTTAAAGAAATTTTTTTATCAAGAAAAAGAGTGTTTAATTTTGTCAAATACTTTTTTGCATCTATTACTATGATCATGTATTTTTCCCCTTCATTTCAGTAATTGATTTTACTGAATTGATTTTTATATGTTGAACCATTATTACATTCTGGGAATAAATCTCATTTAGTCATGATATGTAATATTTTTAATATGCTGCTGAATTCACTTGTCTGGTATTTTATTGAAGTTTTCTGTGGGTTTTTTTTTTGCATTAATATTTATAAGGGATATTGGTCTTTAGTTTTATTGTAGTATCTGTCTGGTTTGGTGTCAAGGTAAAACTTGACTTAATTGAATGAGTTAGGAAGTGTTTCCCCTCTTCAGAATTTTGAAAAGTTTGAAAAATATTGGTGTTAATTCTTATTTAAGCGATTGGTAATATTCTCTAGTAGAGCCATTTGGTCTTGGCCTTTTCTTTGTTGGGAGGTTTTTGATTACTGATTCAATCTCTTTGGTTATAGGTCTACTCATATTCTCTATTTCTTCATGATTCAGTTTGGTGGATTGTGTGTTTCTAGGAATTCGTCCATTTCATTTAGGTTAACCAATATATTGGCATACAATTTTCATAGTATTTTTTTTATTTCTATATTATCAGCAGTATTGTCCTTGTTATTGTTTTTTATTTTAGTAGTATGAGTCTTCTTCCCTCTGCAATTTTTGGGTTTAATTATTTTTCTTAAGGCATAAACTTAGGTTATTGATTTGAGATCTTCTTTTTTAATGTATGCATTTATAGATGTAAATTCCCTTCTTACCATTGCTTTCTTATCATTGCATCCGAAGTGTTTTGGTATTTTGTGTTTTCATTTTTATTTTCTCAATGTACCCTTTTGATTTCTTCTTTGACCCATTAGTTGTTTAATTTCTCCATATTTACGAATCTAGTTTTTCTTCTGTTATTGATTTCAATCCATTGTGGCAGAAAACTATTTTTTATGATTGCAGTCTTTTAAAATATATTGAGACTTTTTTTTGTGGCCTCACATATGATCTGTCGTGGAAATGTTTTCATGCACTTGAGAAAAAACGTGTATTCTGCTGTTTTGGGGAGTTATGTATATTCCTTTTAGATCTAATTGATTAATAGTTTTGTTAAAGTCCTCTATTTTCTTACCAATCTTCTGTTTGGTTATTCTAACATATTGAAAGTGATGTATTGAAGAAATGTCTATTTCTCCCTTCAATTCTGTAGTGTTTGCTTTATATATTTTGTTAAAATTGTTATACCTTTTTGGTGAATTAATCTTTTTATCAATCTATATCTCTTTTGTTGTCTTTGCAACAGTTTTTGACTTAAAGTCTATTTTATCTGAATTAGAATATCCACCTTAGCTCTCTTTTGCTTAGTACTTGAATGAAATATATTTTCCATTCTTTCTCTTGCTATTTATTTATATATTTATATCTAGAGCGAGTCTCTTGTAGACATCAGACATTTGGAGCATATAGGTTTTTATTTTTTGACCAGTTCTGCTATTTGATGCCTTTTGAATGGAAAGTTTAAGCCATTTACATTTAAAGTAATATTGATAAGGAAGGACTTCCGCCATTTTGCTGTTTGTTTTCTGTATGCAGTATAGGTTTTTTGGTCTTAATTTTCTGTTGCTGTCTCCTTTTGTACTTAGTGTTTTGGGGATTTGGGGGGGGTTGCTTTTTGTTTTTTTAGTGATACATTTTGATACCTTTCTCATTTCCATTTGTGGCTGTTCTATGGATATTTTCTGTATGGTTAAATGGAGAGTAAATATAATGTTCTAAAGTTAAAACTATCTAATGTGAATTGATGCCAATAGTGCTCCATGTATCCTCTTTATGTGTTGCTATCACAGTTACATATTTATACATTTTGTGCCCAATAACGTAGATTTATAATTTTTATACTTTTTTTATTTTAAATTCTGTAGATAATTAAAATTCAATTTGCAAATTAAGATTACAACAATACAGGCTGTATATATGCTCATGTATATACCTTCCAGAAGTCTTTATATCTTCAATGTCTTTTAGTTAGTATCTAGTGTCCTCTCATTTTAACCTGAAACACTTCCTTCATCTTTTTTTTAGGGTAGGTCTAGAAACATTGAAGTATCTCAACTTTTTTTTTGATATAAGAATGCGTTAATTTCTCCCTCATTTTTGAAGGACAGTTTTGCCATATGTTGAATTATTGGTCTATGATGTTTCTCTTTCAGCTCTTTAAATTACCTCACTGCTTCTTATCCAAGGTCTCTGATTAAAAATGGCTAATCATATTATTGGAAATCCCTTGTATTTGATAAATCAATTCTCTCTTGATGCTTTCAAGATTCCCTCTTTGTCTTTCAAAATTTCAATTATAATGTATCTTGGTGTGGGTCTCTAAGTTTATCCTACTTGGAATTCACTTGGAATTTAAGATTTAAAGATTCAAATATTTCCTCAAATTTGAGAATTTTGTCCATTATAGTTTCAAGTAATCCTTCTGCCACTTTCTCTCTGTAGTCTTCTGGGACTTCAAAAATGTACATAGTAAGCCACTTGTGGTGTCCCACAGATCCCTTAGACTCTACTCACTTTTCTTCATTTTTTCTTTGTGCTCTTAAGACTCTGTAATTTCAAATGTCCTATTTTCATGCTCACTGATTCTTTCTTCTGTCTGCTCAATCCTGCTGTTGAACTACTCTATTTTTATTTTTACTTATTGTACTTTTCGGCTCCAGAATTTTTAGTTTCTTTTTATAATTTCTATCTCTTTATCAATGTTCCCACTTTGTTTATATAATGTTTTTCTGATTTTCTTTAGTTTTTTTTGCCAATGTTTTCCCTTATCTCTTAGAGTCATCTGTTTTAATGACTTTGTCTAGTAAGATTGATGTCTGGGTTTCCTCAGGGATTGTTTCTTTCAGTTTAGTTTATTTATTTGAATGAGCCGTTTTTCAGTTTCTGTGTACACACTGTGATTTCTTTGTCAAAACTGAGCTTATGGTTATTATAAATTAGTAACTCTGAGAATCAGATTTCTGCCTTTCTGCATGGTTTCCTTTTTATTTCTACTTTTTAGAGATGGGGAGGTTGAATGGCATAGTAGTCCATTTTTTTTTTTGTAAATTTTTTTTAAAATTATACTTAACATACAGTATTATATTCATTTCAGGTATACAACATAGTGATTAGGCATTTAAATACTTTACAAAGTGATCACCACAATGAATCTAGTACCTGTCTGGCATCATACATAGTTATTACAATTATTGACTATATTCCCCATGTTGTACTTTACATCCTATGACTATTTTTATAACTGGAAGTTATACTTAATCCTCTTCACATTTTTTACCCATCTCCCCACCCCTTTGCACCTGAAAACCATCAGTTTCTTCTCTATATTTGTGTGTTTCTGTTTTTTTTTAAATATTCCACATATAAATGAAATTACATGATATTTGTCTTTCCTTTTCAGACTTATTTCATTTAGCATAATACCCTCCAGGTTCATCCGTGTTGTTATAAATGCCAAGATTTCATTCTTTTTATGGCTGAATAATATTCCATGTGTATATGGGCCATATCTTCTTTATCCATTCATCTATTCGTGGACACCTAGGTTGTTTTCATATCTTGCGCATTGTAAAAAATGCTGTAATGAACATTAGGGTGCATATATCTTTTCCAATTAGTGTTTTCAATTTTTTCAGATAAATACCTAGAAGCAGAATTACTGGTTCATGTGATAGTTCTATTTTTAATTTTTTGAAAAACATTCATACTGATTTCTATAGTGGCTGCACTAATATACGATCTCACCAACAGTACATGAGGATTCCTCTACTTCCTCACCAACACTTTCTCTTTGTTGTCTTTTGGATGATATCCATTGTGACAGGTGTGAAGTAATATTTCATTGTGGCTTTGATTTGCATTTTCCTGATAATTAGCAATGTTAAGTATCTCTTGGTCTGTCAGGCATCTGTATGTCCTCTTTGGAGAACTGTCTATTCAGATCCTCTGCCCATTTTTAAATTGGATTGTTTGTTTTGTTTTGTTTTGTTTTGTTTTGATGTCGCACTATATAAGTATTTTCTTTATTTTGGATATTAATTAACCCCTTATTGGATATATCATTTGTAAACCTCTTCTTCCATTTAGTAGGTTGCACTTTTGTTTTGTTGATCATTTCCAACATTGTGCAAAATCTTTTTAGTTTGATGTAGTTCTATTTGTTTATTTTTGCTTTTGTTGTTTTGCTCTAGGAGAGGCATCCAATAAATATCACTGAGACCAATGTCAAAGAGTTTATTACCTACGTTTTCTTCTAGGATTTTATAGTTTCAGATCTTACATTCAAGTCTTTAACCCATTTTTAGTTTATTCTTGTATATGGTGTAAAAAGGTGGTCCAGTTTCATTTTTTTCCATGTATCTGTCCAGTTTTCCCAACACCATTTATTGAATAAACCCCATTGTATATTCTTGTCTTTTTTTCATATATTAGTTGACCATAAAATTATGGGTTTACTTCAGACTTTCTTTTTTTCATTAAATTTATTGGGGGTTAATAAAATATATAGGTTTTGAGTGCACAGTTCAGTAATACATTGTAAATATATCGTGTTGGGTGTTCATCCCCCAAAGTTAAATTCTTCCCATCATCATATATTTGACTCCTTTTACTCTTATCTAGCTCCTCTTCCCCCCTTCCCTCTGGTACCACTAAACTCTTGTCCATGTTCATAAGTCTCTGTTTGCTTGTCTTATTTTTATTTGTTTGTTGCTTTCAAATTTATCCCGCATATAAGTTAAATCAAAAGATTCTCAACTTTTTCTGTCTGATTTATTTCACTTATCATAATAATCTCAAGATCCATCCATGTTTTTGCAAATGTCAATATTTCATCTTTTCTTATGGCTGAGTATTATTCCATTGTATATGTACTACAACTTCTTTATCCAATCACTTATGGAAGGACACTTTGGCCACCATGAATAATGCTGCTATGAACATCAGGGTGCATATATCCTTATGCGTAAATGTTTTTAATTTTGGGGAATAGATACTTAAGAGAGATTATTGGATCATATGGTAATTCTATTCTCAGTTTTTCTGAGGAACCTCCATAGTGTTTTCCATAGCGGCTGTATCAATTTACCTTCCCACCAGCAGTATAAGGTTTCCCCTTTCCCCACAATCTCTGCAACACTTGTTATTACTTGTCCTGTTGATGATAACCATTCTAACAGGTGTGATTATGGTTTTGACTTGCATTTCCCTAATAGCTAGTGCAATGGAGCATCTTTTCTTATGTCGGTTGGCCATTTGTCTGTCTTCTTGGGAGAAGTGTATGTTCAGGTCCTCTGCTCATTTTTTAATTGGATTTTTTCTTTTTATTGTTGAGTTGTATGAGGGATTTTTTTTTTTTGGTATATTTTGGGTATTAGGCCCTAATTGGAGGTATTGTTGCACTTTCTATTCTGTTCCATTGGTCTATGTTTCTGTTTTTGTGCCAGCGCCATGCTGTTTTTTATGTGTTGTGTGTGTTTTTTTTTTAATTACTATAGCCTTGTAGTGTAGCTTGAAATCAGGTAGTGTGATACTTCCAACTTTGTTCTTCTTTTCTCAGTATTGCTTTGGCTATTCAGAGTTTCTATGGTTTTATATAAATTTTAGAATTATTTGTTCTAGCTCTATGAAAAATGCCATTGATATTTTGATAGGGAATGCATTGAATCTGTAGATTGCTTTGGGTAGTGTGGACATTTTATCAATATTAATTCTTCTAATCCATGAGCCTAGTATAGCCTTTCATTTATTTGTATCTTCTTCATTTTCTTTTATCAATGTCCTATACTTTTCCAGGTACGGGCTTTTTAATTTTTTGGTTAAATTTATTGTTAGATATTTTATTCTTTTTGATACAATTGTAATGGGATTGTTTTCTTAACTTCTCTTTCCAATAATTTGTTATTGATATATAAAAACACACCAATTTCTAAATATGAATTTTGTATTCAGCAACTTTATTAAGTTTATTTATTAGTTTTAATAGTGTTTTGGTGGAATAGTTAGGATTTTTTCTATATAATATATGTCATCTGCAAATAATGAGTTTTACTTGTTTTTAAATTTGTATTCTTTATATATTTTTTCTTTTCTGATTGCTGTGGATAGTACTTCCAGTAGTACAACCTTCCAATAGTAGATTAAATTACAGTGGTGGTCACCCTTGTCTTGTCTTTTTTTGTGTTTTAGTTGTTGAAGGTCATAGCAGTTTGTTTGTCTTGAGACTTTTCCAAACTACTTTTGAAAGGTGGGTGTGTTATTGTGTGTGCTCACTGAAGTACCTGTTATTTCATGTTCCATTAGTGTTTTGACGGAGATTTTCCTGAATGCCAAGAGTTTAAATAGACAAGCATAAAAAACCATCAAAAATAAAAACGAAATAAAGGAAGAACAGCCACCTTTTGTAGTCTTTGCAGACTGGCTCTGTACTGGTTCAGTCCTTCACCAATTAGCTAAATATTCTCTAAGCCTAGGGATTAGCTCAAGGTAAGCATTTAAGTCTTCTCAGGTCTTTTCTGTGTATACATCTTGCCTGGACATGCATGGCTTTTTAAGTTTCCCTGTATAAGCAGTTGCTTTTGAATTTCCTCATTTCCCAAAGCACCTTATCCCAGCTTTTCCTCCAGGTCTTAGATGATCTATTGTATGTCTCCACCTGTAATCTCTTGTCCCAGGCATCTTTGAGTTTGTAGTCCACTGGGAATATTTAAGAGTAGTGCCTGCCACTTTTCCTGCATGCATTCTGAGTTATGCAAGACAGAAATATGTTAGAAAAGATTTGCAAATAAGATTTGCTCTGCTGCCTCCAGTTCAAGTGGAGGAACTTGGTCTTAGATTGCCACTGCTCAAGACCAAGAGACTCTTATGCTAGGTTGGGAGTGAGGCAAAGGTGGGTAAAAACACTAAAAATTTTCCTAAAATTTTGAAGATGGTTTTTACTTGATTGGGCATTTGCTTAATTTATGTAAACTCTTGATTGTTTTCTAAGTTCTTGCAAAGTTGGTTCAGACACCTCCTGGTTGGCTTAAGAATACACACACACACACACACACACACACACATACGCACACACACACACATGTATATGTATATGTATAGTGAGAGGGGAAAAAGGTTGAAACTTTCTAGTTTGCTATTTTGTTGACATCACTCATCTGGAATGTGACTTGAAAATTATAAAGTGCTTTGAATTTTATTGTTCCTAATTCCCTGTTTGTGATATTTTCTTCATGGCTCTATTTCCTCCTTTTTATCTTATAAATGCTTCTTAAGGCTCCTTCATCGGCCCTCTTCTCTTCTTACTCTTCACAGAGATTCTAGAATATCTCATTTATATGGCTTTGTCTACATAATGATGACTCCCAAATCAGTCACTAGCCCAGATCTCACTCTTTTACATCTGTTTGCCTCCTGATTTCTCTACTAAAATATTCCATGGGCAGGTCAATCTCAAACTCATTTATATCCCTCCAACTCCCAAATCTACTTCTGGACAGCCTCATAATTCATCTTCTTGTCTCTATCCTTGCTTCACTCTAATTGCATCTCCATACAGAATCCAGAGGTTCTTTTCTTGTCTTTAAGATCAATCCAAAGCCTTAGCATGAGAATCAAATTAGTTTAGATCCAACTCAGTTCTCTCTTAGCAGTCTCCCTCCTGCCTGTATGTGTGTTACCTCTATCTGGAATGTCTACTTTTTTTCTGAGTAAGAACTTTACCTTAGGAATTAGTTCAGCTGTTCATATGGGAAACCTTCTCTGATGATATACTTTTATCGCACTTACAATTCTTTCTATTACATATCACACTTTATCATCATTGCTTATTTATTTTATTCTTTTATTTACTACTTTGTATTCTTCTTGAGGGCACAGGTGGTCTTATTGTTTAGAGAAGCCTCTTCACTTGACCCTGCCTGCCAAGAAATAGGAGCAATAAGCAAATGCCTACTGAATGAATGATTTATGTAATACCTGACAATCAAAATACCAGCCCTTACAGAATACATACTGTGTGGCTGACTGTGTGCTTAGTGCCTTGCATCTATTACATACATTTAAAAAAGAGGTAGGTATTATTAGCCCCCTTTTACAAACATGGAAACTAAGTCTAAAAGAGTAAAAGTAACTTGTCCAAGATCTGTTGCCCAGCTAACAAGGGGTAATGGAGGCACTTGGACCAAACTCTGAATTATCACAAAGCCTGTGTCATTTAAAAGTCATTCTTGGCCTTTTGAGCCACACTTCTCTTGCTTAGGCCCACTTCCATATCTGGAAGTGTACTTTCTCTTCTAATAAAGCTTTTCTTTTCTGCTTAAAAAAAAAAAGAGTTATTCTTTCTACCAAAGTAAAGGTTCTCAGACTCTTATGTATATAAGCTTTTTTTTTTGTCGTTTATAAGTGCATCACTTATGTGTTGGAGTAGGGAATTAGATTGCATTTGGTAAAATAAGTCAGAGTTTAAGTATAGTGATTTATAAATTGGGTGCTTTTATGCCAAAGTAGGATTATGATGATATACTTATTAGTGGGGGTAGAGTGCAAAACACCTGTACGTTCCAACTTGCACTAAATTTATGCTCTCAGGCTTCCAGAGAACTATGTAGAAGTGATACTCTAAGGGGAAGAGGTAGGGGGTGTGTCTTGATTGAGGCCCAGCTCAAATGGGTACTTAGTTTAGAAAACCATAAGCTGGAAAGTGGAGGTGAGATGTGCTTTTAATTTCACTTCCCCAGGGTATAGGTTTCTATATGATTAGATATCTCAAACAGGCACTGACCTACTTAATCATGCCAACTTCTCAGAACGGACTTCCTTGAATGCCTTTCATAAACTAGTAGCCAGCTTTACCCACCCCACCCCACCCCACTCACCCAGTTAAAGTTTGGAACTCCTCATCTCCTTTACTCTTAATTTCTCCATAGCACTTACTACTACTTGACATGTATTTACTTATTATTGTCTATTTTATTAGAATTTCAATTCCGTGGAGTCAAGGATTTTGAATATTTTGTTTACCTCTGCATCCCTAGTTCCTGAAACAGTGCCAGACACTAAATATTTGTGAAAGGGGCACTTTGGTTTTAGTTGAGTCTTACCCGAGTATCAACC
>NW_006443138.1:32225372-32230526 GCF_000325575.1 Pteropus alecto
AGTCGGAACTGGTCAGAAAGTCAGATTTAATTTTACTATCCTTATAAGATAATACAGGTGTTGGCAAACATTTCCTTTTAAGAGTGAGATAATAAATATTTAAGGCCTTATGGGAAATATAAGGTTTCTGCCACACTTTGCTAATCTCATTTTTTACAACCTTTTAAAAATATAAAAACCATTCTTAACAGGCTGTACAAAAACAGATCATATGCTGGATTTGACCCACAGGTCATAGTTTGCTGACCCTTGAGATAATAAATTAGCCTGTTGTTTCATGGATGCTGGGTCAGAGACTAAGGACTTTATTACTTATGACATAGCAAGCAACAACACCATCATGTTTATGCCAGTTTTTCTTGCTCCCCAAGTCCTATGGAGTCAACAAACAGGGCCCAGGAGAATATTATACAAACAAGCCTTTATAGCAAGCCTGATATTATCCCTGAAAGGAGATATTACTTCATCCCTCAAAGTTGCTTGCTGCAAACACAATCCTGAGAAATAAGTAAAGATGGAGTTGCATTCTTGGCATTCTTTGCATTCTTATCCAGTAAGTGTGTGCAGGGGTGCTCAGGGTCCATGGTGGATTGACACTCAATAGTTTAATTTCTTTATGTGTTCAGTTGAATTGAATAGAATTTAGTACATGCCAGGAAATATACATAGGGCTAATGACAGAAAGAGAAATAAAAATAGTCTCTATCTGCCAGGAATTCACAGGCTATTAACAACTATAAAGTATTAAATGTTTAGTGGAGACGTTCATACAAATAGGTACATGGTAAACTTTGTGTTATCTTGGGAACACATAAGAGAGGAAGTGGATTTTTAATTGGGCATCAAAAGATGCCTAGGTGAGACAGCATAGGAGTGGAAAGGATTTTCAGGTAGAGTATCCAACTCAGACAAAGGCAGGTGTTTTGAGCAATGCTGAATAGTTGGGTATGACTGAAGTATAGTATTGAGATCGATGAAGAATTAGGTATGGAGAGAAAGAGGAGGAACTATCATTTTCCAAGAGTCTGTTACTTAGATACATTAACTCACCTTAACTGCATGCCACATAATTTATTAAGCACATACTGTGTTCAGAGCTTCTTAGGCTTTAACTACACCATCTCATTTAATCCTCCTAACTGCCTGTGCAACATTTTGGCAGTTGAAAAACCTTAGACTTAACTAACTTGCTCAGTCATAGCTGGTGGCACATCTGAAATTTGAATTGAGTTGGCCTGATCCCATAGCCTAGGCTCTTTAGTACAACTCTCTATTGCCTCAGAAACTAAGGCTCTAAAAGATAATGTAATTTTCAAAGATTATTGAGCAATGGTGGAACATTATTGGTGGGACTAGGATTTGTGCTCATGTTTATCTACCTACGAAACTAGTTCTGCCTTCCCAGATTGTAGAGGTCCTTTATGCCAACAAGTTTTAACATAACCGAAGGAGCAAGCTAACAATAGAAAACAATAACTTGAATTGGAGCTATGAAATAAGACCAGAAAGAGTGATAGAAGTGTAAAGAAAATCCCCAAACCTTCTATACTTTCTGCATTAACTGTTCTCAGCAACTTTCAAGAAAAAGTAGATGTTTTTCTAATAATAGGGAGGCAACACAGCATAGCTGTCAAGAATAAAGGCTTTATAATATAACCAGCTTGGTCTGAATCCTTGCTTCACTAAGTAGCTCTGCAGAATTAGGCAATATTCTTACTTTCTCCATCCCTAATTTTTCTCCTTTGAGAAATGAGTTGTTGTGAAAATTAAATGAGATAATATTTGTAAAGCACTAAAACAATGAGCTTGACACAAAGGACTGTCTGGGAGGATGCTGAAATTGTGAAGAATTAGTACAAGATTAACGTTGGAGAGACTAACAGTGAGTCAAAAATCAAAGTTTTGAAGGGATGAAGGGGTGTGATCCAGGGGTCAGTATTTGGCGCAATAAGAGTAGTAATGGGTAGCACAGTACAAATATATTCAAAGCTAAGTGACTTAAGACATTGGGCATTTGCTTTTGCTGGTGGAAGTTCGTCAAACTAAGAGACTACAACTGTACATGAAGAAGAAGGCATCCTCTTCTTCTCCAGGGTGTTTGCTTTAGTGAATGCTATAGAGATTCTGGGGAGGGGAGATAGCATGAGCCAGAGTCTCTAGACTTAGAGGGTTACCCATCAGTGTGGGCTAGTTGCAGATAAGGAGTAGACTTTGAAGCAGAGTGAAGATGGTGAGGGTTCCGCAGACTCAATGGATTCCACAGGGGAGTCTGGTTGGAACAGGTGTATTGTGAGAGAGTAACCTGGGCCAAAAGGGGTTTGTCTGAGGCCAAGGCTGAGCTGACTGGCAAAAGAAAGCATCCACATCTCTGGTCTGTCTGGGTTGTTGGTACACAGACTGGATTCACAGTAGTCAAGAGCAGCGGGTGTACTGGGGTCAAAAAAGCTAGTGGGAGCTGGACATAGAGAAGGACCAGTGAGAAGGAGAGCTCACTTCCCAGACAGAGAAGAATGGGCTGAGATAGCACATGGTTAGGCCAGACCACAGAAGAAGAGGGTCCCTCCTTTCATCTTCAGTCCTGATTCTTGTCCTCAGGCCTGAAGTCCAAAACCCTGACTCTGCTCCCTGAGGCTCTTGACTAGAAAAGCAAAATGCCACAAACTAATGCAATCAAGGCAATGATGACTTCCCAAAGGCATTCACATTTTAAAACAAAGGCTCCCAACCCCCAGGCCATGGACCAGTACCAGTCTGCAGCCTGTTAGGAACCAGGCCGTACAGCAGGAGGTGAGCAACAGACAAGCCAGTGAAGCTTCGGCTGTATTTGCAGCCACTCCCAGCACTAGCATCATCACCTCGGGAACACTTCAAATCATCCATCAGGCATTAGATTCTCATGGGAGCACCCTGGTGCCAAAAAGGTTGCAGGCCACTGTTCTAAAGTACAAACAGAAAATGAAGTTGCTGATGTAGCCAAGAGGGCTGGGTTCTGGGGGAGCAGCTCTCCCTCCATCCACATTATTGGCCAGGTCTCTGTGGGGCAGGGGTGGGAGGGATACATAGGGCTGATAGGGCTGGGCATCCTGTTTAGGAATTTTGCTTTTTTGAATTTTATCTTCTGTTTTTATTTTAATTTATTTTTTGGCTTGTTTTAAAAGAACTTGGCTTCCCCTTTTTAATTAACTGACTGTTAATTAACTGACTATTTAATTAACTGACTGTTTCTCACCCCAAGTTAGTGCTGAAGCTTCATTTATTTCCTCTCTACCTCTAATCCTAAGAATTATTTTCCAAGATACCAATGAGAGATTAAGATCTTTCAGGAGAAATATGCTAAAACCTTTGTGTTCTTCATGCTAGCCTATGCTCGCCTTTCAGTTAGAATTGTTTGTTGTGTATTTGTCTTCCTTTTAAAATTTGAGTGATGTTTCAGAATTGAATTCATTAAATGAGATTTCAGAAATCTCTCATCTTTTTATTATCAATGCCTAGAACAAATAGATAGCCAGTAAGTACTATTTTTGAACTGAAATGAAGTAGATATCATGTCATCTTCTCATGCAGGGCTTAAGAGGGAGGCTTTTGGGAAATGGGAGTCAGGGGGTCCCTGTGATTTATAACAATTCTTCTCCTTTCCTGCTGGTACTGAGCATGTTCGGGTGAGCACAGCCCCTTAATGACTGTAGTACCATAATATCTTTAGGGATGTCAAAGCTCCTCTTATTTTCTTTGGAGTGATAAACTGTTGTGGTAGGCAGTCATTATATAATTAGTTTTTATTCAGGAAAAAAAGTTCAACTAAAGGATATATGAGTTTCTAAAATGTCCCTTTGTCTCCTTTCCCCTACTGAAAATACTGTTTCTCTTATTACACTTTTCTAAATTTCCTGAGTGTTGACTCAGTTGTTCAGACCTGGGGAAACCAGAGGCAAGTGGGGATTCTCCTGACCCTGACCCAGTCACAAAGCTGTTGGCAGGACCCATGTATGTCTATAGGAGGTGGGGAGTGGGACAGGCAGAGGCTGCTGTGAAATGACTGCACATATTTGGGCTCCCTCTCTAATGTGTCTATTAGCAGTTGCAGGCTTTCAGAGAGACCTTAGAAGATCAATCTCTTGGTCATATGTAGGTAGAGGTTCTAGGCTAGGGACTTGGTTCTGCCACTAACTGTGGCCTTGGGTGAATTGCTTAGCCTGAGACTCTCAATTTCCTCACCTATAAAACATGGAATAATTGTGTATGTTTCCTGGGCATTTGTGAGAATTAAATGAGAATTCATGTAAAGTCCATAGAATAATGGATAGTACATATTAAGTGGTCAATAAATGTTAACTATTATCACTAATATCACCATCATTATCGTTTTTCCTCATACCAATATAATGTCATTTCATGTTGTGAAGGCAAAATTGGTATGGAAATTCTGAAAAAATGATCATTATTTTACCAAATAGTTTAGAAAGCCTTTTTTTAATTAAATTTATTGGGATTACATTGGCTAATAAAATCATATAGGTTTCAAGTGTACAATTGAATAATATATGTATATTGCATTATGTGTTCACCAACCAAAATCAAATCTCCTTTTGTCACCATATATTTGACCTCCTTTACTACCTCCCCACCTCCGCCCTTCACTCTGGTAACCACTAAACTGTTGTCCATGTCCATGAGTCTCTGTTTGTCATGTTAGTTTGTTGCTTTCAGTTTTATATTCCACATACAAATGAAATCATATGGTTCTCAACATTTTCTGTCTGACTTATTTTGCTTAGCATGATAATCTCAAGATCCATCCATGTTGTCACAAATAGCAGTATTTCATCTTTTCTTATGGCTGGATAATATTCCATTATATATATATACCACGTCTTTTTTATCCAGCCATCTATTGAAGGGCACTTTGGTTGTTTCCGTGTCTTGGCCAGCATGAATAATTGAGGTGAATATTGAGGTGCTATGAATATTGAGGTGCACATATCTTTATAGATAAAAGTTTTCAAATTTTTTGGATAAATACCTAGAAGAGGGATTGCTAAGTCATATGGTAATTCTATTCTCAGTTTTTTTTTTTTTGAGGAAACTTCATACTGTTTTCCATAGTGACTGTACCAATTTACATTCCCACCAGCATTGTATGAGGGTTACTTTTTC
>NW_006443138.1:32230559-32240423 GCF_000325575.1 Pteropus alecto
CTGTTACTTGTCTTGTTAATAATAGCCATTCTTACAGGTGTGAGGTGGTATCTCATTGTGGTTTTGATTTGTATTTCCACAATAGCTAGTGAAGTTGAGCATTTTTTCATATGACTATTAGCCATTGTATGTCATATTGAGAGAAGTGTCTGTTCAGGTCCTCTGCCCATTTTTTAATTGGATTGTTTGTATTTTTTATTGTTGATTTTTATATATTTTGGATATTAGGCCCTTATCAGAGGTGTTGTTTGCAAATATCTTCTCCCATTCAATTGTTTGCTTCTTTGCTTTGTTGATTTTGTTTTTGTTTCTGTTTTTGCTGTGCAGAAGCTTTTTAGTTAGATGTAGCCCCATTCATTTTTATTTTTGCTTTTACTTCCCTTGACTTTGAGGTCAAATTCATAAAATTCTCTTTAAAACTAAGGTTGATGAGTTAGCACCTATGTTTTCTTCTATGCAATTTATTGTTTCAGGTCTTATCTTTAGGTCTTTGATCCATTTTGAGTTAATTTTGGTGTATAGTGACAGACGGCAGTCAAATCATTCTTTTGTACGTGGCTTTCCAATTTTTCCAGTACCATTTATTGAAGAGGCTTTATTTTTTCTATTTTCTGTTTTTGGCTCCTTCATTGAAAATTATTTGCCCATACATACAGGAGTTTATTTGGGGGCTCTCAATTTTGTTTCATTGGTCTGTGTATCTGTTTTTCTGCCAATACCATGCTGTTTGTTTATTGTCACTTCGTAGTTAGACAGTGTGATACCTCTGGACTTGTTCTTTTTTTCTCAGGATTGCTTTGACTATTCAGGGTCTTTCATGCTTCCATACAAATCAGATGATTTTTTGTTCTATTTCTTTAAAAAATGCCATTGAGATTTTTATGGGCATTGCATTAAATCTATATATTGCTTTGGACAATAAGATCATTTTATCTCTATTGATTCTTCTGATACATGAACATGGAAAGTCTTTTCATTCCTTTGTGTTTTCTTCAATTTCTTTTAATAACGTCTTATAGTTTTCAGTGTATAAGTTCACAAATTTAATTAGATTTATTCCTAGGTATTTTATTCTTTTCATTGTAATTGCAAAAGAAATTGCTCTTTTCATTTCTTTTTCTGAAAATTCATTGCTAGTGGAATGCTATGGATTTTTATACATCAATTTTGTATCCTACAAATTTATTGTATTTGTTTATTGTTTCTAATAGTTTTTGGTAGAGTCTAGGATTTTCTATATAAAAGATCACGTCATCTGTAAAAAGTGACAATTTAACTTCTTTATTTTCAATTTGGATGCCACTTGAAAGGCTTTTTGAAGGAGGTAAGAAATTTGCTGAGCCTGAAGAAAAGTAAGTAATGACATATGAATAGACAAAAGAGTATTCAGAGAAATTCAATTCAATTTAATTTAACGGTTAAAGAGTACAGACTCTGGAACAAGATTGTGATTGTTAGATAACTAGTTTTTCTACTTACTAGCTGCATGACCTCATGTAAGTTACTAAATTTTCTATACCTCAGTGTATTCCTTTGTAAAATGGGGATTATTATAATGTCTACCTCAAATGTTGTGATTATGTTTAAAAGCACTTAATAATGTTAGTAGTTGTGGATGCTTAGAAAGGAAATACCTACCAAGAAGGACTCCTTTTGGCTCACTGGGCTCAAATTTTAAAAAAGCAGAGCATGGCTGCCATTTCTACACAGGAGCCCGTCACACAAACTGTACTTTAGGAAGAAGACTGCACTGAACTGCCTGTCTGCACTGTTTCTGACATTTGAGCCAATCCTTATAAAAGAATTCCTGGATTTCTATTTCAACCAATAGGACTTAGGCTTTCCCCATCCAATTGGAGCTTCAGAGCTATTTCCTCATCAGCATCTTCACCATCCAATCAGAGCAGCTCTATTCTGACCAATCAGGACAGTGCTTTTTGAACCAATCAAATTGCAAGGATTTGAAGTCCTCATTTGCATGAGGATGAATCAATCAAGGACCAGGGACAGGGACTTCTCTTTATATAAGTCAGCTCCCCTCTGGCTCAGGTGATACACTTTTCCATTGAAGACTGAAGACATCTTGCAGGAGCAGACCAAGTAGAACAGAATATCTAGCCAGGGATGGCCACCCTATCCCAGGGCCACATCACAGATGTGCTGTTCCACAGCCATGCTGTCTCATAATTGAGCTATAACATTATTGAACTGTTATCACAGTCATGCTCTATAACAATTGAGCTCTTTGCACTGCATAAAATTTTCTTCACCACCACACTCCAAATTGGAGATTGGTGCCAATGACCATGGGTTGACATGAATATCATTAACAGTGCACCTAAAATGTGGTATCTAGCATGATTTTTTATTCTTTGAGTACTGAAAGGCAGGTTGCATTATCTTCTGAGCTATCCAATGTCTGTTGGAGTAAAACATTTTGAGAGAGATAACGGGTAACCATAATACAAAGCAACGTATGAAAGTGCCCCAAGTGAAAGAGGGATTCAAGAAATATTGTTGATGGGCCTGTGTTACTATTTTTCCAGGACCAGCAGGAAGTGGCTGGGGGGCCCTTGAAGTCAAGCTCTGCTGCCTATTGTAAAACCACATCTGTCTGGCCTTCTGCACCTCATTAAAGTCTTATCTCACTTCACTGGAACAGCTCTGATCTTTGAACTTGTTACTCTGAGGCTTGTAGGATGTGCTATCACACTTATGGTCTTTTCTGAGGGGCAGGTTTGCCCAAGGTTTCTAGGAAAGTCAGTGAGTTGAAAATTTAGAAAGGATTATATCACCAGTGATAGGAAGCTGAACAAAAAGCAAAGGGCAAAAGAACTTTACTTTTTGAGCCTAGTATGTTCCTATTCCTAATCCTCCTATTCCTCCTCCTACTGCTATACATATATACAAACACACACACTTTTTCTTCTTTTTTAAAAAAAAATTAACAATAACTTTTATTTTTCCATTATAGTTGGCATACAATACTATATTAATTTCAGGTGTACAGCATAGTGATTAGGCATCTATTTAACTCACAAAGTGATCACCTCAATAAATCTAGTACCCCTCCAACACCATACATAGTTATTACAATATTATTGGCTATATTCCGTATGCTATCCTTTATATCTTCATGACTATTTTGTAACTATCAATTTGTACTTCTTAATCTTTTCTCCCTTTTTTACTGACCGCTTCCCCCCAATCCTCCTCCCATCTGGTAACTTTCAAAATATTCTCTGTATCTATGAGTTTGTTTCTGGATTTTTTTGTTCGTTTGTTTATTTTGTTCTTTAGATTCTACATGTACATGAAATCATATGGCATTTGTCTTCCTCTATCTGACTCACTCTACTCAGCACACTACCCTCTAAGGTCCATCGTGAAATATCATTTTCCATCCCATTACTTTTAGTTTGTGTGTGTCGTTTAATCTGAAGTGAGTCTCTTGGAGGCAGCTTATGTAAGGGTCTTGTTTTCTTATCCATTAACCACCCTTTATTTTGATTGGAGCATTTAATTCATTTTCATTTGAAGTACGCATTGATAGATATGTAGTTATTGCTATTCTTTATTTAGACTTTTGACACATATTTTTTCTTCTTCTTAAAGAAGTCCCTCCAACATTTATTGTAATACTGGCTTAGTGGTAATGAACTTTAGTTTTTTCTTGTCTAGGAAGCTCTTTATCTGTCCTTCAATTCTAAATGATAACTTTGCTGGGTAAAGTAATCTTGGTTGTAGGTCCTGGGTTTTCATCACTTTGAATATTTTGTGCCAAGCCTTTCTGCCTGTAAAATTTCTGTTGAGAAATTGATTGTCAGTCTTATGGGAGCTCCCTTGTATGTAACTAATTGCTTTTCTCTTGCTGCATTTAAGATTAGTTCTCTGTATTTAACCTTTGGCATTTTAATTATGATGTGTCTTGGTGTTGGCTTCTTTGGGTTCATCTTGTTTGAGACTCTTAGAACTTCCTGATGTTATATTGTCTATTTCCCTCACCAGGTTAGGGAAATTTTCCATCATTATTTTTTCAAATAGCTTTTTCATTTCCTCTCTCTCTCTCTCACTTCTCCTTCTGGTATCCCATATAATTCAAATGTTGTTACACTTGACATTGCCCCAGAAGCCCTTAAACTATCTTCATTTTTTTGGATTTTTTGTTGTTGGTGGTGGTGGTGTTAAATTGGGTATCCTCTGCTACTTCATCCTCTATATTGCTGATTCAATCCTCCATTTCCACCATTCTATTGTTTCCCTTTAATGTACTCTTCATCTCAGATAATGTATTCTTCATTTCTGACTGGCTCTATGTTATGTTTTTCATCTCCATTTTTATGTTTTCTATCTTTTTGTTAAAGTTTTCACTGCATTCATCTACTCTTCCCCTAAGTTCATTGAGCATTCTTATTACCAGGTTTTTGAACTCTGAATCTGATATATTGCTTGTCTTCATTTTGGTGAATTCCTTTTCTGGAGCTTTGTTCTGTTCTATCCTGTGGGGCATGCCTCTTCGTCTCCCCATTTAACTTCCTCCCCTGTGTCTGTTTCTATGTATTGCATAGGGCTCCTAAGTCTTCTGGACTTAGTAGAGCGGCTTTATGTAGTAGGTGTGCTGTGGGGCCCCTTGGCACAGACCTGGGAGGGGTCTAGCAGCAGGCCGAGTTCAGCTGCAGCCTGTGCCTCTCTGGGGCCACCGGGTAAGAGTCACCAAGCAATCCACATGTGGCTGCCACCCATGCTGGGCTTATAGGTGCCTCGAAGGGCCAAGTCAGAAACCGAGGCCAGCTGCCACTTGTGTGGGGCTTGGGGCTGCTCAGCAAGATGTACAGGGCATGCTGAGGCCAGATGCTGCTTCTTTGAGTTTCGTGAGCCTTTGAGAGATTTTATGAAATGTTGCAGCAGGAACTAAGACAGCCTGTTTGTATGGAATAAATCACTGGAAGCAGCTTGGGTAGGCCCACAAGTTGGGAGTGCAGATCAATTTGGGGAATATTGACAACAATATTGAGTCTAGGTTTGTTAAATTATATTTTTCAGGAATTTGTTCATTTCATCTAACTATTCACACTAATGACCTTTTTAAATAAACTTTCTTGTTAACTTTTTCCTAATTTTATTTAGATATAATTGACATGGAACACTGTAAATTTAAGGTATACAACATAATGATTGGCTTACATATATCATAAAATGATTACTACAATGTTTACTTAACATCATCAGTCATATAGATACAAAAAAAAAGAAGAAATATTTTTTCCTTGTGATGAGAACTCTTAGGATCTACTCTCTTAATAACTTTCTTACATTCCATACTGCAGTGTTAGCTGTAATCATCATGTTGTATATTGCATTCCTAGTATTTACTTATGGTATAACTGGAATTTTGTACCTTTTGACCACCTTTACCCAACTGCGACTCCCACATCCTGCCTCTGCTAACCACAAATCTGATCTCTTTTGCGTTGTGTTTGGCTTTTAATTTTTTAATTAAAAATTAAAATTAATAAGTTCCACATGTAAGTGAGATTCTACATATAGTATTTGTCTTTCTGTCTGGTTTATGTCACTTAGCATAATGCACTCAAACTTCATCCATATTATCATAAATGGTAGTATTTTCTCATTTTTATATTTATATAGCTGAATAATATTTCATTGTGTGTATATATATCATGACTTCTTTATCTATTTATCTACATTCATCTATAGATGGACACTTAGGTTGTTTCATGTCTTGGCTACTGTAAATAATGCTGCTATGAACTTGGGGTTGCAGATATCTCTTCAACATAATGTTTCCTCTTCAATTCCTTCAGATATATTCCCAGAAGTGGAATTGCTGGATTATATGGTAGTCCTACTTTTAATTTTTTAAAGAACCTCCATACTGTTTTCCAAAGTGGCTACACCAATTTACAATACCACCAAAAGGTCATGAGGGTTCCCTTTCCTCTATATCCTCCCCAGCATCGGTTATCTCTTGTCTTTTTTATTATAGCCATTCGAATAGGCGTAAGGAGACATCTTACTGCTGTTTTAATTTGAATTTCCCTGGTAATTAGTGATGTCAAGAAATTTTTTATATACTTTTTAGTTCTTCATATATCTTCTTCAGAAAAATGTCTATTCATGTTCTTTGCCCATTTTTTGCTGAGTTGTATGAGTTCTTTACATATTTTGGATATTAACCTTTATCAGATATACAATTTGCAAATATTTTTCAGTTTTGTAGGTTATTCTTTCATTTGGCTGATTGTTTCTTTAGCTCTGCAGAAGCTTTTTAGGTTGGTTTAGTCCACTTGTTTATTTTTTATTTTGTTCCTTGTGCTTTAGGTATCATATCAAAAAAGTTATTACCAAGACCCATGCCAAGGAGCTGTTTTCCTGTTGTTGTTTTTTTCTAGGAGTTTTATGGTTTCCAATATTAAATTTAACTCTGTAGTGCACTTCAAGTTAATTTTTGTGACTGGTGTAAGACAAGGAGCTAGTTTCATTCTTTCACACGTGAATATCCAATTTTCCCTGCACCATTTATTGAAGAGACGTACTTTTCTCCATTGAGTATTCTTGGCTTCCTTGTCAAGCATTATGCATGGGTTTATTTCTAGGCTCTTGATTCTGTTCCTTATGTCTGTTTGTATGCCAGTACCATACTGTTTTGACTACTATAGCTTTACAATATAGCTTGAAATTAGGACGTGTGATGCCTCCCAATTTGTTCTTATTTCCCAGGATTGCTTTGGCTTTTTGGGATCTTTTGTAGTTTCATGTAAATTTTAGGATTGTTTTTTCTACTTCTGTGAGAAACGCCACTGGAGTCTTGATGGGAGTTGCTTTGAGTAGTATGAACATTTTAACAATATTGATTCTTTCAATCCATGAACAAGGGATACCTTTTCATTTATTTGGATCTTCTTTGATTTCTTTCATCAATGTCTTGTAGTTTTCAATATAGCGATCTTTCACTTCTTTGATTAATTTTTTTCCTAAGTTGTTTATTTTTTTCTGTTGCTATTATAAATGTGATTGTTCTTTTTTTTCAGAAATTCGTTGTTAGTGTATAGAAATGCTACTGATTTTTGAATGTTAATTTTGTATCCTGCAACTTTACTGAATTTGTTGATAACATCTAACAGATTTTTGATGGAGTCTTTAAGATTTTCTCTATATAAAATCATCTCTTCTGCAAATAGAGAAAATTTTACTTCTTTCCAATTCTGATGCCCTTTACTTCTTTTTCTTGTCTGATTGCTCTGTCTAGGACTGCTAGTACCATGTTGAATAGCAGTGGTTAGAGTGGAAACCCTTGTATTGTTTCTGATCTTAGAGGAAAAATTTTCAAACTTTCATTATTGAGTATAATGTTAATTGTGATCTTGTCACATATGACCTTTATTATGCTGAGATATGTTCCTTTTATACCTAATGTGTTAAGAGGGGGGGTTTTTTGTGTCATGAATGGATGTTAATTTTACCAAATGTTTTTTCTGCATCTATTGAAATGATCATTTGATTTTTCCTTCATTCTATTAATATGATGTATCATGGTTGATTTGCATGTTGAATAATCTTTGCCTCTCAATAATAAATCCCACTTGACCATGGTGAATGCTTTTTAATGTGCTTCTGAATATGGTTTGCTAGTGTTTTATTGAATTTTTTGCATCCATATGCATCAGGGATATTGGCTCCTGGTTTCTTTCTTTTTTTATCTTCTCCTTCCTCTCCTTCTCCTCCTTCTCCTCCTTCTCCACCTTCTCCTCCTTCTCCCCCTTCTTCCCCTTCTTCCCCTTCTTCCCCTTCTTCTCCTTCCTCCTCCTCCTCCTCCTCCTCCTCCTTCTTTCTTCTTTCTTCTTCCTCTTTCTTCGTCATGTCACTGTCTGGTTTTGGTACCTGGGTAATTCTGGCCTGATAAAATGTGTTTGAAAGCTTTCCTTCCTCTTCAATTTTAATTTTTTGGAATAATTTGAGAAGTATAGGTATTAACTCTTTAAGTGTTTGAAAGAATTTTCCTGTGAAGCTGTCTGGTTCTGGACTTCTATTTTTTGGTAGTTTTTAAATTACTGATTCGATTTCATTACTTATAATCAGTCTATTCAGATTTTCTATTTCTTTATGTTTATTTTTGGAAAGTTGTGTGTTTCTAGAGATTTATTCTTCTAGGTTTTTCAATTTGTTAGCATGTACTTGTTCATAGTAGTCTCTTATGATCCTTTGTATATATATGGTGTCAAGTTTTAACCTCTTTTTCATTTCTGATTTTATTTATTTGGGCTCTCTCTCTCTCTCTCTCTCTCTCTCTCTCTCTCTCTCTCGTCTGGCTAAAGGTTTATTGATTTTATCTTTTCAAAAAATTAATTTTTAGTTTCCCTGATCTCTTCAATTATTTTTTAGTCTCTGTTTCATTTATTTTGGTGCTGATCTTTATTATTTCTTTCCTTTTATTAACTTTCGACTTTGTTTGTTCTTTTTTTAGTTCCTTTTTAGGAGTAAAGTTAGATTGTATATTTGAGTTTTTTCTTGTTCAGGGAGGCAGGCCTATATAACTATAAACTTCCCTCTCAGAACTGCTCTTGCTGCATCCCATAGGTTTTGGCAAGTTGTAGTTCCATTTACATTTTTCTCTAGGTATTTTGTGATTTCCTCTTTGATGTCTTCATTGGCCCATTTGTTGTTTATTGTCTAGGTGTTTGTGGGTTTTTTTTTTTGCAGTATTATTCTTATAATTGATTTCTAGTTATGGTGTTGTGGCCAAAAAAGATGCTTGATATGATTTCAGTCTTCTTAAATTTATTGAGTCTTGTTTTGTGGCCTGTAATGTGATCTATCCTGGAGAACATTCCATGTGTACTTGAAAAGAAGGTGCATTCTGCAGTTCTGGGATAGAATGTTCTGTATATATCTATTAAATTTATCTGACCTAATGTGTCATTTAAGGCCAATGTTTCCCTTTTGGTTTTCTGTCTGGATGATCTATCCATCAATGTAAATGGGGTATTGAAGTCCCTTACTATTATTGTGATGATATCAGTTTCTTCCTTTATGTCTGTCAATATTTGCTACATATATTTAAATGCTCCTATGTTGGGTGTATAAATATTTACAAATGTTATCTCTTTTTCTTGTACTACTTCTTTATTGGTAAGTAATGCCCTTCTTTGTCTTTTGTTACAGTCTTTGTTTAAAACCTATTTTGTTTAATACCTCAGCTTTCTTTTATTTCCATTTGTATATAATTTCTTTTTCCTTCCCTTCACTTTCAGTTTGTGTGTCTCTTTAGATCTTAAGTGAGTCTCTTATAGGCGGCATATGTACAGTTCTTGTTTTTTAAATCCATTCAGCTACTCTATATCTTTCAATTGGAGCATTTAGCACATTTATATTTATAGTAATTATTTATAAGTAGGTACTTATTACCCTTCTGTTCATTGATTTTGATTGTTTTTGTAGTTCTCTGTTCCTTTCTTCTTCTCTTGGTCTCTTCCCTTATAGTTTGATGTTTTTCTTTAGGGTTTTTTTTTTGTATCTGTTGTAGGTTTTTGGTTTGTGGTTATCATGAGGTTCACATATATATATAGTTTAACTTCTAACTTATTCTAAAAGCATTATAATTTTACTCACTTTCCTACATTTTATATTTTTGACATCACATTTTACATCTTTTTATTCTGTGTCCTTTGCTATTTATTATAATTTTAATTGATTTTCATACTTTTGTCTTCTAACCTTAATTCTGGCTTTTAAAGTGGCTTACCTAATGTTCTTACTATATATATGCTTTTACTGGTGAGATTATTTTCTTATTTGTAATTATGACCTTTTCTTTTCTGCTTAAAGAAGACCTTTCAAAATTTC
>NW_006443138.1:32240513-32252759 GCF_000325575.1 Pteropus alecto
TTGTTATTGTTTTTTTTTTTTTGCTTATTTCAGAAATTCATTATCTTTCCTTCAATTCTGAGTATTAACCTTGTTAGGTAGAGTATTCATGTTTGCAAGTTTTTGTTTTTCAGCTATAAATTCTTCAAATAAGTTTTCTGCCCCTTTCTCTCTCTGTCTTATTTCTGTGATCTTTATAATTTTAACATTAGTACATTTGATGTTATCTCAGAGGTCCCTTAAACTATCCTCATTTTTAAAAATTCTTTTTTTTTTTTGCTGTTCTAATTGAGTTCCACTATTTTGTCTTCCAGATCACTAATTCATTCTTTTGTATCATCTAATTTGATGTTGATTCCCTCCAAGTTATTCTACTTATCATCATCATCATCATCATCATCATCTTAGTTATTATTCCAGCTGTGATTGTTTTTTCTATTTTTTAACTCTTTGTTGAAATTCTTACTCTATTCCTTCGTTCTTCTCCTGAGTCCAGTGAGCATCTCTATGACCATTACTTTGAATGCTTTATCGGGTAAGTTACTTACCACCATTTCATTAGAGAATGTTTATGGAGTTTTATATTGTTCATTCATTTGGTGTCTCCTCATTTTATTTGACTTTCTATATTTGGTTCCATGAATTAGGCAAAAGAGCTACCTCTCCCAGTTTAAAAGGAGTAGCCTTATGTGGGAGTGTCTCCAGTATAGGTTGTGTGTTCCAGGAAGCTTTAGCAGGCTGGATGGAGTTGGAGCAGCCATGGGCCATGGGAGTACTGGGGTGCACTGTACCTGAGCCACCTTGACAGGCTAGCTGGAGCTGGAGCAGATGCAGGCTGGGAATAGTACTGTGGCCATCTTGGTAGGCTGGTTGGAGCTAGATACTTCTTCCAGTCTTGAAGGAGTAACCTTGTGTGGGAGATGTCACTTGGGGTCCAGAAGAGCAATCCCCCTGACCTCTAAAGGTAGGTGCTCCAGAGCCATCTCTTACAGAGTCACATGAATGGGGCTGCTTGCCTGCTGAGTCTGTGAGTGCTGTGCATGAGCAGTACAGGGCTGTGGGCTCACCTGCCAATGCTAGCAGGTTTGATTGAGAGTATGAAACTGGCACCCACCAACGCCAGTGCCAACAAAATGGAAGAAGCCTGTAAGAATGGCAACCACCAGTGTTCCAATGCTGGAAAGAGTCCTAGCAGACTCTGCCCCTCTGGAAGACACCCCGAGATTTGCAAGTGTATCTGCTTCACACGTGGTCTAGGATCTTCAAACTGTTATTTATTATTACACTGAATCTTAGGCAATGTAGTTCTTCTCAGAAGCCCTTTAAGAGCAGCATCCTTGCTTACTATAGCCCTATGATTCTCCTGAATGAAAGCCCCATTGGTTTTCAGAGACAGAGGTTTTAGGGGCTTATCTCTCTGGTGCAAAATCCAGGGGCTGGGGTGCCTAGTGTAAAATACAAATCTCCACTCCTAAGGAGAAGCTATATTTATTGACTTACTTTCATATCCTTCCTGATTGTGAGTCACCATGTCAGAATGGGGAGTTAGGGCAAAAGCATGTCTCTGCCTCTCCTACCATTCTCAATAATGACTCTTTTACCCTTTGTTGTAGAGTAGGTGTTCAGCTAGTTCTCATGTTCTTTTCAAAGGGATTTTTTTTTATGTGTAGATATATATATTGTTGTGTCTATGGGAATAGGTGAATTCAGAATCCTTCTATACTTCCCTCTTGAATCACATTAATTCTCTAAATTTTACTTAATGAAAATCTTCTAGGGTGAATTTTCTTAGCTTTTCCTTTCTTTTTTTATTTTAATAATTTTTACATTTTCTATTACAGTTGACATACAATATTATATTAGTTTCAGAGGTATAATATAGTGATTAGGCATTTATTTATCCTAAATAATCACCCAATAAGTTTAGTACCCATCTGAAACCATATATAGTTATTACAATGTTATTGACTATACTTCTTATCCCTATAACTATTTTGTAACTACCAATTTGTACTTCTTAATCCCTTCCTCTTTTTCACCTACCCCCAACCCCTTTCCCATCTGATAACCATTAAAATATACTCTGCATCTATGAGTTTGTGTCTGATTTGTTCATTTATTTTGTTCTTTAGATTCACATATACATGAAATCATATGGCATTTGTCTTTCTCTGTCTGACTTACTCCACTCAGCATAATTCCCTCTGGGTCCATCCATGTTGTTACAGATAGCAATATTTCATTCTTTTTTATGCTCAATATTCCATTGTATTATTCCATCGCAATATTCCATTGTACCACCTCTTCTTTATTTATCCATCCATTGATGGACACCCAAGTTGACTCTTGCAAATAATGCTATAGTGAACATATGGCCCTGACCAGATCATTCAGTTTCTCCCCATATGTTGCTGGTCACCTTCAAGCTGCTGCCCCAGCCCTGGATCTCAGAGCAAGTGAATTCATCATTGACTAAGTCCAGGTACAAGACCTTTAAGAGGAACCCCTGGACCACAGCAGCCATCTATCTCTCTCGGCCACAGTCTCTGCTCTTTTTCACAGCCAAAAGTTGTGAGGACTTCTCTTCCCAGTAATGGAACCCTGGGCTGGGTAGCCTGATGCGGGGCTTGGACCCCTTGATCCTCAGCAGAGGGACTTCCACTGATTTCTCCTGATTTCTAACCACTACACATGGTTATGGGAACAGCCTCTTTCACATCACCTTTCCTACCAGTCTTCAGGTGGCTTCCGTATATCCTTAGGCATGAGACTTCTGTTCAGTTGGACTTCAGGCAATTCCTAATGGTGTTTGTTCTGTAGTTGTAATTTTGAAGTGGTAGCAAGAGGAAGCAAGCACAGTGTTTAATCTGCTCTGCCATATTTACCAAAAGACCAGTTTTTATTTTCTTAAATTGTACTTATTATTAAAATATTTTTTATTGGAAATATGTTATTCTGGTTTGGCAGTTATTTTCTTTCAGTATATTGAAGATATTATTCCAACATTGGTTAGAATGGTTCTAGACAAGATGGCATTGTAGGTAAACACAGTGCTCCCCTCCTCCCATGGCCACATTAAAATTACAACTAAATTGTAGAAAAATCGACCTGGAAAACCACTTGAAGACTAGCTGAATGGAATACCTATAACTAAGGATATAAAGAGGCTGCATCAAGACTGGTAGATGGGGTGGAGATTCAAAACAGGCTGGTCTCACAGCCATGCGTGGTGCCTGAAAGTCAGGAGGGATATCTCAATGGTAGAGATCTCTACTAAGAAGCAAGGAGTCCCAGTCGGGCTTCCCATTTCATAGCTCTAGTGCCGAGAAGAGTGGTCCCACAACAGCTGGCTATGAAGATTAGCAGAAATTCTGTCCCATCCTGGTAAGACTTAGGACTGATGGAAACCCAGACATTCTCTTAAATGGCCTGCATACAGAATCACTCCCTCACAGGCACTCATCTAAGCTCCAAAGAGGGGATAGCAGCTTGAAAGGTGCCAGAGACATACAGGGAAAAACCAAATGTGTGGCTTCAGGTCAAGAGCCACCATTGTCCCTGTATTGAGTTCTCACCCCATACAGCCTGGAGGGTCAGGCAGATGCCAAATCTGAATCTGCATTGACCTGATAAACACTGCTCACCCTACCCCTTGACAACCTGAGACCCTGCCTTACCAACTCAGTGAAGATTCTCTCCAGGTAAGATGAAGAGTTGTTGGAAACCAGGCATTCTCCCCAAAGCATCACACGGACTTGCTCACAAGCACTCATCTTCAGCTCCAGTGAGGGGAAAACAGCTTGAAAGATGCCAGATACATACTGGGAGAAACTGAATTGTGTGGCTTCAGAATTAGGGCCAACATTGTCCTGTGTTGAGGCATCCCTACACATAGCCTGCAGGGTCAGGCACATGTCAAATCTGAATCTGCATTTACCTGGTGAATACTGTTCACTCCACCCTGGCAACTATTTGAAACTTCACTCCACCCAACTCACACAATGCCTCAGAACCTGCTGTAAGCTTCCTTAAAAACTCTTCAAATTCTGCAGGCCCTAAGCAGGTGGTGGCTGTCCTTGGTGTGCCCTGTGCCTTTCACTGAGTGGTCTCAGGACCCTCATGTGTGGCAACCAGCCTCAAAGTGTGGCCTCTCCCATGTGTCTCCAGCCCAGCACAGGCAGCTTCCAACCATAAATCACCTTGTAGATATTACTACATGGCCTAGTACCAGACACAGGCAGCAGCTGACCTCGGCCTGGACTGCAACTCCTGTGGTCTTGGCCAGTTTTCACAGCCAGTCACCCTGAAGGTCAACCCCACCCACTGACATGCCAATAACAATAAAGTCTCTATTACAACAGGACAACACACAAAATCAACACAAGAGACACCACTGAGCTCTCTCTAGTGACAAGGGAAACTGTGCTACTGGACCCCACAGGACACCCACTAAATAGGGCCACCCTGCCAAGACTGGGATATGTAGCAGGTCTACTTAAAAAAAACAAACAGAGAGGCAGCCAAAATGAGAAGATAAAAAAGATGTTCCAAATGAAAAAAAAAAAAAAAACAGGGAAAAACTCCAGAAAAAGAACTAAATGAAATGGAAGCAAGCAAACTACCAAATACAGCAAACAGAAGAAGAATAGGTGAACTCAGTTAGAACTTGAACAAAGAGAGAGTAAGCATTAAAAGAGACATAGAAAGCATTAAAAAACAGAAATTAAGAATACAATAACTGATATGAAGAATACATTATAAGGAATCAATAGCAGATTAGATGAAGCAGAGGACTGAACCAGTGACTTGGAAGACAATGTAGCAGAAAAATACCCAATTGAACAACAAAAAATTGTTTTTGAAAAAAAATGAGAAGCATTGTGGCTTGAGGGGTCCCCTTGTTCTCTTGAAACAAGTTGAATAGCAATAATTTAATAAAAGGTTCCCAGCCTAATACATTAATACTTCTGAGAGAGCTATGCACCAAACCATCTGAATTGGGGCTAATTGGACAAGCGAGAGAGAAGGAAAGCGGGAGGAGCAGGGACAGGTGCTGCAGATGTAGCCAGGAGCTCCCTGTAGGAGTGAGGAAGAAGGGAGTAATCAAGATGTGGCATGCACTCTCTGCAGCTATGAGCTTTATTGCTTACATGATCAGCATAAATTGTGACAGAACCAAGTGATCAGGGCTGAGATGTTATACAGAGGTGCAGCAGCTCTGTCTTAGCAGCTGCCATTGCCAGGCAGAAAGCAGAGACACAGAGCTTGGCCACCTCCTTCTACTCTCCCAGAGCTCACCTCCTTGCAGCCTCTCAGTCCCCAGTGAACACTGCATCAGTAAGTGTGGAGCTACCAAGAAAGGAGTCTGCAGCCCCGGGAACTGAGTAGCTTCTGAGTGGCAAATGCAGTGGGCACACTGGGCTGGTTCCAGTGACCAGGGAGTACATATAGAGGTGAAGCAGCTGAGGCCTGGTGGCCACCATTACTGGGAAGAAAACAGCCACAGGCACCGTGGCCTCCACCAACTCACCTGCCCCCACCAATTCAGGCTGATCTTGGCAGAATCAGTGGGGCAATTCAGGCAGAACAATACTGTTTTTGGTTGCTGGGGCAGTCATTGGACTTCAGAGGTTCTTCAGGGGCACTTCAGGGGCTCAGAACCCCATGGCACAGCATCTTCTCCCAAGAAGTGGAGCCCTGAGACTGAGGCATCCTGGTCACAGAGGAGACAAACACTTCCTCAAAGAATAAAGGGCATTTTTTTTTTTTGGCCTGGGTGGTGTGGGAGACTTGTGCATCATCGACTGGAAAAAAAAAAGGAAAACCTCTTCATATTAACATGCTAAAGAGGGATCACTCTTAATAACAGTAAATTGATTTTAAAAAGCAGAGTTCATTCCCAAAATTTTTAGGTGGAGAAATAATCCATTAAATACTGTGAATAACAAAGGTGACAAGGCAGCTCGGAAAGAAAATGAAAAATCTCCAGAAAATAAACTTAAAGATATAGAAATATGTGATATAAATGACGGAGAATTCAAGATTTCAGTTCTAAAAAACTCAATGAGATGCAAGAAAACTCACATGGGCAGTTTAAAGGACTCAGAAACAAAACCAATAAACAAAAGGAATACTTTACCAAAGAAATTGAAACTTAAAAAAAAAAAAAGAACTAAATAGAACTTCTGGAGCTGAAGAATTCAATAAAAGAGATGAAGAATAAAATAGCAAGCTTCAGAAATAAAGCAGACCAGATGGAGGAAAGAATTAGTAATGTCAAAGATAAAAATCTAGGAATAATTCCCATAAAAGAAGAGAGACTCTAGACTAAAAAAAAAAAAAAAGAAAGAAAGAAAGAAAGAAAAAGAAAAAAAGAAAGAAAGAAAGAAAGAAAGAAAGAAAGAAAGAACTCGTTAAAGAAATATCTGACTCCATCAGAAAGAGCAATATAAGAATAATGGGTATGCAAGAAGGTGAAGGGAACAGAGAGCCTATTCAAACAAATACTCAATGAGAACTTCCCAAACCTATGGAAATAACTGGATCCTCAAATCTAAAGGATGAACAGAACACCTAATTATCTCAATCCAAAAGGCCTCCTCCAAAGCACATTATATTAAAACTGTCAAAAATTAATAACACAGAAAGAATCCTCAAGGCAGCCAGAGAGGTAACCTAGAAAGGAAACCCCATTAGATTCTCATCTGACTTCTCAGCAGAAACTCTAAAAGCTAGGAGTGAGTGGAATAAGTTCAAGCTGTTGAAAGAGAGAAATTATTAGCTAAGAATAATATATCTAGCAAATTCTCTTTTAGATATATGAAAGAGAAATAAAGATCTTTTCAGACATATAGAAGCTGAGGGAATTTTCCACCACACGGGAATTTTCAAGTACTTTCTTCAGTACAGAAAGTACTGAAGAAGTTCATTTTACCTGAAACAAAAAGATAAAAAGATGCAAAACTATGAGTAAAATGACTAACAGACAGATAGAAACAGGAAATTGCAACCTTTATTCAAAATAAGTTTCTGTAAACTTAAATATTACATAATGGTTAAAGGAGGTAAAAATGTTTTTAAAAAAGAAGAAAAAGTCAATAACTGCTGCAACTCAGAAATGAACTCACAGCATAAATAGGGATAAAGACAAGAAAAACAGAAAAGAGGAGGCTGTAAAGGTATGAATTTGCAAAGGGGAATGGAGAGAAGACACACAAAAGAAAAGACTATTGTATATATGAAACTGTTTTTACATAAACTTAATGATAATTATGCAAAAAAAAAAAATCCAGAACTGAAACATATAACATAAAAAAGAAGAAACAGAGGGAAAAATAATAGAATATGACCAAACTAAAGTAATAGAAACACAAGGGCAAAGAAACAATGGAGACACCAAGCTACAAGAAAGCAAAAGATAAAATGGCTATCGGAAAAACTTATATATCTGTAATCACCCTAAATGTAAATGAACTGACCTCACCAACAAAAAATAAAAAAAATAAAAAGAAGAACAGAGTAGCAGATTGGGTCATAAAACAAAACCCAACCACATGCTCCCTTCAAGAGACACATCTCACATGCAAGGACAAATATAGACTCAAATGAAAGGGTGCAACACAACACTCCAAGCAAATGGCAGCCAGAGAAAATTGGGTGTAGCCATACTTATATTTGGAAAACTAGACTTCAAGATAAAAAAGGTAAGAAGAGGGAAAATGGACATCTCATAATGATAAAGGGGACAATACATCAAGAAGACATGACACCTATCAATATATATGTTCCCAATTATAAATAAATAATATATAAAGCAATTACTAACAGAATTAAAGGGAGAAACGGATAAAAGCACAATGATAGTAAAGGATCTAAATACCCTCTTGACAGCTATGGATATATCATCAAACAGAAAGTCAATAAGAAAATGTCAGCCTTAAATGATACATTAGACCAATTAGACATAATCAACATTTACAGAGCTTTACATTCCAAAACACCAGATTATACATTCTTTTCTAGTGCACATGGAATCAAGGATAGACTATATTTTGGGACACAAGACTAGCCTCAACAAATTTAAGAAGAATGAAATAACATCCAGTATATTCTCTGAAAATAATGCTTTGAAACTAGAGATCAAGTGCAAAAAGAAAGAGGGAAATACCACAAACATATGGAGATTAAACAACATACTGCTAACGAACAACCAGAGAGATCAAGAGATACATAGGAACAAATGAGAATTAAAATACAGATAGCAATACTTTTGGGATATAGCAAAAGTCTTAGTAAGAGAAATCATTACAGGCCTATTTCAGAAACAAGAGATATCCCAAATAAAACAACCTAATGTTACATCTTAAAGAACTAGAAAATAAGAAAAAATGAAGCCCAAAGTCAGCAAAAGGAAAGAAATCATAAAAATTAGAGCATAATTAAAAGATTAAGAACAAAAAGATAATAGAAAAAAATTAATACAACTAAGAGCTGGTTCTTTGTAAAGATCAATAAACTTGACAATCCCCTGGTTAGACTCATCAAGGAAAAAGGATGAAAGACACGAATAAATAAAACAAAAAATATAAGTGGAGCGGTTATGATGGATACCACAGATATACAAAGAATCATACAAGAACACTATGAAAGACTATATGCCAGTAAATTCAATAACCTAGAAGAAATGGAGAAGTTCTTAGAAACATACAACCTTCCTAGACTGAATCATGAAAAACTAGAAAATCTAAATAGATTAATCAACTGTAAATAAATGGAAACTACCATCAAAAATCACATATAAAAGTAAAATCCAGAACTACATGGCTTTACTAAGGAATTCTACCAAACATTCAAAGATGATTTAATACCTGTCCTTCTCAAATTTTTACAAAAAATTGAAGAAGAGGCAATATTTTCTAACTCATTCATGAGGCCAACATTACACTGATAATAAAACCTGGTAAGTATAACACACACACACACAAACACATACACACACATGCGTGTGTGCGCACACAAACACACACACACACACACACACACACACACACACACTGCAGAGCAATGTCTCTGATGAATACAGGTGCAAAATCCTAAACAAAATCCTAGCAAATCAAATACAACAATACTTTTAAAAGTTTATGCATCACTATCAAGCGGAGTTCATTCCAGGGGTCCAGGGATGGTTCAACAAATGCAAATTGGTCAGTGTGATGCATTGCATAAAGAAAACAAAAGATGAACTTGATATATCAGTACATGCAGAAAAAGTATTTGACAAGATATAGCATCCATTTGTCATTAAAACACTTGATAACATGGGTATAGAAGAAAAGGACCTCAATATAATAAAGGCCATATACAACAAGCTCAGCTACAATCATACTCAATGGTGAAAAACTAAAATTCTTTCCTCTAAGATCAGGTATAAGACAAGAATGCATGCTCTCATCACTCTTATTCATATAGTATTGGAAGTTATAGGTAGAGTAATCAGGCAAGAGAAAGAAATAAAATGCATCCAAATTGGGGGTAGGGAGATGCCAAATATTCACTTTTTGCACATGACATGATTCTTTATATAAAGACCTTAATGACTCCACCAAAGCACTATTAGAAACAATGAACAGAAACAATAAAGTTGAAGGATATAAAATCAATATAAAAAAATCCATTGCCTTTCTATATATGAACAATGAAATTTTAGAAAAAGAAATTTAAAAAATTTATTTTGAATTGCAACAAAAAGAATAAAATACCTAGGAATTAACAAAGTATATGAAGGGCCTAAACACTGAAAACTATAAGCCATTATTAAAAGAAATTGAATAAGATGCAATGATGGAAAGACATTCCATGCTCATGGATTAGAAGAATCAACTGAGTTGCAATGCCCATATTTCCCAAAGCAATATATAGATTTAATGCAATCCTCATCAAAATCTCAATGACATTTTTTAAAGAAACAGAATAAAAAAATCATTTGATTTGTATGGAATCACAATAGATCCTGAATAGCCAAAGCAATCCTGAGAAAAAAATAAAAAACAAGGCCAGAAGTATTGCACTGCTTGACTTCAAAATATACTACAAAATGACAATAATCAAAACAACATAATATTGGCAGAAAAAAAAGACACAGAAACAATGGAACAGAATTGAGAGTCCAGAAATAAACCCACATATATATGGGTGAATAATTTCCAACAAAGAGCCAAAAACATACAATAGAGAAACGGAATCCTCTTCCATAAATTGTGCTGGGAAAATTAGAAAGCCACATGCAAAAGAATGAAACTAGACTGTGTATCTGTCACCATACACCAAAATTAACTCAAAATGGATCAAATACCTGAATGTAAGACCTGAAACAATAAATTGCATAGAAGAAAACATAGGTTCTAAACTCATGGACCTTGGATTTAGAGGGAATTTTATGAATTTGACCCCAAAGGCAAGAGAGATAAAAGTAAAAATTAATGAATGGGACTACATCTAACTAAAAAGCATAGCAAAACAAAACAAAGAGGCAACCAAATGAATGAGAGAAGATATTAGCAAACAATGCTTCTGATAAGGGGCTAATATTCAAAATATACAAAGAACTCATACAACACAACAGCAAAAATCTAATTAAAAATGAGCAGAGGACCTGAACAGACACTTCTCTCAAGAAGATACACAAATGGCCAACAGACATATTAAAAGATGCTAATTTCACTAGCTATTAAGGAAATGCAAATCAAATCCACAGTGAGATACCACCTCACAACTATTACAATGGCTATCGTCAACAGGACAAGTAATAACAAGTGTTAGAGAGGTTTTGGGGGATATGGTACTCTCATACACTACTGATGGGAATGTAAATTGGTACAGCCACTATGGAAAATTGTATGGAGTTTCCTAAAAAATTAAGGATAGTATTACCATATACCCAGCAATCCGTCTACTGGATATCTACACCAAAATTTTAAAAACATTTATCCATAAAGGTATATGCACCCTGATGTTCATTACAACATTATTCATGGTAGCCGAGACATGGAAACAACCAAAATGCCCTTTTATAGATGATTGGGTAAAGAAGATGTGGTACAGGTATCCAATCAAATATTAATCTTCCAAAAGAAAGATGAAATATTGCCATTTGTGACATGAATGGATCTTGAAATAATTATGCTAAGCGAAATAAGTCAGACAAACAATTGAGAACCATATGATTTCTTTTATATGTGGGATATAAAACTGAAAGCAACAAGCAAGCAAGAAAAACAAAAACTCATAGACAACAGCTTAGTGTATACTAGGGGGAAAGAGAGGAGTGACGGAGGTAGATGAGGGAAAGGATATCAAATATATGGTGACAAAAGGAGATTTGACTTTGGATGGTAAACACACAATGCAATGTGTGACATGATGTGTTGTTGAGTTGTACACTTGAAGTCTATATAATCTTGTTAACCCATGTTACATCAATACATTTAATTCAAAATTTTATATTTTTACTCTGAAAAAAAATCAAGGATTGTTTAAGGCAGGGGTTCCCAACCTCCGGGCCATGGACCAGTACCAGTCTGTGGCCTTTTAGGAATCAGGCCATGCAGCAGGAGATGAGTGGCAGGCAAGTGAGCAAAGTTTCATCTATATTTGCAGCCGTTTCCCAGCGCTAGTATCAACACCTCAGCTCCACCTCAGACCATCAGGCATTAGATTCTCATAGGAGCATGAGTCCCTGGTGCCAGAAATGTTGGGGACCCCTGGTTTAAAGTACCTCTAAGACATCAAGTGTATCAATATTCACATTATAGGGATACCTGATGGACAAGAGAGAAAGAAAAGCATTAATGCCCTATATGAAGAAATAATAAATGAAAATATTTGTAACCAGGTGAAGGAAATAGACACAAAAGTCTATGAAGCACACTGAGTCTCAATCAAGATGTACCCAGTGAGGCCCACACCAAGACACATCATAATTAAAATGCCAGAATATAAGGACAAAGAGAGAATTTTAAAAGCAGCAAGAGGAAAATAGTTACATACAAGAGAGCTACCATCAGACTCTTAGCTGATTTCTCAGCAGAAACTTTGCAGGCTGGAAGGAATCGGCAGGAAATATTCAAAGTGATGAAAACTATGGACCTACAGCCAAGATTATTCTACCCAGAAAGGATATTATTTAGAATGAAAGCAGAGATAAAGAGCTTCTCAGAGAGAAAAACCTAAAGAATTCATCACCACAAAACCAGTATTACAAGAAATGTT
>NW_006443139.1:0-585 GCF_000325575.1 Pteropus alecto
GCATGATCCTTTGTATTTCTGTGATGTCAGTCACAGATGTCAGTAATTTCCCCTCTCTCATTCCAGATTTTGTTTATTTGTGCCCTTTCTCTTTTTTCTTTTGTGAGTCTAGCCAGGAGTTTGTCCATTTTATTAACCTTCTCTAGGAACCAGCTCTTTGTTGCATTATTTTTTCTATTTTTTCAATTTTATTTATTTCTGCTCTAATTTTAATTATTTCTTTCTGTCTGCTGACTTTAGGCTTCATTTTTTCTTTCTTTTCTAGTTTTATAAGATGAAGTGTTAGGTTATTTATTTGGGCTCATTGTTGTTTTTGGAGATAGGCCTGTAATGATATGAACTTTCCTCTTATGACTCCTTTTGCCATGTCCCAAAAGTTGTGATATGTTTTACTATCATTATCATTCATTTCTATGTATCTCTTGAGCTCTCTTTTAATTTCCCCTCTGACTCAGTTATTCTTCAGTAGCATGTTGTTTAATCTCCATGTATTTGTGGTTCTTCCTGCTTTCTTTTTGCAGTTGATCTCTAGTTTCAGAGCACTGTGGTCAGGGGATATGGTTGGTATGATTTCAACCCTCTTAT
>NW_006443140.1:0-395 GCF_000325575.1 Pteropus alecto
GTGTTATCTTCACCAGGTTTTGGTATCAAAGTAATGCTGGCCTCATAAGGTGAGTTGGGAAGTACTGCCTACTCTTTGATTTTTTGGAAGAGTTTGAGGAGAATAGGTATTGAATCTTCTTTGAATGTTTGGTAGAATTCACTGGTGAAGCCATCTGGTCCTGGACTTTTACTTTTTGGTAGGTTTTTGATGATTGTTTCAATTTCCATACTGCTCATGAGTCTATTTAGATTTTCCGGTTCTTCTTGCTTCCGTCTAGGAAGGTTGTATTTTTCTAAGTACTAGTCCATTTCTTCTAGGTTATTAATTTGGTGTTATATACTTTTTCATAGTATTCTTATATGATCCATTGTAATTCTACAATATCAGTCGTAATTTCTCCTCTTTCATCCCTG
>NW_006443141.1:0-838 GCF_000325575.1 Pteropus alecto
CAGTCAGTTGTCTTTTTGTTTTGTTAATGGTTTCCATTGCTGTACAAAATTTTATTTTGATATAGTCCCATTTGTTTATTTATTCTTTTGTTTCCCTTCTCTGAGGAAATATATGTGAAATATATCTGAAAATAAAGTATTGTTAGCAATATAAGAGAGTATACTACCTATGTTTTCTTCTATAACTTTTATGGTTTGGGGTCTTACATGTAAGTCTTTAATCCATTTTGAGTCTATTGTAAGCGGTGTAAGAAAGAGTTCCAGTTTTTGTTTTTGTTTTTTTGCACGCATCTCTCCAATTTTGCCAGCACCATGTATTGAAGAGACTGTCTTTACATCCATTGTATATTCTTGCCTCCTTTGTCATATAAGCATGAATTTATTACTGGGCTCTCTATTCTGTTCCATTGATCAATGTATCTGTTTTTATTCCAGTACCATGCTGTTTTGATTACTGTAGTCTTGTAGTATAGATTAATATCAGATAGTGTGATACCTCCAACTTCTTCTTCTTTCTCAAGATTGCCATGGCTATTCAGGGACTTTTATGGTCCAATATATTTTAGCATTATTCGTTCTACCTCTCTGAAAAATGCCATTGGTATTTTGATAGGGACTGCATTGAATCTATAGATAGCTTTGAGTATTATGCTCATTTTAATAATTTTGATTCTTCCTACCTGTGAGCATGGTATATGCTTCCATTTATTCAAATCTTGCTCAATTTCATTTTTCAATGTCATAATTTTCTGAGAACAGGTCTTTTCCCTCCTTGGTTTGTTTGATTCCCAGGTATTTTATATTTTTTGATGCAATTGTAAATTAGATTGTTTTCTTA
>NW_006443142.1:0-1241 GCF_000325575.1 Pteropus alecto
CATGCTATTGAAGAATAACTGGGTCAGAGAGGAAAAAACAAGAAAGATCAAGAGATTCATAGACACGAATGATAATGATAGTGCAACATATCAAAACTTTTGGGACACAGCAAAAGCGGTCATAAGACGAAAGTTCATATCATTACAGGCCTATCTCCAAAAACATGAATGAGCCCAAATAAACAACCTAATGCTTCATCTTAAAAAACTAGAAAAAGAAGAACAAATGAGGCCTAAAGTCAGCAGAAGGAAAGAAATCATCAAAGTTAGAGCAAAAATAAATAAAATTGAAAACAAAAAATAAATAGAAAAATAAATGCAACAAAGCTCTGGTTCTTTGAGAAAGTTAATAAAATTGACAAACCCCTGGCTAGACTAACTAAAGGAAAAAGAGAAAAGACACATATACACAAAATCAGGGATGAAAAAGGGGAAATTATAACAGACACTGCACAAATACAAAGGATCTTACAAGAATACTATGAAAAAGTACATAACGCCAAATTTAATAACCTAGAAAATGAACCAGTACTTAGAAAAATACAACCTTCTTAGACTGAATCAAGAACTGGAAAATCTAAATAGACTGATCAGCAGTATGGAAATTGAAACAGTCATTAAAAACCTATAAAAAAGTAAAAGTCCGGGACCAGATGGCTTCACCAGTGAATTCTACCAAACATTCAAAGATTTAATACTTATTCTCCTCAAACTCTTCCAAAAAATTGAAGAGGAGGCAATACTTCCCAACTCATTTTATGAGGCCAATATCACCTTGACCAAAACCTGGTAAAGATAACACAAAAAAAAGATCAATATCTCTCATGAACTCAGATGCAAAAATCCTAAATAAGATACTAGCGAAATGAATATAGCAACATATTGAAAAGGTTATACATCACAATCAAGTGGACTTCATCCCAGGGGCACAGGGATGGTTCGACATACACAAATCGATTAATGTGAGACACCATATAAACAAAATAAAAATAAGAATCATATGATCATATCAATAGATGCAGAAAAAGCTTTCGACAAGATATAGCACCCATTTATGATCAAAACATTTAACAAAATCGGTATAGAAGGAAAGTACCTTAACATAACAAAGGCCACGTATGACAAACCCTCAGCCAACATTATATTTAATGGTGAAAACTAAAAACCTTCCCTCTAAGATCGGGAACAAGGCAAGGCTTTCCACAGTTGCCACTGTTATTCAATATAATATTGGAGGTCCT
>NW_006443143.1:0-334 GCF_000325575.1 Pteropus alecto
GATTGTTGAAATGACAATAAAGAGTTTACAATATGGCATAAACCTCATTGGTAACATGGTATCAGTGTTTGAGAGGATTGACTCCAATTTTGAAAAAAGTTCTACTATGGGTAAGATGTTATCAAACAGCATTGCATTCTACAGAGAAATTGTTCATGAAAGGAAGTCAGTTGATGCAACAAATATCATTGTTGTCTTATTTTAAGAAATTGACACAGCCAGCCCAACCTTCAGCAGCCCTGATCAGTCAGCAGCCATTAACATCGAGGACCCTCCAACAGCAAAGATTATGACTTATTGAAGGCTCAGATGACGGTTAGCATTTTTTAGCAAT
>NW_006443144.1:0-518 GCF_000325575.1 Pteropus alecto
AATGGCATTCAGAGAAAAGTGGGAGTAACGGTACTTATATCAGATGAAATAGACTTTGAAATAAAAAAAGATAAAGTAAGATGCTGAGGGACACTTCATAATGATAAAGGGAATTATGCACCAAGAAGACATAACACTTATTAATATCTGTACTTCCAATCAGGGAGCCATGAAATATGTAAAGCAATTGCTAACAGAATAAAGGGAGAAACAGACCAAACACTATTGAAGTAGGGGATCTAAATACTCCACTGTCGGATATGGACAGATCATCCAAACAGGAAATCAATAAGGAAATAACATGCTAAAATGACACATTAGACCAACTGGACATAATTGACATTTACAGAGCCTTCCATCCCAAAACATCTGTTTATACAGTCTTCTCTAGTGCACATAGAACATTCTCAAGAATTGACCACATACTGGGACACAGAGATAGCCTAAACAAATATAATAAGAGTGTTGAAATCATACCTACCGTATTCTCCGATCATAATGCTTTGAAACTAGAGATC
>NW_006443145.1:0-3807 GCF_000325575.1 Pteropus alecto
ACAAGGACAAGGAAGCAATAGAAATACCGAGCTACCAGAAAGTGAAACATAAAATAGTTATAGGAAAACCTCATATTTCAATAATTGCTCTAAATGTAAATGGACTGAACTCACCAATAAAAAGGCATGGAGTAGCAGATTAGATTAAAAACCAAACCCAACCATATTCTGCCTTCAAAAGATGCCTCAGCAGCAGACATATATAGACTCAAAGTGAAAGAGTGGAAAATGATATTTCAAGCAAATGGCATTCAGAGAAAAGTGGGAGTAGCAGTACTAATATCAGACAAAATAGACTTCAAAATGTAAACAGAAAAGAAAAATATTGAGGGACACTTCATAATGATAAAGGGACTCATACACAAAGAACATAACACTTATTAATATCTATGCTCCCAATCATGGAGCCCCAAAATGTATTAAAATATTACTAACAAAAATAAAGGGAGAAACAGATGAAAAAATGATCGTAGTAGGGGACCTAAATACCCCACTGTTGGATACGGACAGATGATCCAAACAAAAAATCAATAAAGAAACAACATTCTTAAAAGAAAAATTAGACCAACAGGACATTAAAAGAAAAATTAGACCAATTGACATTTAAAGAGCACTTTGTCCCAAAACATCTGCTTATACATTCTTCTCTAGTGTACATGGAAGACTCTCGAGGATTGAACATATGCAGGGACAAAGATATAGCCTCAATAAATATGAACAATGTTCTCTGATCATAATGCTTTGAAGCTAGAGATCAAGTGTAAAAAGAAAGTGGGAAGAACCACAAATACATGGAGATTAAACAACATGCCAGTAAAGAATGAAAGGGTAGAAGAAGAAATAAAAAACGATATCGAGAGATACATAAAAATGAATGACAATGATAGCACAATATATCAAACTTTTGCAGATTGGCAAAAGTGGAAATAAGGGGAAAATTCATATTATTACAGGCCTACCTCCAAAAACAAGAACGGGTACAAAAACCTAACACTTCATCTTTAAAAAAAAAACTATAAAAAGAAGAACAAATGATGCCTAAAATCAGCAGAAGTAAAAAAATAATCAAAATTAGAGCAGAATTAAATGAAATTAAAAACAAAAAAAGAAAAATAGAAAAAAATGAATTAAACAAAGAGATGGTTCTTTCAGAAGGTTAATTCAATTAACAAAAAAACCCTGGCTAGAATTACTAAAGAAAAAAGAGAAATGACACAAATAAATAAAATTAGGGATGAAAAAGGAGAAATTATGACAGACATTGCAGAAATATAAAGGATCATACAAGAATATTATGAAAAAAGTATATAACACCAAATATAACAACATAGAAGAAATGGAACAGTACTTAGAAAAATACAAGACTTCCTAGACTGAATCAAGAAGAACTGGAAAATCTAAATAGGCTGATCAGCAGCATGGAAATTGAAGCAATCATCAAAAATCTACCAAAAAGTAAAAGCCCAGGACCAGATGGCTTCGCCAGTGAATCTACCAAACATTCAAAGAAGATTTAATACTTATTCTCCCCAAATTCTTCAAAAAAATCTAAGAGGAGGCAATACTTCTTAACTCATTTTATAAGGCCAATATTACCCTGATAACAAAACCTGGTATAGATAACACAAAAAAGGAAAACTACGGACCAATATCTTTCATGAACACACATGCAAAAATCTAAATAAGACACTAGTGAACTGAACAGAACAATGTATTAAAAAGATTATACACCATGATCAAGTTGGCTTTATCCCAGAGTCACAGGGATGGTTCAATATACACAAATCAATTAATGTGATACACCACATAAACAAATTAAAAAAATGAGAATCATATGATCATATCAATAGATGCATAAAAAGCTTTTGACAAGATACAACATCTATTTATGATCAAAAGAATTAACAAAATTAGTATAGAAGGAAAGTACCTTAACATAATAAAGGCCATATATGACAAACCCTCAGTCAACATTATACTTAACGGTGAAAAACTAAAAAGCTTCCCTTTAAAATCAGGAGCAAGACAAGGCTGTCCGCTCTCATCTATGTTTCTAAATGTAACATTGGAGGTCTTAGCGAGTGCAATCAGGAAAGAGAAAAATACAAAAGACATCCAAATAGGAAACTGAGAAGTCAAACTGCCACTATTTGCGGATGTCATGATTCTCTATGTGGAAAATCCAGCTGGTGAAAGACCTTTGGAGAAACATGGCAGAGTGAGAGACGTCCCCAGATCTCTCCCCCCCCACAAAAAAAATTAGCTGAACATATAAAACTCAACAAAAGACATCCAAACAGCACACCAGCTTGTCTGAGCATGGGATCTGCACATAATAGCTACCACATTTCAGAATCCCGTGTGTCTGGCAGTGGACTGGGAGAAATATAAAAAACTGCCTCTCACAGCTGCGGGTGCTCCATGTAGGAGGAGGGAGAGGAGAGAAGGTCCAGCGAGTTTCCTTAACAGCCCTATCTGAGAGTGCTGTGAGCTCCACACAGTCGGAAGCAGGTCCCATTCATTAGGGCAGAAAGCAGAAAAGCAGTGTGACAGAGAAAAAAACAGTTGATTTTTACCAGTCGAGGTTGCAAAATTGAGGCTGATATGCAGCCTGCATCCTCCAAACCAGAGGTCCCACTCCCCATACCCTCCAAGACTGATCAAGGCATGAGCCCAGGGGAATCTGAGCAAATGCTGACTAAACTGTCACTAACACTGTCAGGGATTGAAACTGAGAGTAGCGAGTATGATTAAACATTTATAAGGGGGAAAAAAAGGAATTACTAAGGCTTTATATAAAGCAAGGATCCAAGAGGCTTAGATGCCACCTGCTGGAAACCAAAAGAAAAGCACCTTCTTTGCAACATGCTAAAGAGAGATCTTTATATAATAAATCTTTCTGAAAAAAAAAAAAAAAAGCAAAGTACACTTTCATTAACGCTCAGGCGGAGAAACAGTCCATTAAACACTATAAACAGCAAAGGTCTCAAGGCATCTTAGAACAAAAGAGAAAAATCTGCAGAAAATAAGCTTAAAGACATAGAAATATGCAATTTAAAAGACAGAGAATTCAGGATAGTACTTCTTAAAAAAACCCAGTGAGTTCCGAAATACATCATATCAACAATTTCAGTAATTGAAAAAAAAAAAAAAAAACAACTAGATGAGCAGAATAGATTCTTTAGCAAAGAGACTAAAAGCCTCAAAAAGAACACGATAGATCTTATGGAGACAAAAAACAAACAAACAAACAAAAACAAACGAACAAAAAAAAAAACACTGCAAGAGTTGACAAATGAAATAACAAGCTTGGGAAATAGAGTAGACCAAATGGAGGAAAGGATCAGTGATATCGAAGATAGAAATCCAGAAATAAATCAGAAGGAAGAAGAGAAAAAGGGAAGAATGAAAAAATAAAGAAAGAGAAATACAAGATCTGGCTGATACCATCAGGAAAGGAAACATAAGAATAATGGGCATTATAAAAGGCGAGGAAAAGGAGCAGGGACTAGAAAGCATTTTGGGACGAATAGTTGACGAGAATTTCCCAAATCAAAGGAATGAGCTAGAGCTTCGAATTCAAGAAGTCAACAGAACATCCAATTATCTCAACCCAAAAAGGCATTCACCAAGATAAATTGTATTAAAAGTTTTAAAAATCAATACAAAGACAGAATTCTCAGGGCAGCCAAGGAGAAGAAGACCGTAATCTATAAAGGAAAAGCCTTAGATTATCATCAGACTTTTCAGCACAAACCTTACAAGCCAGAAAAGAGTGGAATCAAATATTCAAACTATTAAGTGAAA
>NW_006443145.1:6690-15601 GCF_000325575.1 Pteropus alecto
TAAAAAAATAATAAAATAACATAAAAAAGAAGAAAAAAACCCTAAAGTCTCCACAAGAACAGTATTAGAAACAATAAGCAAATACAGAAGAGTTTCTGTATACAAAATCAATGTTCAAAAATCTATAGTGTTCTTGTACTCTAATAATGAACTGTCAGAAAATGAAGTGGAAATAATAATTCCTTTTGCAATTGCAACGAAAAGAATAAAATATCTAGGAATAAACCTAATGAAACATGTGAAGGACCTATATAATGAAATCTATAACAATCTATTATAAAAAATTGAAGAAGATATAAAGAAATTGAAAAATATTTCGTGTTCTTAGACTGGAAGAATCAGCATTGTTAAAATGACCTTATAGCCTAAAGCATTATACAGTTTAATGAAATCCCTATCAAAAACTCATCGGCGCTTTTTAAAGAAACAGAACAAAAATCATCTGATTTGTATGGTAACACAAAAGACCCCGAATCGCTAAAGCCATCCTGAGAACAAAAAAAGGGGGGCCAGAGGCATCACTCTGCCTGACATCAAATTGTAATACGCAGCGACAGTAATCAAAATGGCATGAAACTGGCAGAAAAACAGACACACGGACAAGTGGAACAGAATCGAGAGTCCAGAACTAAACCCATAGTTATATGGGCAAATAATTTTTGACAAAAAAGCCAAAAACATACAGTGGAGAAAGTAAAGCCTCTTCAATAAATGGTGCTGAGAAAACTGGAAAGCCACCTGCAAAAGAATGAAACTAGACTGTTGTCTATCACCACACACCAAAATTAACTCGAAATGGATTAAGGACTTCAATATAAGATCTGAAACAATAAAATGCGTAGAAGTAAACATAGGAACTATCTCAAATATTTTGGACTTAAAGAGGATTTTATGAATTTGACCTCAAAAGCAAGGGAAGTGAAAGCAAAAATAAATGAATGAGACTGCATCAAATTAATAAGCTTCTCCTCAGCAAAAGAAATCGTCCACAAGGCTAAGACACAACCATCTGAATGGGAAAATATATTTGTAAGTAATATCTCCGATAAGGGCCTAATATCCAAAATATACAAGAACTCATACAACTCAACAACAACAACAACAAACAACAACAACAACAAATGATACAATCAAAAAATGGGTAGAGGACCTAAATAGACACTTCTCTATAGAGGACACACAAATGACCAACAAATGTTTGAAAAGATGCTCAACATCACTCGCTGTTAGGGAAATTCAAATTAAAACCACAATGAGATACCATCTCACATCTGATAGAATATCTATAATCAACAGGACAAGCAATAATAAATGTTGGAGAAGATGCGGAGAAATAGGAACTCTCATACAATGCTGGTGGGACAGCCAATCGGTACAGCCACTATGGAAAACAGTATGGAAGTTCCTCAAAAAACTAAGAATTGATCTACCATATGATCTAGCAATCCCTCTACTGGATATTTACTCCAAAATCTTGAAAAACCATATCTGAAAAGATATTTTCACAAAGATGTTCATAGCAACATTATTCACAGTGGCCCAGACATGGAAGCAACCAAAGTGTCCTACTATAGATGACTGGATAAAGAAGCTGTGGTACATATATATAATGGAATATTACTCAGCCATAAGAAGAGATGAAATACCGCCATTTGTGACAACATGCTTGGACCTCGAGATAATCATGCTGAGCGAAGTAAGCCAGACAGAAAAAGTTGAAAACCACATGATATCACTTATATGTGGGATATAAACCTAAAAGCAACAAATGAACAGGACAAACAAACAGAGACTCATGAACATGAACTATAGAATAGTGCTTACCAGAGGGTAGAGGGTGGGGGAGGAAGAGAGAGGTAGAGGCTTAAAGGGGGTCAAATATAAGGAGGTTGGGGGAGGATGAAGTGGGTAAAGGGGATCAAATATATGGTAGCTGAAGGAAACCGGACTTTTGCTGGTAACGACAATAGAATATACAGATATCAAATTACAATGTACACCTAAAAATTATATAATTGTATTAACCAATGTTACCCCAATAAGCTTAATTAAGAACTTAATAGCCTTGCATTTTTAACACTCTAAAAAAAATGAAAAATATCACTCAGCCCTAAGAAGAGATGAAATACTACCATTTGTGACAACATGAATGGTCCTTTAGATAATCATGCTATCCAAAATAAGCCAGGCAGAAAAAGTTAAAAACCACATGTTATCACTTCCATGAGGGATATAAATCTAAAAGCATCAAACATGTCAAACAAAATGGACATGGACAATAGACTAGTGGTTCTAGAAGATGGAGTGGGAAGAGGGAGCTAAATGGGGTAAAAAGGGTCAAATATGTGATGACAGAAAGAAATCTAAATATAGACATTGAACATACAATGCCAGATATATATGATTTACTGTTGAATTGTACACTTGAACCTTACTGGATTTTGCTAACCAATGTCACCATAAAAACAAACAAATAAACAAACAAACAAACAAACAAACAAAAACCATAGCAACCACAAGAAAATTTTACAAATAAAGAAGTTATGTCTGATTTTGTGTAACAGAGACTACCTTCCAAATAATAGGTTAGGACTGATGAAAGTTTTGTTCTCTCTCTTAAAAATGTATGAAAGTTAAGGAAACCAGGAATAGTTCAAGGGCTTTTTAGATTAATGAATAATGGATCAATTAAAAAGCTATTAGACTTATGAGTAGAAGTTATAAAACAAAGAGAAGAAGAAATCATCAAAAAAAAATAACATGTATTATAATAAGCATGCCTTATGGACTAAGATTTAAAAACAAATTTGTCTATAATTTCAAAAAATGTATACAAAATGTAAGTCTTGTTTTTAAAAAATACTTAAGTGATGAAAAATAAGCCATCAATGAAATGAAATATGAGAAATGAATATTAGAAGTAAATGAAAATGCTTATAGAGGTATATGTCACATTGGATGCCAGTATAACTAGAATAAACAATATTTGAACCCACAATCAGGGACATGGAAGTTAGGCTTAAAAAAAATACACACAAAATGAAATTACAAAGAAATTAAATATAAAATTATTATAAAAAATGATAGATATGGAATAGAGATGAAATAAATGAAGAACAAATAAGATGAAAAAAAGGTGTTCAAAGATTTAGAAGTTTTTTTGAAACAAAATTCTTGACTCTGATGATCAAATTAGGTTGACTCCTAGGAAAAGTTACTAGTGAAGTTTTTGATATTCAAAGAGTAAGAAAAAGGTATCCTAAGGGAATCTTGTGGGAAAAACCTACAAAAGGGAGATTATGCTACTCTGAGATTTCTCTACAGGATACTACTTACCAAGATAATTGGAAAGATTCGGTAAAATAATATAATTATTCTAGTCCTTGGATTGGCATCAGGGCATTCATATATTTACTAAAATTGTGTGAAAAACATTGTTTGTGCATATATGTGTAAATTTTTCTAGGATGAATACAAATGGCTTTTTACTTGATTGACAAAAATGATAAATAAACTAAAAATCATGGCATGTCTTTTCAGTGAAAGACTCTTTCTACTAATCCATGGAAAGAGTATTGTGTTTGCATGACTTTATTGGAAGATTTTTAATGTGTGAGTTTCTGTTAATATTATATCTGAAATTAATAAGAGCATAGTCTATATAACATGGTTGATCATCTTATAATTGAACATTAATTTATTTCAATGTAGATGTTTACAGTTGTTTTTAGGTAACCACTTTACATGAAAAGATCATAAAGTGACAGCATTTAAGTTCTAAACACATTCTTTGCTCATGCTCACTCTTCATAATTCCACAAATGAAAACTAACACGTACCATTGTGCAAATATTAATTTCCTGAAACAATTATGAGGGGAAAAAACTAGGCTCTTCTTTTAAAAAAGCATTAGTCTAAGAAACTATTCAATTTTGACTTAAGCTTTTTATTTACCTAAGAGTCATATGTGACGTCCTGAAAATTACTGTGTACTTTGAAGCAATGTTCTACTTTAACTATTTTGAGCTAAGAGAAGAAGACTGAGGCAAAATTAATATGTGAATGACCAATTCACATGATGAAAGAAGTAAATGATATTATAAGAAACTGTAAAATAAAAGTCCTCAAAATAGTTTAAACAAAGAAAGCATCCATCATATGGTACACTATATTTGTATATGTAAAATCAATTGCGAGCACTTGTTTGTCTTTAACAAAAAATATCTGCTATATAACATTAATGTTGGTTATTTAACTTTTATTGGTTCTGTGATGTGATAAATTCAACTTTTAATTTTGATTTTATACTTATATAATGGATAATAACATAAGGAGTTCATTCTTAGGTTTACATTTTATACATATTTATAAGCCTTTATAAAAAATAAAAAATAAAGATTTTTTGTCATTACTTTTTATCAGCAAAACATTTCTTTTTTGCCATATAAGTATAAAAAATTTCTACACAGAGCATAATTTACCCAAACTGTTCATTGTCTCCATCTTAGTATAGCCTCACTATAGCCATGCTGCCTTTATTCTCTAACTAGGTGACTATTCATCTGTCTCAAAATATAAAAGATTTAGAGTTATACCTCAGCAAAATAAACTATGATATGTCCCAGCCAATCAGAGTCATTCCCAAATAGGACCATTACTGATTTGTTGGTTAAAAATCAGAACAAACAAATCCCTTAATTTCATATTTACTTAGTATAAATTTTAAAAAATGCTTGAAAAATTAATCTTCCATGTTTTGTTTTATCCTGTGTTCCTTAATAAAAAGAGCACGATGAGGGCATAACACACTGTTTATATGCTTACTTTGGAGGTAGGGTTCAATCTTAGTGAACAAAGAAGGAGGAAAAAGGGAATTTCAATCAAGGAAGAAGCAAAAGCTAATACAAGGTCATGTGTTACCAAGATGTTCATAGCAGTACAGGAAAACTGACATGTAGGATATTTTCAGAAAGCATGTGCACAACCACTGTTTTCCTGAAACATTCAGCTGTGTTGGGAAGAGAGAAAGGGCAAGAAATTTATCTGCTGATTTCTTTCTGTCTCCTGTCTCATTGACCAAAGTTTACCCCAAGGACATTAACACCCCACCTGACCCCATCTGACCTTTACTGGAGAAGGCAGAGTCTCTGTGGGTCCAGGTGATCAGGCCTGAGTCTTGGAACCATTATGGGTCCTTCTGGGGTAAATACAATGGTGCCCCAGTCCTTGCCTCCTGATGAAAGGGAGATGATCTATGGTGTCAAGAGACAAGGAGCCTGTGCTGAAACAGAACACATACCTCCAAAATTTGGGTACCATAAAACCTAGGATTCCAAGGGAGAAAGAAGCTACGATTATAATGGGAGAGAGAGAAAGAAAGAAAAAAAATGGGAAAGGAAGAGCTAAGTGGAGATGAATGCCCATTTATCAATTCGTAATAAGTAATATAAATCAGGGGTACTCAATCCCTGGGCCGGTTCATGGCCTGTTAGAAACTGGGCCACATAACAGGAGGTGAGCAGCAGCGAACAAGGGAAAATTCATCCGTATTTGCAGCCACTCTCCAGCGCTAGCATTATTACCTTAGTGCCATCTCAGATCATATAAGAGCACAGGTACCTGGTGCCAAAAAGTTGAGGACTGCTGAACGACAGTCAAGTAATTGATCAGGAAATTCTCAACATACAGCATGAAAAACCTAATTAAATAGAAAAGTTACATATTAAATGTGAGAACACAGCAAGAAGATTTACAGATATATGTTTAAGCCTAAAAGACATCAGTCTGACCTCCAGAATTAAACCTATTCTTGGGTCAGAATATCTCGTCCATGGAACCATCCACTTTAGCATCTCTGACTCTCTTTTCTCTGACTTACCAGTCTGCACCCCTTGGTCTTGGGATTAGCTTTGGCGAGTATAATTTAGGTGAAATTATCTTATACCAGTTATGAGTTAGACCTCAAGAGGATTTGCATGTTTGGGATTGACTTCTTGGAACATTGCCTAAAAGTCTGCTGCAGTATTAGAGACTATAATGAGGAGAGATGAACTGTCCAGTATGAGGTCATCTGAGAAAAGCAAAACTATAGCCAACATAGTAGCTGACCACAATTGAATAAATGATCCTGACAGAGATCAGAAGAACTGCTCAAATGAGCATAACCTAAACTGTCAACCCCTCAAATTACTTTGTAAATGGTTGTTGTTTTAAACCACCAAGTTTGTTACACAGCAAAAATGAACTGATAGGTTCGGTATCTGAAATATAGGTTGTTTTCCTCTTTTCAATTGATAATCATCTTTCAGATTTGCAATGTTAATTGAAATATTGATTTCCCTCAAAATAAACACAAAGTAAGTTGAAGTATTTTTGAAAGAAAGACCAGCTACCCGGAATTTCAGCTGGCACTTTAATATGTTCCAACTGCAGATAATAATATTTCTTCAAAAATCATTCTTTTACTTTATAGCAGAGAAGAGTTGTTTAGTGCACAGAAAGATATTTATTGTTTGAGAATACCATGGGGTTGCACTTTCTGCAAAACATATGATTCCCTTTCTCCTCCTTCAACACCTACACAAGTATTTTGGAAGGACACGAAAAAGAATTATTGATAAATTTTATAAATTAAATTCCAACCACTAATCCTAATCTTCTGACCATACTCAGAGCAAGGAGACTTGGAAATTCTACATTCTCATTCAAATTGTACCTGATCTGGGAAATCCAATTAAACTAAGAGTCCTAGAGATAAAACAGTTAGTTCAAACTTGCTTTATTTACAACTAATTTGTTAATTATAACTAACATATTACCTTTTTGGCAATGGAATTTTAGTCATTTCGAAACTGCTAATAGGGTTGAAATACCTCGGAAATAAATAAAATCTTGTTGACCTTGACAAATAGACAGCCAGATATTTCTTCAGAAAAATGGGTTTATTCGGGAACAAAACAAAATTGCAATGTAGTACATGTGGTCTAATAGTAAATCACAAGCAAGTCCAGAAAAACAAAGAAGAGAAATGCTATTTATAGACTAGAGAGGGACTGTTATAAATGGAAAAGTCCATTTGAGAAAACTGAAAGTTTGAAGTAGAGTGACTTTTCTTGGCTGAGTTATGGCAGTCTCCCATTGGCTGAGCTACTACTAATCAAGGAGGAATCTTTTCTTCCTGATGAGGTAGTGAAGTAGTGTATCTTCCTGTCAGGCATACAAGATACCTCTCTTCTTGTTGGGGTCAGTAGTGTGTGTTGAGTGACAGGTGCATGAGAATTCTCTCTTCTAGCCTCCTGACTCCACTTTAAATTAGGTTTCTGTCTATTCATTTTCACATTTTCTCCATAAACTTCCAAGTAACTACCCTTTAGGTTAGATGAAACAGGAACTCAAACTCTAGAAATTCTGTATGGAGTTCTGGTAACAAAGATATAGAATATCTGCGTTGTGGGACCAACCTATCTTGCTTCATAGTGAAGCTCTCAAATGTTTATAGATTTGTAGATTCAGAAATAAAAAGTATATGACATATAAGATGATTATAAATTTGAAAGAAAATTATTATCTACATGCTTTAGAAATAAGATCAAAAAAGAGCTTTTATTTCCAGTTATATGAAAAACAAAAAATCTACATACAATGACAAAAGAGGCATGTGGTATACACTATAAATACACTTATTTATTGTCCTTTTGTTATTTGTTTTCTGAATCAGCTTTAATCCATGAGAATAATGATGATATACACCCAAGAGACTGTAAGAAGGTTAATGTCAGTCTATATAATTTCCCTTATTAAATTAAGCTTTCCATTTAAAAGCACATGTTCTCACAACTAGAGAGAGTTCAATTGAGGAGCTTGAGATGAATTTATTATATACCAACAGTGACAAAAGAGTAATCCTTTTCAAAAAAAAACATATTTTTCTAATAAGTGGCTATTACTATGAAATGAATGTTTTCTGCAATGTACACTGACCTCTAAAAAAGCTAGTTTAGCAGAATATGTATATAGGTGTGTGCATACATGTAGATAGAGTTATAGAATAAGAGAGATTTTTTTCTAAAGAGAGTTAAGTAAATATTCTGAAATATATCAGTTGTAAATAGAGGCATTTAAACCAAAATGTGATTTTATCTAAAGAATTTTGCAAACTGAAAAGGTTTGTTTTTTCAGAAAAGACCTTAGAAATTATTATAATAGTGTAATCTTTTGCTATATTCATCAAAATAATCAGAGTAATATTCTTGCAAAAAGGCAAAAGCAAAAATGTAAACTAAAGAAGAGTTTAAGGAGCAATTAAAATATTGCACATTAAATATTGATACAATAACGTTTTCAATTTGTAATCTTGGGTAATTTAAGATATATATAGTCAATGGAGAATGAAATCATTTAACAGTAGAAACTCTTTTTATTTGATATTTATTTTATTCAGTAAATATTGTGAATAATGGCTATGTACCAGACATTTTTCTAGGCACTGAGCATATTGTGCGCGCATGATTAAGTTACACTCTAGAGAGATGGTCAATAAGCAGGCTAGGGATCTAGTGATGGTCAATAAGCAGGCTAGGGATCAAGCTTACATGTTATGACAAAGCTGTGTTGAGAAGATGGCATTTGTTTTCAGGCTTGAATTTTGAGAAAGGAGCAGCCATTTGAAAAATCTGGAGCTGAGAGTTCTAGGTAGAAGGAGTAACAGATTCAAAAGCCCAATGTTTGAAATAAACTTATAATCAAAGATCAGAAAGATCGGTGTGGCTGGGGTTTTGTGGACTAATACTGGTTCATGTTGGGCCTTATATATCATGACAAGCAATTGGGAATTTATTTTAAGTACATTGGAAATTCATGAATGGATATTCAGCTAGGGAGAAACATAATATGGCTTATGTTTTAAAAAGAT
>NW_006443145.1:15658-44138 GCF_000325575.1 Pteropus alecto
AATGGAAGATATAAGTCCAGTTGGGAGGTTGTTATAACAGAACAGAGGAAAGATGATGGTGGCTTATTATATGGTAGTATCTGTGAAAGATGTTTGTGCTGGAAATTGAAAAAGTGGATAGATTTGAGGTACAGTGTAGGAGTACAGTCAGCAGGACTAGGTGACAGATTTGATATGGGTGGTAAGGATGACTTCAATTTCTGGTTTGTACCATTCAATAAGATAGGAGACACTAAATGAGAATCAAATTTGAGGTAGTAGGGTATGGAGATCATGAGTGGTTTGTTGATCTTGTTGAATTTGAGATGTCTTTGAGGTATTGAAATGAAGAAGTTGAGTGGAAAGTTGGACCATGAAGGCTGGGACAGAAAGCGGAAGTCTGGGCAAGAAAGTCTGATAAGATCACCCTATTCCTTAGCCACGACACTGCTACCCAAAAGAAGGATTCAAGTTAGAGCACCTGTTTCTAGTGGACTCCTCTGGTCCTGGCATGATTCTACGTAGTCTATAAAAGATGTCCACAGGGCTTAGGGTGCTCCAGGTAAGACAATATCTACAACACAGCTTGACGTTTTCAGGACCATTGATATCAAGTATAAGTCTCAATAGAACTGATGCCCTATCTTCTTCTAAGAGACTATTTTAGGACTAAATCATTTTCTCCTCTCATCCCACCAACATCTCTCCCATTCTTGTTTTTATCATTTACTACCAGAAATCCAAATCTTTCAAGTCATCCTTCATTATCCAGATTTTCTCCCCATCCAGCTCTGTATATGTATAAGTCTGATTTCATCTCTCACACTTCCCCTATCTCCAGTCCCATATCCTCTGACATTAGTGGCTTCTCATCAGCAAAATCCTTCATAACCTTTAATTCATCTCAATGTTCCTTTCATCTTCTTGCTCCAATTATAATCAGGCTGTTTCCTCAGAACAAAGCCATCTTTGAAGCTCTTTAAATTGCTACTTTAAGGATCCTGAGGTAGAATAGTAGATGCCCTTGTTGCTTACTGATCATTTTACCTCCATTCTTTACAAAAATCATAGATCTGTGAATTGTATTACCTCATACCTCACAATATTTGGTTCATTCTCTTAGAAGTCATTAAATATTGTACATCAGGTCATCTAGCCTAATTCATGATGGGGAATATGTTTAATACTAACTTCAAACATCACAAACTCTCATAACAGCCTTTTCTATTTCCAGATAACCAATCTATTACCATAATTTCAACTATTCTCAAATCTTATCAGGAATTGTAGCCATTTACCAAATGTGTCCTCATCGGTGCTAAACAAACATGCATCATCTTGCTTGTAAAATTGTGCTACTCTAAGATGTTTATTTTCTAACTATTTTTCTGTTCTCCAACCTTCCAATATATCCACACTCTTTATTCTCATCAAATCTATAACCTATTCTATCATAACTGATATTCTCTCTCTGCTACCTCTAAAAGTGAATAATAATAACCCCTATACTTATACAATGAATCTTCTTTCTTTGTACCACCTGAGGTTTTTACTCTGGAAATCATCCATTTATCTACAGGATCATTCTTAGTATCATATAAACCTGTTATAAAATTTCCCACCTTAGATATAATATTTCCAGTACTAAAAAAGATATCCGCCATTATCTCATGTCTTTTTCCAGCTATAAGCTCATATGTCTTTTCCATTTTATAGTAAAACACCACAGAGTGTTATCTATGCTCACTGCCTTGAATTCTTGATTTTTTCCCCCTTTAACCCACTCTATCCAAAAGTTTTCCACCTCTGCTGCATGAGAACAATTCTTATCATGATGAATAGAACTCCATATTACCAAATGGAGTGCTAAATTAATGTCTTTATTTTACAAAATATTCAAGAGCATTTCATAAAGATGACCATTCCCCTGTTTTGAAAAAAAAATCTTCATTTGGTGTGTGAGCTACATTCTCCTGGCTTTTCTCCTGTATCATTGGCTGCTCTTTCTAATCTCCCTTGCTGACTTCTCCTCCTCTTTTTATCTCTCTATATTGGTGTCCCCCAGGGCTCATCCCTCCAACCTCTTCTGGTCTTTATCTTCAGTATTTCCTTAAGTGAATTAATCTAGTCTTGTGGCTTTGAACATCATTTATATCTTGATCATTTCCAAATTTGTCTTCAGTTCAGGTGCCTGTTTGAGCAGCAAACTTACATAATATTTGATTGCCTATGTGATGTCTCCACTTTGATGTCTAAAAGCATGTAAATCTTAACACATCAAAATCAAATGTTTGAATTTTTTCTCAAACTTGCTACTCTTGCACTTTCCTCATTTCAGTAAATACTGACTACATTTTTCCAGTTTCCAGTTTATCCTTGACGATTTCTTGCATAGCAATATTTAAACAGTTACGATCAGTTCTACCTTCAAAATATATCCTGATTCTGACCACCGTCAAAGCTACCATCTTTGAAGTGGGTGAAGCCACTATCACTCATTACCTAGCTTCCTAACTGGACATTCTCTTTTATTTTGTTCTCTATAGAGCAGCTACAGTGATTTTTTTTTTTAAAACTGTAAATCAGATCACATCACTTCCTTGTTCAAAATTCTCTAAGGTTTCTCATCACACTTAGAAAACCATCAGAATTCCTATTTATGGCTGAAAAAGTCTCTACCTGTCTTTCTGTCTTGATCTCTTTAACATTTTTCACTTTGCTCACTCTACTCCAGTCTTCTTGCAATCGCTTGAACATGAACAATGCAATTTCATTCCCATTTCAGGGTGATTTTATTTGCTGTATTTTCTGCTTAGAATGTTATTCCTTCATATATTCTTATTCTTGCTCCTCTTCAATCAGCACTATGTTCACATGTCACCTTCATAAATAGGCCTTCTATGACCATCCTATTTAAAGTAGCCATCACCACCTCCCCCATCCTACCTCACATTATTCTCTATCTCCTTACTTTGCTTGAACGTCTTCCAAAATCTTTCACTAAATGGAACTATTTTACTTGTTTGCTTTCTATTTTTGTCTATATATTCCCGAGAATGCAATCTCCATCCAAGCAGAGATTTTGCCATTTGTTCACATCTGCATTCTAGGAATTTCAACAGTATCTGACATAGTAGGGACTCATTAAACATTTGGTTTGTGAATAAATTAATTAATGAAATAGTCAATAAATGAGTGAATGAATGCAGTCAGAAAAATCCATAGGAGGAAAAATTGGGGGAGAAAGATATTAATTTTAAGTTTGGACCAGTTTAATTTGAGATATTGGTGAAGTATCAAAGTAGAGATGTCTAGAAGACAAATGAAAAGTCAGTTCTGATATTTGGGAGAATTTTCAGAGTGAGAAATAAAAACTTGAAAAGATAATTGTATTAGTTTCCAAATTTTGCTGCAACAAGTCACCATAAACTTAGTGGCTCGAAATAACACAAATATATCATTTTAGAGTTTAGGTGGTTAGAAATACTAATATCAAGATGTAGGCAAGGCTGTATTACTTCTAGAGGCTACAAGGGAGAATCTATTTTTATGCCTTTTCTAGCTCATAAAGGGCACCCACTTCCCTTGGTTATGGCTTCTATCACCATCTTCAAAGCCAGCAATGTATCTATCATCTGCAAATCTCTCTTTCTGTCTCACTCTTTCTGACTTCTGCTTCCATCATTACATCTACTACTCTGACTCGGACCCTCCTGTCTTCTTTTTATAAGTACCCTTGAAATTACTTTGAACTCAACCTGGATAATTCAAGAATAATCTCTTCATTTAAATATTTTAACATAATCACTTCTGAAAATTACCCTTTGCCATGTGAGTTAACATATTTGCAAGTTCTGGGGATTAGGATGTGAATATCTTTGGGAAGTTCAATATTCTGCCTACCCTAGAAGTTAACAAAACAAGCTCATGTTATATACAAGAGACTAAAGGGCTTGATATTGAGTAGTCTAAAGATGTGTGAGCAAAAGTCCAAAATATTGGAATGCTATGGAAGCAAAAGGAATACAGATTTTCAAGAAGAAAAGATTGGTCTACATGATCAAATGCTGGAGAAGCAATGCAAAAGATAAGAAGAAAAATAAGTTTCAGTGTTCGGCAAGTAGGGCATCATGGGTGGCTTTCCAAGAAAAATTTCTGTCAAGCTTTGGTGGTAGGGGTGCATATTTTAAGTAATTGATAGAGTAGTGAAAAGTATAAAAAACAGATATTAAACTTCTCCCATTAAGAAAAATGATTCAATGACACCTGTTATGAAGAGATCATCCAGAATAAGAAACAATGTTATCCTACTAATATATAGTTTTCTGAAGAGAGTAGAGTCGATATTTCACCTCTTCTTTCTGCATGAAGTAACAAGAAAGAACATGACTGACTCAGCGTCATGGAGAAAGGCAGAGTCAAGCAAGAACACTGTTTTAAACCAGCTTAGAAAGTCACCGCCATATACAGGTGTCCCGTTGGCATATTAGCTGTAAACTCCGCTTCTGATTCAGTGTAACGGATTTTAAAGCTGATACTTTGCCAGATTGATTTATAAGACGAATTGCTGCTATAGCTGAGTAGAGCATTTGATTTCCGATTATAAATTGACAAAGAGCATCAGCACTCTCCTTCATCCTAATTCTGCTACTTGTTTGCCACCTTACCTGTCCTCTCCCATTCTACAACCTCTAATTGCTAAAAGATGGCCTATGATGGAAGGATGGAAAAAACAAATGGGGCCAAGGAAAGAAGCCTGGAGGCAGAGATCTTTTTTGTGTGTGTGGTGAAAGAGCCAGTGAATAAATGCACCAAACACAATATATTTTCAACACAATTAAAACAATAAATTTTCACTTAGCCCAGTATTAATAAAATTCAGATTCTACTTGCTAACACAGTCATTCAGACAGGCTTGTATTTGACCAGCTGTATCATCTTCAAAGAGTTGCTTAACTTATCAGGGTTTCATTTTCCTCATCTGTAAAACTAGGATAATAATAACACTTAATCTAATCTTCACAGATGAGCTAATATGAAAAAACCAAAGTCATAACAATAATAACAGTTATTTAAATAATAGCTGTCACTGAGAACAGTAAATATCAAGTACTGTTATAAGCACCTTATATGAATTAGCTCATTTATTCTTAAACAAAACCTCAGAAAGTGTGTATTATTTTAATTTCCATGTTACAGATAAGGGCTCTGAGGCATAGAGAGGTAAATACACAGTTAGTAGAAGAGTCAAATTCATGATATGTACACAATGTATGATGAGTAATAACGGTGATAATAATATTAATTTTAAAAAATCAAATGCCCAGGCCTTGGGTAGTGTGAGAACATATATATGAAGAAATAATTGTCTTGAATCTCTAAAGAGTAAATCATTTTAATTTAAATATCTTTTAGATTTATTGACATTCCACCTTTTACCAACAAAAGGGTTCATGGCTGATATTTTCTATATTCCTTTTGTAAACTATACTCTTCTTTTTTTGGCATTTGTACCAAATTGTTCAAAAAAACTGCTGGTGCTCATTCGTAAAGAAAGCACTCTATCGTCTGAAATGGCATTTGTCATGGGAAGGAACTTTACAATCTGTAAAACCCTGTACTTATCCATCTTTACCATGACTTTCTCTTGTTTATAAAATGAAATATAATCACACACTTTCTTTAAAGAAAATGAATAAAATTATTCACTGAAGCTACCACATTTCTAAACAGGTCACATGAAGAACCAACATCAAGAGAACTTTGGAAGACAGACAAAGTGAACTAAACAAGAATGGCGTTCACATTATCATTTCTCACCAAGTCTATTAATATGATTATGGGCTGAATTGAACGAGTCTGTCCACAGACTGAGTATATTGGCTTGATATCTTCATCAGTCAGGACTTGAATCTATTTCCGCCATAAAGCTATTAGTCCATACCTGGAGGAGAGGCTGTGATTTCTTTTCTTGTCCTGGACCAACAAATCCCTTAATTTGCTTTATCTTCTTATGGCTTACATTCTTAGGAATGCAAATGCTCAATTTACAAAGTCAAATATTTGCTGTTTTTCCCAGTAGTTTGTCTGTATAGTTCTTTTCTAAGTTAGTACTTCCTCTCTTGTGTTATTTGTTCCCATGTTACAGAGCACTTAATACCTAATTCTATTATCAATACACAATGTGTACTGAAAAAAATTCTGGGTTGCAGGAAGTTGGGATGCAGGGTTGGGGAGGCAGGCAAGATAGCTCCTTCAGTATTCCTTCAATACATAAGACAGCAGACAGTTTAACTACCAGAAACTTATTTTCTAGTTTTAGGGATTAAATACACACATTGGTTTCACAATGATGATAATCATAACCATAAAGATAATTATAGAAATAAACAATTATCAGTAGTATAAGAATTTAGCATGAAATAAAATACATCAGCATGAATATATAAGGATTGAGTGAACAAAGGGGATAGATACAAATTAAGCAAGATTAAGAAGAGATTATGAACTAGAGTTAAAGGTAGTGAGAAAATAATTTTTGTAGGCAGGAAGATGAGAGAATTCTGGTAAGCACAGTTGGACAGGCAGAGTAGAATGAGAAAATAAGCAACAAGGAAATGCTATACTATGTTAAAGAAGAGGTCTAGCCAGAAGGAGGCTTTATTTGTGGTTGATGCAATTCCATGTCCAGTGGATACTTATTCAGTGAGTTTTGACACAGAAAGATAGGGGAAAGGTAGGTAGAACAAGAACTATTTGTAGAAATTAGTAAAAAGGGAAGTGGGACTTGAGAAAAATATGAGACAAGTCATATGATAAAAAGATAGCAAATGTTCTTTTTGGACACAGCCCTGGAGAAGATAAAAGACTTGAAGCCAAGTGAAACCACAGGCCACTGGGCCTTCCCTTCTCTAATGTCAAATAATTTATGTTTGGGGTGTGGGATGTAGCCTAATTTCGCCCTCACTTCTATGAGAGAAAATCTGGTGGGCTGGGGATTTGGAGAGCATATAGACCTGGGAGAAAAAAAAATGGTCGTGAGTACATTGAGTGAATGCTACAGTAGTTGTCATTTAACTGAATAAATAAGAAAGTAGGTTTTGATTTCCTGAATTTTATCCCAAGTTAGTTATCCTCTATCTCTGATTGAGAAAGGGAAAAGAGAAAGAGAGGGGAGAAAATAAAGAAATAGAAAGAAAGCTGTGAAAGAAAAAACACAAAAATACAGATCCAAAGTGAGACCTCAATTTGGTGCACAGGTCCAAAAGATGGACATAAGTCAGAACAAGTCAAGGAAAAAATAGTTTTAATTAACAAACACAATTTCTGATTCTAAACTTAACTAAGAAGATGGAAATACTCCTAAGTGGACTTATAATTTTCTTATTTTGAGAAAGCATCAAATTAGCAGTTTTTGAATTAAATCTAACTGATATACTTTGGAATAGCACAAAAGCTCTAGTTTTGTTCTTTTGATTTTCCATAGATTACACTGATGAGCTCCTTTTCAACAATAAGAGGAATCACTCTATCCCACTTTAGTGAAGCCATTGTTATGTGTAGAGGATACAGATATGAGGAGAACCCAGTCGCCACACTTCAGGGACACTGAGTGTGCCAGTATCCTTGCTGGGTGCCCTAGAAGGTGAATCTGTGTGAACAAGAAACAAACTACCTTGCTGTCTGGCTTCCCTTTGGGGTCTGCTAATGAGGGAAGATTAGAAGGAGGGAAGAGAGCAAGTTTGTGGATTTATTTTCTTAGCTTTCTTCCTACAGGACCACAGCAAGCCATCTATGTCTTAGCACCAGTCAATAGCCCTAAGTCTCTAGGTTTCAGTAACAGTTCCCTCTTTAAGAGTTTTCAGGCCTAAGGTAGGTAGGTAATGGTAATGGGTCCAGACCCTTGTTACTAGCCCTAGGTACTGTGCTATCCCTTGTGGCTTCCTTATATCCAACCTACATCTTTGTAAATAGTCCTTGCATTAAACTTTCCTTAAATATTGTAACTTAAGCATGTCATCTGTTTCCTGGTGGAACCCTGATACCATAAGAAAGACAGGCATGCAACATTTTATGCCCTAAAATATTGTTCATTAAATTTACCTGAAGAAAGAATAAAACAATTTAAAATATCAAATGAAATTGAAAACTCTTTCGTCCCCTTCAGGAGTTGTATATATCAGAAATTATTATTGCTTTAAAAAAATAGCACACAGTATAATTAATAGTTTAATTGAAGTTATTTAATTAAAAAACAAATAAGATTGATAGAGGTAAAACCATCTTGAAATAATGAAAGTTCTAAACCATAGAATTATGTATATATTGCTCTCTACATGTTGATATATATGGATTAACGACTAACCCACATATAGAACAGGGGTCTATCTACAGTTTTTGATTTTAGTAAACATTACTAGTTGATGTTTTAAAAGACATGTACACTGCCTTATTTCTATTATTCTTACACACCAATATTTTATTTATAATTAACATAAACTTCAGCACAGCTGTACATGATCAGGAATTTAAGAGGTTTGTTTTCAGTGCTGTTCAGATATTTTAACCTTCCATTGGGAAGAATATTATCTTCAATGTGGGATTTTCAAAATAATTAGATGATATTGATGGGAGAGCCCCATGTTCTGATCCTGTATGTGGAGGCAGAAAGACAGAAGGTTCTGAGAGCAGATGATGACATCAGTCATTTACTTTGTTTTTTTAGCTGTGAACATTTTACAGTATTTGCTTTATTACATATTTATCCATCTATTCATCCATGTTTTTTAATACATCTTAAAGCAGACTGCAAACATCAATATGTATATCATTAACCAGAAGTCAGTATCTGTTTACAATTATTTCTTTTTTTTTTTTGATAATTTTACAAATACAACTGGAAATATAGTTAGGTGTACCAACTGATAAGTTTGATAAATGTGCACACTCAGGTAATCCAAATCCCTATTAAAATATAGAATATGTCCATCAATCCAGAAAGTTCGATCGTGTCATTTCTTGATAAATCCCCAACAAACCACTATTCCTTCACCCCAAGCAAATACCATTCTTATTTTTTCACCATAAATTAATTGTGCTTGCTCCAGAACTTTGTATGAATGGAACCTTTTTATATAAGCATGAATCTTTTTATATGTCTTCTTTCACTCAGCATAATGTTTTAGAAATTTGTCCGTGTTGTTGCATATAATGACAGCAATATACGATCATATGAATATACCACAATTTATCTTTTCTCCTACTAATGAACATTTGGGTTACTTCCAGTTTTGAGGTAGTAACATTCCTGTACAAATCCTTTAATAGACCTGTGTTTCTTTTGTCTTAGGTAAATACCTAAGAATGGAACTGTTTGATTATGGGATGGGTATATGTTTAGTTTCATAAGAAACCACCAGATCTTTTTTTTTAAAGTAATTATACTATGGTACATTCCCATTAACCATGTATGACAGTTTCAATTGCTCCATATTCCAGCTAATAATGCTACTCTCACTAATAATATAAGAATTGCTCTAAATTCAAGTCATTTACTCTTTATCTCACATCCCTACAACTTCTAGGTTGTCTAACCTTAGTTACGTGACTTAAGTTCCTAGATTCCAGTTTCTTCATCTAGAACACTGGGATGATATTAAGGGCTTACATTAAAAGGTAATTTTGAGGATAAACTAGGTAACACATCTTTAACACTCACATACTGGCTGTCTGACAGTAAGTACTCAATAATGCTGAACATCATTACGAAGAAATTTGATAAAGAATGATCTGCTGCTTATATTTTTTAATCCAAGTAATTCCAGAGATACCCCTTCATTTCAGTATTGCTATCTGTATTCTGTGAAACCCAAGTGTCTCTGCACTAGTGTCATCTTCCAGCTCTGAGCAAGCACTGACATAAAACCATTATCTGAGCATCCGAGCAGATTATCTCACAGACAGCAATTCACAATTCACAATTGCCATGGCAGCAACTGAACATGCAGAGCTTTCTCTCCAATTTGATGCTGTGAAATGAGGTATTCATTTATGCACATTATAATTATAATAGCTGTTTTTACCTTACATCCCTTACAAAGTCACAAAATAAATTTTCTTTATTCAATATCAGGATTAGGAAGAGAGGGAGGGGTGGTGTTGAGAGGGCAGAAACTTATTTGGTTCTAGAATGGTAGAATAGCTAACTTGGCTGTTCAGTAATGAGTTATCTATTAAAATATAAATAGCCCTTGGAAGTGGTCCTTAGCTAAGCCCTCTGCATTTTCTCCTCATCATATTTAAAAGAAAACTTTCAGTAGAGGTTAATGCCTTTGGGAATTTTAACAAGAGTGGGGTCCAGCATAGGTGGTAGGGAGGGAGGAGTTTTCAAAGGAACCAATAAATGAATTGAGAATTCACAAGTATGACCATGGCTTCTCTTTACATTTAAGGTGCATTGAATCCAAATAAAATGTTAGGTACAAATGAGAAGCTGCAGGGGGTGTCATCAAATTGTGTAGTGAAAAATACACATGAACTAAATAATAAAGCAGAAGTGATAATATCATAAATTCTATTATAGAGATTATCAGATACTTTTGAGGTCCTGCTCAGATATATTCAGGTCTCTTTTATTATTTCTGCGAACCCCTCCCCAGTTTTTTGGTGGTTTTGCTTCTAAGGGCCCATAGCATTGATGTTCTTACTACAGAACTCCCCTTGTCTATTAAAGCCACTTTGCCTTGATATACTGAAAGCCCGAAATGCCTGGAAGTTTATATCTTCCAGGAATGTGGAGCTTAGCCAATGACTGGCAGGTGAGGGGAAAATGGTAGGTCCTTTCTCTTGAGTCAAGATAAACTCTCAGGTGTAAGTAACCCTCCAGAGCTCCCCTGTGGGATCAGACCGAAGCTGGAGTTTACACTGACATCTCTTTGCTTGGCTCCCTCCCCTTCCCTGTCCTACTTTCCCACAAGTTTCTACTTTAAGGATTTTCTTTATAGTCCACTCACACACAAAATTTCATTTTCAAGTCTGCTTCTGGGGAAACCAACCTAAGTCATAAAGATATTTTTAAAAAATTGTTGATAATACTGAGAAAGAGGAACTAAGAGAGGAATGTTTCATATAAGAAGTGACATTTGAGTTGGCCTTTCAGTGACAAACAAGCTTTCAATAGAGAGATAGAAAGGAGAACAACCCAAGGCAAGTTTTTGCTAAGGCTCCATGAATAGCAAGTTTAGGAATGAGAACAGCCTGGAGTAAGTCATCCTATATTTTAATCGTGAGAACCTTCCCTTACTATATAATGGGCAGTATACTTAATCTCTCTGTGCCTCAGTTTTCTAATCTATAAAATGAAAATAACAATTTTACTTGCCTCTTGGAATTTTTTTTTTATGAAGATTGAATGAAATAGCGTTTGTAAAGTACTTAGCACAATGCCTGGCACAAAGTATGTAACTCATAAAATTATTATTTTTGTTGTTATTGTTTTGGTTGATAAGAGCAGTTGGTAAGAGGGTATAGAGTATAAGCTCTCTGAGGAGGTTGATCATAGAGGCACATAAATGTCTTGATATAATATTCAGAACGGATTATATTTTATTTTGTTTTATTTTATATTACTTATGGCCACTTAAAGTTCCTTAAATATTCACATTTGAGACATGTCTTAGTTTTTTGATACTTCTTTCTAGTTACTTGAGAAAAGGAATAATATATCAAGGGTTCTGGTTACCATTCATCCCTCCTTCTATCTGGGATTCTGTGTGTTGAAGCAAACGCACAAAGGTCAGGAATCATATGGGGCCAAAGAGGATGTTATTGATAGCTCGACAGTTGATCCTAAAATATCAACCAAGTACAGGGCCCTCATATAAACTCTGAATTTAAGAATCCGATTTGAGCCTGTGGCTACAAAGGAACTTTCAGGTCCTCAACCTAAACTTGATATTGAGACCCACCTACTAAGGTGGCCATTCAGAGATATAAATGACCCTGCAGTGTAGACTTTAGGTCCATTTATCCAACCAGCTACATGGAAAAGAACCCCAGAGCAGTCTACACTCTGCCTGATTTGTTCATTTCAAGAGGGTAAGATGATCAAGGATATCTATCAATTCCCTGCCTAGAAGTGAAAGCACAAGCAAAAATCAAACCAAACAACTTTTCTAATGACATTTTAAATTTTCTATATTAAATTTTAAATTCCAAGAATTATTTCATATTTTCATATGTTTTAATATGGAATTTTGTTTGTTTCAGAGATTAAATGTTTTACTCTTCTCTTTAAGATAATAATTATAGAGCTTTCTCTTTTAAGTTTTCTGCTACTTCTTTTATTATCTGTTTCTTCTAAAATCCTTTTGTCCTGTTTCTTTGTTTTCTGTTTATTTGCCAAATTACAGATTTTCTTTAAATGTCTGGTGATATTAGTGGGACAGAAAATTGAAGGAATTCCATTGTTAATGGCAGAAAGAAAGATCAAGGAGAATATGTAGAAGAAATAAAGCAGAATAGAGTGAGTGAATGTGGGATAAAGATGAAGTTTTAGTAGAGAGCGGAAGATGTGAAAGTGTTGTTTTCATACTGAAGTATTTGGATAACAGGTTGGCAGGTCCATTACAGGTACACATTGAGCAGCAAGAAAAAGGAAAGTTTGGCTTGACATGACTGTTGTTATAATGGGAGTGGCTCAAGACTTAGGATGTTATGATGAGCAAAAGAGAGCCACCGAGATGAAATTAAGCTAGGATAATTTATAGCATTCCTATTGTGGACTGTGAAACCTTACCCAGAGCCTGCAGAGCCTGAGGTAAGAAATTAGGGAGTTCATGATACAAACCTCAGGAGGTCTCACCTGGCAGATGATACCTGGTTGGAGAAACTTTTAGACATCTTTCAGTCAATGACACAGAAGTCAGGCAGATCATTTTAGAGACTCTGTCTACCCTCATCAATGTCTAATCAGTGACTGAGAAGGGGATCAAAGTTTTCAATGAAAGAAACTAGCAAAGGCAAGTTCTCTATATAAAAGGTCTGATGCTCCTACCCAAAGAGGAGGTCTTAATATGAGCAATTTTCTGAAGAGAACAAAGAAGATAAATTGATATGGAAGCACATTCCTACACACTAAGTCAAGGCTGGCTGGGAGGAGCCAGGGACTACTGATCATCACCCCAAGTCTGAGTTGGGTATAGGAAAACAAAAAGTCTAATCTCAGCCTGAGCTCATTCCCATTATAAGCTGGATCTCTTTACCTGCTCAGATCTGACCCAGCAAATGGGCAGTATCTGGGCCAAGAAATGAGGCTTATTGATAAATCTGACCATAAGAGCTGAGGAAGGCAAAGGTGGGAGGAAACAGCAAGCTAACATCAGAATCTTGACCTGCAGAGGGAATGACCAGATGAACCAATGATTTTTAAATTTCATTGTGCATCAGAATCCCCTGGGGAGCTTGTAAAATTATAGTTGCCCAGACCCTACACCCAAAGATATGGATATAACTTGGAAGAGATTCAAGCATATTAATCTACTTAATAAACTTTTTTTCTCATTTATAACAGTTTTAGATTTACAGAATTATTGCAAAAGATAGTACAGAGAGTATCTGTGTACCTCACACTCAGTTTTCTCTATAACACTACATTAGTATGGAACACAGATTTTATCAGCTTTACTAATGTTCTTTTTTCTTTATCAGGATCCCATTCAGGACTCAACATTATATTTAATCATCATGTCTCCTTAGGCTTCTCTGAGTTCTGACACCTTATCACACTTTCTTGGTGTTTAACGACCTTGACAATTTTTTTGTTTTGTTTTTTGTTTTGTTTTTTCTTTCCGTTAAGTTAATTTTATTTATTTATTTTATATGTATGTATGTATGTATGTATGTATGTATGTATGCATGCATGTATTTATGGGGACATTAGTTAATTAAATCTAGAAAGTGGCATGTGTACAATTTAACAGTAAGGCATATATATATTGCATTGTTGGACCTCCCATACATAGAGGCATATATATATATTGTTCCCCTCCCATACATAGATTTCTTTCTGTCACTACGTATTTAACTCCTTTGACCCCATCTACTTCCCTAGTTCCCCCTCCTCCCCTACCCTCAGGTAACTACTAGTCTATTGTCCATGTCCATGAGACTCTGTTTATGTCTCCTGTTCATTTGTTCTTTTTAGGTTTATATCCCACATATAAGTGACATCATGTGATTTTCAACTTTTTCTGTCTTATTTATTTCACTTAGCATGATATCTCAAGGTCCATCCATGTTATTGCAAATGGCAGTATTTATCTCCTCTTAGGGCTGAGTAATATCCCATTATATATATACCACAGCTTCTTTACCCAATCATCTGTTGTAGGACACTTCTGTTGCTTCCAAATCCTGGACACTGTGAATAATTCTGCTATGAACATCAGAGTGCAAATATTTTTCAAATATATGTTTCCAAGTCTTTGAGGTAAATAACCAGTAAAGGGATTGCTGGATCATATGGTAGCTCAATTCTTAGTTTTTTGAGGAACCTCCATACTATTTTCCATAGTGGCTGTACCAATTTGCAGTTTCACCAGCAGTGTATGAAGATTACTTTTTATCTACATCCTTTCCAACATTTGTTATTACTTGTTGATAACAGCTATTCTAACACGTGTGACATGGTATTTCATTGTGGTTTTGATTTTCATTTTCCTAAGAACTAGTGATATTAAACATCTTTTCACATGTTTGTTGGCCATTTGTATATCTTATTGGGAGAAGTGCCTGTTCAGGTCCTCTGTCCATTTTCTGATTGGATTGTTTATTTTGTTATTATTGAGCTGTGTGAGTTTGTTGAATATTTTAGATATTAGGCCCTTTTCAAAGGCGTTCTTTGCAAATATATTTTTCCGATTCAGATGGTTGTCTCTTAGTCTTGTTAACAATTTCTTTTCCTGTGCAGAAGCTTTTTAGTATGATGTAGTCCCATTCATTTATTTTAGCTTTTACTTCCCTTGCCTTTGACGTCAAATTCATAAAATCTTCTTCAAGTCCAAGGTCCTTAAGTTTAGTTACTGTGTTTTCTTCTATGCATTTTATTGTTTCAAGTCTTATATTCAGTCCTTAATCCTTTTTTAGTTAATTTTGGTGTATGATGTTAGACAACAGTCTAGTTTTATTCTTTTGCATGTGGCTTTCCAATTTTCTCAGCACCTTTTATTGAAGAGACTTTACTTTCTCCATTGCATGCTTTTGTTTTTTTGGCAAAAATTATTTGCCCATATAAAAATTGGGTTTATTTCTGGACTCTTGATTCTGTTACATTGGTATGTGTGTCTGTTTTTCTGCCAATACCATGCCATTTTGACTACTGTTGCTTTGTAGTGTAATTTGAAGTCGGGCAGCGTGATGCTTCCAACCTCTTTCTTTTTTTCAGGATGGCTTTAGCAATTGGGGGTCTTTTGTGCTTCCAGACAAATCTGATGATTTTTTTTGTTCTATTTCTTTAAAAAATGCCAATGGGATTCTGTTGGAGATTGCATTAAATCTGTATTATGCTTTAGGTGATATGGTCATTTTAACTATGTTGATTCTTCCAACTCAAGAACATGGAATATCTTTCCATTTCTTTGTATCTTCTTCGATTTCTTTTAATAGGATCGTATAGTTTTAATTACATAGGTTCTTCACATGTTTTATTCGATTTATTCCTAGGTTTTTTTATTCTTTTTGTTGCAATTGCAAAAGGAATTATTTTTTCCACTTCGTTTTCTGACACTTCATTATTAAAGTATGGGAACGTTATGGATTTTTTAACATTGATTTTGTATCCAGAAACTATACTGTATTTGCTTATTGTTTCTAGTAGTGTTCTTGTGGTCTTTAGAGTTTTCTATATAGAGAATCATGTCATCTGCAAATAGTGACAGTTTGACTTCTTTATTTCCAATTTGGATGCCTTTTATAACTTTCTCTTGCCTGATTGCACTCGCTAGGACCTCCAATGTTATATTTAATAACAGTGACCATAGTGGACAGCCTTGTCTTGTTCCTGATCTAAGAAGGAAGGTTCTTAGTTTTTCACCAATAAGTAAAATGTTGGCTGAGGATTTGTCATATATGGCCTTATCTTGTTAAGGTACTTCCTTTCTATACCCATTTTGTTAAGTATTTTGATGATAAATGGATACTGTATCTCATTGAAGGCTTTTTCTGCATCTATTGATAATGATCACATGATTCTTATTTTTTAATTTGTTTATGTGGTGTATCACATTAATTGATTTGCATATTTTCAACCGTCCCTATACCTCTGGGATTAAGCCCACTTGACTGTGGTGCATAATCTTTTGAATATGTTGCTGTATTCGGTTTCTAGTATCTTATTTAGAATTTTTGCATCTGTGCTCATTAAAAATATTGGCCTGTTTTCTTTCTATGTGTTATCTTTACCAGATTTTGGTATCAGGGTAATATTGGCCTCAAAGAATGATTGCGGAAGTATTGCCTCCTCTTTGTTTTTTTGGAAGAGTTTGAAAATAGGTATTAAATCTTCTTTGAATGTTTGATAGATTCAGGGGTGAAGCCATCTGGTCTTAGACTTTTACTTTTTGGTAGGTTTTTGATGATTGTTTCAATTTCCATACTGCTGATCAGTCTATTTAGATTTTCCAGTTCTTCTTGATTCAATCTAAGAAGGTTATATATTTCTAAGTACTGATCCATATCTACTAGGTTATTAAATTTGGCATTATATACTTTTTCATAGTATTCTTGTATGATCATTTGTATTTCTGAAGTGTCTGTCATAATTTCTCCTCTTTCATCCCTGATTTTGTTTATTTGTGTCCTCTCTATTTTTTCTTTAGTGAGTCTAGTCACAGGTTTCTCAATTTCCTTAACCTTCTCAAAGAACCAGCTCTTTGTGGCATTTATTTTTTCTAGTGTTTTTTTGTTTGTTTGTTCGTTTGTTTTCCATTTCATTTATTTCTGCTCTAATTTTGATGATTTCTTTCCTTCTCGTTCTTGTTTTTGGAGATAGGCTTGCAATGATATGAACTTTCCTCTTATGACTGCTTTTGCCATGTCCCAAAAGTTTTGATATGTTGCACTCTCATTATCATTTGTTTCTATGTATCTCTTGATCTTTCTTTTTATTTCTTCTCTGACCCAGTTATTCTTCAGTAACATGTTGTTTAATCTCTATGTATTTGTGGTACTTCCTGCTTTCTTTTACAGTTGATCTCTATTTTCAAAACATTATGATTAGAGAATATGTTTGTTATGGTTTCAACCCTCTTATATTTGTTGAGTCTGTCTCTGTGTCCCAGCATGTGATCAATCCTTGAGAATGTTCCACGTGCACTAGAGAAGAATGTATAAGCAGCAGTTTTGTGATGAAAGGCTCTGTAATTGTCAATTATGTCCGGATGTTCTAATGTGTCATTTAAGGATGATATTTCCTTATTGATTTTCTGTTTGGATGATTTGTCCATATCTAACAGTGGAGTATTTAGGTCCCCTACTATGATATAGTGTTTTGGTCTGTTTCTCCCTTTAGTTCTGTTAGTAATTGCTTTATATATTTTGAGGCTTACTGATGGGGAGCATATATATTAATGAGTGTTATGTCTTCTTAGTGTATGATTCCCTTCCATACTGTCCTTTTTAGAAGAAAGTTACTATGTGCAGCCTACACTTAAAGAGTGGAGAGTTATGCTTCATCTCCTTGAGGATAGAGATTCCACTACATTATTTTGGTAAAATATAGATAATATAAAATTTACCAATTCAACTCTTTTTAGATGTTGCATTTATTTTTTGTTTCCCAGTAATTTTAAAGTGTACCAAGATTTGAGAACCTCTCAGATAATGGAAGGGAGGGACAGTGGAGAGACAATGAGATTTTAGAATCCCATTTAACAGCAAACCAAATGTTTACATTTCAGTGGATTGTTTTGGGATCTACATTTACCCTCCTAACTCCCTTCCGCTTTTTTGCAGCTGCTGCAGGCTTATCTGTGTAGGTAGCTGCTGGAGAGGGAGGCAGTCCCCGTCAAAATGAAAACCTGCAATGAATGAGTAGAGGAAGAAAATACATCTTTTTTATCTCCCATAGCTTCAAAAACAGTGGTTGGAATAGAATATGTGAGTTTGTTAACCAAAGAAAACACTTATAGCACATTGTCAAATTTCACAAACTGACGTAGGTAGACTTATTTCCCTGATGCCCAGGTAATGTTGACCTGTCACAGAAGTATGACATATGTCAGATAATCCTCCTCTTTAAATCATATGCTCACCCTTTCTCATTCCCATTTTTGACCCCCATATTGACCTGAGGGGTCTGATCGCATGACCATTTGGAAGAAATAGGAAAGGAGTTTCTATGTAAAACAAAAATATGTGGTCTTCACACTTTTCAGAGACCTAACATGGACAAATAGGGAATCTATAACCAGGAGCAACTTCTCAGTAAATGCTTTCTCACATCCCCATAAACTCTTATTGAATTAAGGCCCTAGATGTGATGATCAGTGAGGATATTATTAAAAGAACTTGAATTACAGATAGGAGTGGGCATTTGACTATAATAATGAGCAAGGTGATACAGATTAAACATGTTTGTGTAGCATATAGTGATTACTTCAAATATTAAAGAAAGAAAAGAGAAGAAAAAGTCAAATATTACTCTAAGATTTTCTTGATAGCCAAATGAATTTTTATATCAGTCAAGTCTCCCACTGTGACAGCAAAGCTTAGCGTGAAGAGATGATGCCAGGAGAAAAAATGAAGGCTTTAGTCATTACTGCTTTTAATGTCCAACTGTGAAGAGCCATGGAAGCAAAAATAACTACAATACAGAGGATAATGCAGAACTCAGTAGCTATGGTTTGTGGAACGAAGCAGCGGGCAAGTAACTAGTGGAGAGGGCTGTATAGAGTATAGAGATCTAAGAAATTACATTCCCAGGTTATCTTGTATTGTGGAAATGGATAGCAGGGTGAGACAAATAAGTGCAGACAAGAACACAGCCAACAAGTATCAGAACATCTGTTGAAGGGAAGCAGCTTTTCAATGCTGCAGAGCCAAGCCTGAGTTTGCAAAACAGGAAAAGAACTTTTGTAAACACAAATTCCATCAATTAACTGCAGCTATTTATGAAATCCTTTGTTCATGCAAAATTCCAAAGACAGCGACAGAGATTCAGTGTTCTGGAGATGGAGTCTAAATTCGGGCTGAGGAAGCAAGCATCTTAGAAATGGTGAGATCTAAGGAGATTTTTATTCTATAAAGCTATCCTCTGGTTATTGAAAATAAGCTAATATTAGTGCTGCATTTTGATTGGCTGAGAGTCTCCTCTTCTGAAATAATTCAAAATAATATACTTGAGCTTCTCAAGGGGAGAGCAGTGGTAGAAGCACTCCTCCCTTGGCAAGGTTTCTGAATGAGCTCAGAAGTCTTCAGGTAGCAGCAATGGGGGAGAGCATATTATCTCTTTTGTCTGAGGGAGCTGGGGATTCCATTTGTTTTCATTTCCATTAATGAAAACAAATAGAGGCAGTCAACTATGGGGAAAGAGACACTCTGGCTCTTATAAATGATCAGGATCTGCTCTTCCTGAGGGTTGTGATAAGAAAACCCATTTGTATGAAACATTTAAATAATTGGGAGAAACACCAGGAATATTCACAGAAAGCACACTGGTCCACAGTCACATAAACACATCTATGTAACTTTTCTATTCCTGAATAACACACACATGAAGAGATGTACTGAAAAATAGAAAACAAAGAATAATTTCTGCTTTCTCCTTCACCATTTCTTCACAGTTATTGTTTATATTCCCATTTTAAAATTGAAAATAAGAGAAAATATTCTCCAGATACTTAATACTCCTGAAAATTGACATAAAGTTTTAGAGATTTGTCCAAATCTTTAAAAGAGAAGAATTTCTAAGTATATGGTGCCCATTCCGTGGGAAATGTATTTTCGAGGCATTCTCCACTTTTAAAATATGATTAAAAATTCCTGTATTATTGATATCAGAATCCACCACTTCTCTCCTTTCTGTCACCCAGGTAAAGTCTTTATGAAAGGAATAGAGATGTCTAAGGGAAACATGGTGTACTATTTTAAAATAATACAATAAGACTTCTTCTTTATCTGTCCATGTAATTCTTGGAGAAAATATCCACTTCCAATCATGTCTTGTAGTGTTGTTTCTATTTTGGGGAACTCCTTTGAAGGGCCAACTATGAATTCAAAGTGGGTGTGATGTAAGAGAGGAGGATTCAAATGAACTGAGTTACCCAAGAATGTTTTTATTCCATTTGAGTTTCTGTATTTACTTTTCTTAACAGCTATATTTGCTCTTCTTATCTCTTAATAGCTATAAACTTGATTGTTAATTACTTGCCTCCTAGAAGAAGAACTAAGTGGGAAGATATTTATAATATTGTATTAGGCAGTTATAAACAACAGAATCTAATTTGGTCATTTCAATTAAAAAAAATATTACAGGTAAAGACAAAGATGTTAGCTCAAATAATTATTTCTTAGAAAAATGGTTAAAACCATATCCCAGAACTGGCCTGAGGAAAAATTACCTGTGCTGCCACAGCCAAACACTAAATATCAAGAATTTAACTCTACTCGACCATTACTGCTGCAAGTCACAATGCTACTTCTACATCAGGAACTCAAATTTGTAGCACTAGAACACACTACTATTTGAAAGTCAAATGCCTTGGCTGTTATCAATGCTGCCACAAACAGAAACTCCATAGCAAGATCATTTCCTTTTTTGCTTATATCCAAATTGCAGTCTCTCATAGATATGTCTGACCAATAGAATCTAAGCCAAATGACTGCATGCTTCTTGCAAAGGATGTTGGGAATTTGAGTTCAGACTTCAAGATCACAGAAGCAGGACTCATGAGATGCGGGTTTTCTCAAATGTAGAAAAGCTTTTCAAAGGATAATGGGAAGATATGATTATAACAGATGCTTGCTAAAACAGTGGATGAATATATCTATTATTTCAGCTTTCTTATTTGTTTTCCAGTTACTTCTTTAGCTCATTATTTTATTAGCTATATTCCATACTCTATTTCCCAATATTTTTATACTTTAATACTTTCATATGGAACCTATCCGGCTTGTATTCCACAATCTTACTTGTATTGACTAGGTTAAAAGCTCACTGTTGAATGCTCCAAACCTTCAATTTTTAGTTAACCAGCAATACTACTCTATTCAAACACATAATAATCTGTAACATTTTTTAACTTTACTGTCCTATGCCAAACTGCTTTCTTAAAGGCTTTCTTTGACACCATCGACACCCTTGCTCTTTTTTTGAATCAGAATTGTTTTCTATGTCAACATATTTTCTGGCACAAAACTTATAGATTCTGGATCTAAGAGTCTCAACTATGACTTTATATGCCTAAAAGTTAATTTTACTGGAAGATCTGCATATGAAAAGGAGCAGCATCTGTTTCCGAAGATGACCAATGCTAAAACAACAAAACCAATGGCAAACCCAACCCTTTGAAAGTAAATTTTGTTTCTTCACCCACTGAGTACTTTTACAATGTGCTGGTACTGAATAGAAGTGGACTAGGGATTCAATAGATAGTTGTACTTTTCAGTTGTACTAGACTGTGTCTAGTGACGATGGCAGACACATGCAGCAGATATAAGAAGGGAGCAAGTAGGAAGCTACCAAAGTCTGGCTATGCATCTGATGAAGGATTTGTGTGAAAGGAGGGAAAGGCGATACTTGGGATCATAGTTTGCGCATCTTAGGAACATCTTGTGTCTTTTAAAAAATTATTTGCGTAGATCGAGCAAATGTAACACTCAAGACATCTGGATGAAAAGTATAAGGGAATTATTTATACATTCTGGCAATTTTTCTGTAGGTTTGATATGTCAATAGAAAAGTTAAAAACAGAATTAAAAATATGTCAGCAATTACAACTTTATAAATAGACTATGCATTCCTAATATCATTTTTATATCTGGTTTAGAGGCAAGGAACCTACATCTCTAGGACATCTCGAACCACTAAGCATTTGAAACATTCTTGACTTTTCTTACTAACGATGTCATATGTGCATAGAGAGGAAAATATCAAGATGAACTCTTACTCTGAGCTTAATTCCTACCAACAAGAACAAAAGAGTTCTTAAAATGAATATCATAGGAACCTTCAAAGAAAGTGATCTTGGAATTTCTAAAAGTGAAATGTTGGCAACAGAAATAAAATACCCTAAACTTTAGAACTCCATATTCTTAAAGAGTCAGATAGAATGTTGGTTATAATCTCATGATCAGTTTCTAAAAGTTGTTCAAGAGAGATGAGAGGTTCTAGAAATTCTTGTAATAAGAAATTAGACTAAAGAGATGTAAAAAGAAGGAAGAATCTAAAGAAAACAATATAACTACACAGGAGTTCTCTGATGTGCCCAGAAGATAACAGGAGAAAAAAACACAAAGAAAATACAGGAGACTGGTGCCAGTTTAAGTTCCATTTCTACATTTTCTAATACCTAATACACACACTGTAGGATCAGAACAAAAGCATGAAAAATTCAAAAGGCACCTGCTCAGTCATCACAACAGGACAGTAAAGTGATTGACAAAAATATACCAACAGACACTGTTATAGAAGCTATAAAGTTTCTTCAATGGCAAAGGACATGAAAATATATGGAGATATCTGTAGAAAGCAGGAGCTAATATATTATTCTCCCCGCTGGATGCAGAACATCCCAGGTATCCCTAAGTTCCCCACAGAAATATGGAACAGAGAATTTGCATGAGAAGCTCTCTTTGTCCAACTTTACACTCTCCTGGCCACCTACTGCTTGACTCTGGAAAGTTTGGCTGACACCAGGTGGAAATAATTATATAAAAATACTAGAACACACTTTAGTATTTACAGAAAGATCTAACAAAGTGAAGATCAATTTCCCAAGATAATCTCACAAAGGATTCAGGCTTCACGCCTGTCTGAATTATACCTCTTAATCAATACCCTGCCCCCAAATCTAATATTTTATAATATCAGTTTACATTTATGAGTGTGAGTCTGTAAATGTTTGACATTTCAAGGAGACGACAGTAAATTATTGAACTAGCTAGTGAGAAGACTATTTAATAATGCACAATTAAATAATGAATTAATTGTAACTTTTTCTTTAATTGAACAATTTGTTAATCTCTCCCATTTTTGTAAGAAACAGAGTAGCAATCAACTGATACATTGGCTCGACTTTTTCCTGGGGCATATTATGCCTTTCTTTTTAGCATTATCATGGACTTATGACTCTATTTAGTGTTCTGGTTAACTGTACAAGTAATTGTTTTTTTAATTTGATGCACAGGTTGTTTTTATTAGGCCACTGGCAGCCATTGCTTTAAGCCAGTGGTTCTCAATATTGGCACTGTCTGAATACATTTTTGGTTGTCAGAACTTGGTGGAGAGTGCTACTGGCGTCTACTGGATGGACACCTGCTAAACATCCCACAGTGCACAATACAGTACCCATGACAAAGAACTATGTAGCTGAAGATGTCTATGGTTGGGAAACCCTTCCCTTTAGGCTAACGTCTGTATTCTTGTTAACACCACCTAAAAAATTGTTAAACGGCCTCTGGTGTGTACCAGACAGCTCCCATCCAAATGATTCATAAGAAGTGGCAACTTTAGAGGTCTGCATTTTTCTTGTTAGTTCTTCACTCAGGGCTTGGAAACACTCTTACCTGAAGGTTCGATGTGGTCATGCCAAGACTGTTTAACTATCACTTTTTGAACTAGCCAGAGTTTGGCTTCACAGCATCTGCTCATCTAAGCTTCCTGCCCCCACTCCCCACTCTCAGGCCTCCTTATGCCAAGCGAACAGTGGGTAGAAAGAGGGGCTTCTGTTCTTAATAGCTCGCCCAGGCCGAAGAGGTCTGGGCTGGGCCTGCACAGGGACTGAGACACCTCACTCTGTCCTGCCCCCAGTGCCTCCCAGTTGGGCTGCTTCTCCACTGCTCTCTTGAACTGTTATAGACTGAATGTTCATGTCTCTCCAAAATTTATGTTGAAACCCTAATCTCCTGTGTGGCTATATTTGGAAATGGGGCTTTTAAGCAAGTAAGTAATAAGGTTAAGTAAGGTAATAAAGGTGGGGCCTTGATCTGGTTAGTGTCCGAAAAACAAAAACAGAAAATTTGTGCTCTTTCTCCCACGCCCTCCTCAGCAGGAGCACACTGAGGAAAGGCCATGGGAGGACATAGAAGATGGCTATCTGCAATCCAGGAAGAGAGCTTCCACCAGAAACTGAACCAGCCAGAACTTGATTTTGGATTTCTAGTCTCCAGAACTACAAAAAAAAAAAAAAAAAAAAAAAAAAAAAAAAAAAAAAAAAAAAAAAAAAAAAAAAAAAAAAAAAAAAAAAAAAAAAAAAAAAAAAAAAAAAAAGTTTCTACTGTTTAAGCCATCCCGTCTGTGGTATTTTGTTATGACAGCCTGTGCAGATTAATACAGGCCATCCATGCAAAAGCCCCTGACCATCTATTAACTCGCTTCGACATTTGTTTTTTCACACTAGTGTTCACTTATTCTTTGACTATCACCATCCTGTTCAACTTTTTTAAAAGCTTTTATAGTATTTCTTTTAACAAAGTTTTAAGGTAGAGTAGATTTGTCAAATTCTTATTTCCTAGCTCTGCAATTGTTCAAAATGTATGCATATATCCCCTTCTGCCAGCCGCAGGAATTGCAACTTTGGAGAGGCCAGCCTCCCCCTTCTCAGTTTAGGAAGCTAGTTTTTTGTAAGAAAAAATATATCTATAATCATAAAATTAATTATTTACCATTTAGTTGCATTGTTGCAATGCCATTTTAATTAGTATACTTAGAAACTATGGATTATCCTGAAAATGATGACCCATAGCAATCTATTTAAACAAACATATTTAAACAAACTATCATATTTAAACAAACACCTCCTTACTAACCTCTGTACAACCAAACGTTTATCTTTCAAACAGAAGTTTCAAAAAGAAATTGTTTCTTGCACACTGTAATCAATGGATGTTTTATATCTCATTGAGACATTTGTGATTTCAACTTGCACTGTGCCTGGTCCAATGAGGAAATTATTTTTGAGTGGCTCTTTCTAAATATATTTTTAAACTCCAATTAGATTGCACAGATTGCAGAATTCCAAGGTCAGAGCTGAGATTAAAGGAAATGATTTAGTATACAAAATTTAAACTACATTTATTCATAATTAAAACACTAATGTGGATGCATGTATTCTTTATTCACTTTTCCCCAGCTTTATTGAAGTACAACAGACAATTAATTGCTCATATTTACATTGTACAATTCAATGAGTTTTTTTTTCAATTGTTGGCATAAAATAACATATTAGTTTCAGTTGTACAGCATAGTGATTAGAGATCAATATAACATACTAAGTGGTCACCCTATTAAATCTAGTACCCTTTCTCCCCTTTACATATTTTTTACAACATTTTGACTATTTTCCTTATGCTACACTTTATATCTTCATGACTATTTTGTATCTATCCCTTTATACTTCTTAATCCCTTTGACCTTTTCACTGTCTCCCCAATCCCCTCCTGTCTAGTAGCCCTCAAAATGTTCTCTGTATCTATGAGTTTGTTTCCATTTTTATTGTTGTTTATTTTGTTCTTTAGATTCCACATGTACGTAAAATCACGTGATGTTTGTTTTTATCTGACTTACTTCATTTGACACAACACCCTCTAGGACCATCAAGACAATATCTTTTTCCATGCCCTTATTTTTAGTCTGTGTGTGTCATTTAATCTGAAGTGAGTCTCTTGTGGGCAACATATGTAGGAGTCTTGTTTTATTATCCATTCAGCTTCCCTATCTTAATTCTTTTCCATTTGAGGAACTTGTTGATAGATATGTAATTATTACCATTTCTTATTCATGTTTTTGATACATGTTTTTTTTTTTTTTTCTTCTTAAAGGAATCCCTCCAATAATTCCAGTAATAATGGCTTGGTGTTGACAAATTCCTTTAGCTTATTCTTGTTTTGAGATATGTTTTTTTTTTTTTTCTTCTTCTTAAAGTAGTCCCTTCAACATTTCCTGTAATACTGGCCTGGTGTTGATAAATAACTTTAGCTTATTTTTGTCTGGGAAGCTCTTTATCTGTCCTTCAACTGTTAATGATAACTTTGCTGGATAAAGTATTCTTGGTTGTAGATCCTGGGTTTTCATCACTTTGAATGTTTTGTGCCAAGCCCTTCTGCCCTGAAAAGTTTCTTTTGAGAAATCAGCTGCCAGTCTTCTGGGTCCTCCCTTGTACATAACTAACTGTATATCTTGCTGCTTTTAAGATTCTCTCTTTCTATTTAACCTTTGGAATTATAATTATGATGTGTCTTGGTGTGGGTCTCATTAGGTTCATTTTTTTTTTTTTTTGAATGGAGGACTCTTTGAGCTTCCTGGGTTGTAGTTCTATTTCCTTCACCAGGTGAGGAAAGTTTTCCATCACTGTTTGTTCAGATAACTATTCCACTTCTTTTTCTCCCACTTTTACTTCAGATATCCCTATGACATGGATGTTCTTACCCTTAATTTTGTCCCATATATTCCTTAAGTTATTATATCCTTGGTTACTTTTTTCTTGCCATTCTGATTGGATGTCCTTGGCTTCCCCATCTTCTATATTGGTGGTTTGATCCTCTTCTTCATCCACTCTGTTGATTCCTTCTAATATACTCTTCATTTCAGATAGTGCATTCTTCATTTATGACTGGTTCTCTTTTATAATTTCCATTTCCATTTTTCTGTTTTTTATCTCTTTGTTAACGTTCTCACTGAGTTCATCTCCACTTCCCCTAAGTTCATTGAGCATCTTTATCACCAGTGTTTTGAACTCTGCATCTGTTAGATTGCTTGACTCTATTATTTCTGGATCTCTGTTTTGTTCTCTCATATGGTTTCTGCTTCTTTGTCTTCCCATTTTGGCTGCCTTTCTGTGTCTGTTTCTATGTATTAAGCATATCTCCTAAGTCTCCCAGTCTTATTAGTGTGGCTTTGTGTAGTTAAGTGCCCAGTGACACAGTTCTGAGAGGGGTTCAGCTGCAGGCCAAGTTTAGCCCCAGCCTGTGGCCCTCCGGAGCCACCTGTTAAGATTCAGCAAGCAATCCTCAGATACTGTGCTTATAGTTGCCTGAAAAAGCCAGCCAGAAAGCAAGGTCAGCTGCCACCAGTGTGAATCTCGGTGTTGCTCAGCAAGTGGCACAGAACTCACCGAAGACACAACTGGATGTGGCTTGGGTAGGGTCACGAGTTGGGGGAGGCAAAGTTTCAGGGAATCCTCTTGGCGGAGTGACTTCTGTTATTCAGTTTGATAATGTCTCAGCTATGGCAGTGGGAGTGGGGAGGGCTTAACAGAGAAACAATGGACAGTGCCAGCACTTCTGCCCCAGAGAAAGCCTTACCTTTGGCCCTCGCTCTGACAACTCAGTGTCTCCCTGTAAGTCCCTGGTTCCCCCTCCCCGAGAAGCCGACCCAGCGCTTTTCCTCACAGCAAGCAAGCCCATTACCATGAAAATCTGGTTGTGGATCCGGCCCCTTTCAGAGGAACTTCTGCAGCTGCCGTAGCCTCTGTCCTACTCAACCACTCAGGACCAGGCAGCTTTGGGTCTTCACTCCCTCCTACCTCCAACCATTGCAAGGTGATTTCTTATTTCTCTCCCTAGTCGTAGGGCTTCTGTTCATGTAGACCCCAGGCCATTCCGCTTGCTGTTTGCTCTGTGTTTCCATCTCAACTTCGATGAGGTTATAAGAGGGGATGAACGAAGCTTTTATCATCTACTCCATTTTAACTTATTTCATTATGCACTTTATTTTTTTTAATTTTTAAAATTTTAATTAGTTTCAAGTATACGGTACATTGGTTAGACATCTATATAGTTAGTAAAATGATCCCCTGAATTGCTCCCTCCATCCCCTGACCCTCCACCTAGTCAACATATTAATTCTAATTGCATTTCCTATGCTGTGCTCCCCAACCCCATGACCATCTATCAGCTACTAATTTATAATTCTTTAACCCTTCATCTCATTCTCCTAGCCCCGCCCCCAAACCTCTCTCCCCTCTGTTGTCCATTATATTTGTGAGTCTGTTTTTTGATTAGTTTGTTCTTTTTTATTCTTTAGATTCTGCATATAAGTGAAATCGTACAGTGTTTATCTTTCTTTGTCTAACTTAAATACCTTCTATGTCCATCAAAGCAATATTTTTTTCCATCCCCTTCCTTTTCATATGTAGGGGTCTTTAACCTGAAGTTAGTCTCTCATAGGCAGCTTATGTAGGAGTCTTATTTTCCTATCCATTCAGCCACCCTATCTTTTGGTTGGAGCAATTAATTCTTTCCCATTTGAGGTACTTGTTGATAGGAATGTACTTACTACCGCTCTTTA
>NW_006443145.1:44875-87408 GCF_000325575.1 Pteropus alecto
CATTGATTATCTTTATAACTAGTCTTTTGAACTCTGCCTCTGTTAGATTACTTGACTCCATTATATCTGGATGTCTGTTCTGTTCTGTCATATGGTTTCTTCTTCTTTGTCTTCCCATTTTTGCTGCCTTTCCATGTCTGTTTCTATCTACTAAGCAAAGCTCCTAAGTCTCCTGGTATTATTAGTGTGGATTTGTGAAGTAGGTGTCCAGTGACACAGTCCTGAGAGGGATTCAGCTGCATGCCAAATATAGCCCAAGCCTCTACCCCTCTGGGGCCACCTCTAAGGATTCAGCAAGCAATCCACAGATGGAGTTCTTATAGTTGTCTCAAAAGGTCACACCAGAAACCAAGGCCAGCTGCCTCTACCAGTGTGAGTCTCAGTAAGGAGCACCTGACTTGCTGAGGATACACCCAGATGTGGCTTGGGTTGGGCCCGAGTTGGGGTAGGCGGGGTTTCAAGGAATCCTCTGAGTGGAGAGACCTCTGTTATCCAGTTTGATGACATCACAGATATGGTGGCGCTGTGTCCTCTCACTGGAAGCGGGAAAATTCAACAGGGAACAATGGATATCACTGGCACTTCCATATCGAGTGAATCTTGCCTCAGCCCTTACTCTGACAATGTCTCCCTGTAAGTCCCTGGTGCCCCCTACATGAAGCCTAACAGGCACTGGTGCTTAGAGCAAGCAGGTCTGTCACTGCGAAAATCCACTCGCGGACGCGGCCCCTTTAAGAGGCGTCTCCTGCTGCCACTGCCGCAGTCTCCATCTCACTCAGTCACTCCTGACAAAGCAGCCCCATGTCCCCACCTTGTCCTAGCTTCTGCTGTTGCAGGGTGCTTTCTTGGATTTTGCCATAGTTGTATGGCTTGTTCATCTAGATCCCAGGTGATTTTTCCTTGCTGCTGTTCCTTGTTTCCATCACAACTGTGATTTGGTCACCAGAGGGATGAACAGAGCCTCTATCGTCTACACCATTTTTTTCTCTCCTCTTTATGCACTTTTTAAGGTAAGGTCAATGAAGATAGAGCTTTACTTAATTCTATCATCATTACTACCACTTCCTCTAGTGTTTAAAACCTCTTATTTCTTAAATTTGTTATTGTTCTAAAAATTTACTGCCTCTGACAAGTTAAAATAAAATGCAAAGTATTTTCTTTGCTTAATTTTCATTCCTTTCAACCCCCATCCACATAAAAATGTCAAAAGTATTTAATTTCTGTGGAGAAACAGCTTTGGTCTCAATTTCTGTTGCTACCCAGCCTGAATTTCTGATTTTATTTTTTGCTATAATACTTCAGGCATCTCTGGCCCTTTGGCTTGAAGCAACAGAAGCAACCAGGAAATTATAACTGTGACTATTCCCAATATTTAATACAGGGCACCAAACTGTGTAATCAAGTAGACAATTGACATATTTCACTGAAATACCTTTTTCCTTTATTCCTAGCCACACATTTGTTTTTTCAGCAAAGTTGGTTCACTTGTTATTTTTGTATTCTGGTATTAATACATTTGTGGTTTATCTAGTTCTCCTTATCAACTCAGCTATCAGAACCCAAGGACTTCATAGCAATTTCATTTAAAGAGTGAATCAATGGTATGATCCACAGAAACAAAACAATAGACATAGCTAGAAATGTAAAATTTCTATGAAGGTGATTCAGTGAAATAGAAGACTCACAATATGCCCCCAAGTGAAAGTAAGGCTTTCTTGCTTCCCAAAGTTCCCCATGGGGAGCGTTCAGCTGTGGATGGCAGAACAAACATAGGCCAAGGATTGCAGTAAGTACAAGAAATTCCCCTTGCTATTCTCATGAAGATTCGTAGCCTTCTAAAAGCCCTCCAAAACTCACATGAATATTCTGGACGCTGTGTAACTTCCTACCAGTTTCAAAACAACTATAGACAATTCTTGAGCATTTGTTGCAGGTTTAAGTGAAGTGGAGGCAATTTTTTATGAGTATCACCCAGCAGTTCCAGGCTTTAAGCCTATCTGATATTCACTTTTGTAGCACCCAAATTAAACTTGTTGTCTCACCCTGGAAATCCCTTTTCCTTGTATGTATCACACAGTAATTGAGATCATCAAGGTATAGTCAATTGGGCAAGGGGTAATCTCAGAACTACCTTTGACTTCCACTTTCTCATACTTGCATTTCAATTAAGTTCAAGTTCTGTGGATTCTTCCTGTGAACTATCTCTTAAAACCATCTTTTTTCTTCTCCATTTCCATTGCTCCTACACTAGTTCAGACCTCCCTTACTTCTCACTCAAAAATACTCCAGCAACTTCTGAGCTGATTTCCCTGTCCCTGGTCTCTCTTCTTTCTAACCCATTCTCCACCTACCTTTCCCAAACAGACATTGTATCTTCTTCTCTATAAAATATTCCAAAGTGAGCTCATCTATTCTCTATGATTAAAATATAATTTTGCTGTTGAATCATAATTTTATCTTCAACAAGAAGAAATCTCTGAATCTTAAACTCACACAACCCACATATCCAACAGCCTACTTGATATTTCCACTAGGATATATTATAGGCATCTCAGACTTAACAATTTTAAAATAGAACAGTTAATTTCCCATCCAAAACATCCCCCTCCCACAGTCTTCCACATTTCAACAAGAGGTATCACTCTCAACCCAGATCAACTCAGAGATGGTCATCCTTGAATCTTCCTTTTCTCTAACCTCCTACATTCAATGCATATAACATGTCATGCTGATGTACCTCAAGTATCCACATTTCTCCATCTTTATAGTCACTACATTAGACTAGGTCACTATCATCCCTTTTCACCTATACAATTGCAACAAATGCCATCTGGTCTACACCAGTCTACTCGTGCTCTTTTCTAATTCATTTTCTATACCATATTAATAACACTGTTTCAACACATGACTTGGACCATATCACTTGCTTCAAATCCCTCACTGATTTCCTGTTCCATTTAAAATTCTTTGTCAGAGCCTACAATGTACTGCCTATCTCTCTGATGTCATCTCAAACCATCAACTTCCAATTTGAGTAATAAGTTCCAGTCACTAGAAGCTTCTTAAAGTTTCTAGAAGCTGATAAACACTTTCCTGCTTCAGAGCCCTTTCAAATGTTGTCTCTTCTACTTAGAATGTTATTATCATCAGTATGTACATAACCAACTTCTCATTTTTTTAGATCTGAGCTCTATATTACCACTCCTAAAGGCCTTCCTACCATATCTAAAGTAGGCCAATCTAATTACTCTTTAGCTACACCATTTGTTTCTTTAATAAGACATTATTATTTATAACAATTGTATTTGTTAGTATGTCTCCTTGTTGTTGTCTTGTCTGTTTAGTTCCCTACAATACCTGGCATGTACTTAGAGTTTAATGGTCTACTATAAAATAAGTTATTTTATATCCCATATTGCTTAAAAACTTTTGCTGTTTCTCACTTGTCTACAGGATAAAGTCTAAACTTCTTAGTATAGAATTTTTTACTCTGCATCCTCTTTTTCTCTGCATCCTCTCCAACATTTGTTATTACTTGTCCTGTTGATTATAGCTATTCTAACAGGTGTGAGATGATATCTCATTGTGAACCTAATCTACTTTTTCAGCATCTTCCTATCATTTCCAATTCTATGATTATCAGTTAGTATTTTGTTAACTTGTGAACAATGGAAAACACAGTACATAGCGGCTTAAATAATGGAACTATTTTTTTTTTTCTCATGTAACAAAAGTCTGGAAATAGATCATTAGGACAATGTGGTGGCTCAACAATGCCACAAGGAACACAGGCTCTTTTTGTTGACTGCAAAAGTGTTGCTGAATCTATAAGTGTTATACTCACATTCCAGATCAGAAGAAAGCTTTCTCCTACACAGTTGTTTTCTATTTATCTAGAAAAAGAAGCTTTTCCCAGCAGCTTCTTCTTACATCTCATTGACTAGAACTGTGTCACATGGCCACTTCTAACTCCAAAGGAGACAGGAAATTGAGTATTTTTAGATGGGTAAATTTTCTACCCTGGACAAAATTATAGGCCAATGAATAAGTAAAAAGGGGGAGTGCATATCAAGTAGAGTCTCTTAGTATGTACGTCACCATGCATCATGATGTTCTCTAGCTATACTAGACTATTTTTCACAGTTCTCTGATATACTATGCAATTCTATAAGCTTTTATATCTTTGCTCTAGTTGTTATCTCTGCCTGGAATGTTCTCTTGCTTCTCAACCTAAAAAATACCACTCATCTTTTAAGTTTGACCTTGAATGCTTTCTATTGAAAAGCTTTTCTTTATCCTCTAAGACAGGATTAATGCTCCTTAAATTCCTGGAGGATGGTACATGAAACAAGGGCCTTGTTTTATGGTTATATCATGAGCATTTAAGAAAGCCTGGAACATTGTAAGCAATCAGACAATGCTAACCAAGCTGAAAGAGTGGACAAGCCCAGAAGCACATGTTTCTCTCTTTTAATCCTCACATTAATGTCATGAGGAAACCATCACCTTTGTTTTACAGAAAAGGAAACTAAGCCTCAACGAAATAAAGTAACTTGCCTAAGGATACACAACTAATCTCATGAGCTTAGAAATGAATTGATTGAAGGCCATCACTTTTCTTTGCTGCCCATCTCCTCTCATTTTTTTTTTTTTAAATACAGAGGTCAGCAAACTAATGCTCATGGACAGGCCTCTTGTTTCTATAAATTAAATTTTACTGGAACACAGCCATGCACATTCTTTGATATATTGTCTATGCTGCTTTTGCATACTACAACAGAAGTGTTGAGACAGACCGTATAGCCTACAAAACCTAAAGTATTTACTATCTGATTCTTTATAGATAAAGTTTGTTGACTTCTCTCTATGCAGTGTCATACTGACTCCTGAATTATATTGAAAAATAAATGCAATAAAAAGAGGTTTAAAATTATTATTTTCAGAACAACAGTATAAAGGAAAAAAAGACTGGGAATCCTGCTTGAAGAAGATAGAGCATTAAAAAATGACAGAAGGAAAAAGGAGATTCAGTAGTTCTGACTTTTTTCTGTGTTCAACAAGAAAAAGGACCAGCATTCAAAAGAACTGCGGTGAAAAAAAAATGGCTTAAACATTATAAGAATAATTTTACTTCACAAGGGTGTTGTAAAAATGGAATCAGCTAAAACACGAGATATGACACAATGCCCAGTGTATAATTGAGGCTCAGTAAACAGTGTCTATGCTCCAATATGGCCCATTCTTCAGCAGGTATCATTGTTTCTAAACTGTACCTTTTTTTTATTTTCAGGACTACTCTTTGTGGTCAAGGAAAGAAAGAAATTCCATTTGTACTGTTTCAAGTCCGGAATTCCATGTTTGGAAAATCTCCCTGATCTACCTTGGAGTCATTTCCATATCTTAGAGGAAATTGCAGTCTCAAGTAGGAAAGCAATTAAGTCTGAGCTTATCTTCTCTTCCCCTGTCTGTCTAGCTCAAACAGCCCAATTTGTTACCATTACTACTCTCTCACACAGGAGGGGCCAGGTTCTGGGGAAACAGGATGAGAATAAAGGAGTCCCAGGGCAACTTCAGCGAACTCCAGCACTCATGACAATCTTTTCAAAATTCCTTAGAGGAAAGCCTTCCAGATGTATGAGGGGAAAGGAATACCTCCCTAGTTAGAGTCTTACATAACCTCAGTGTAGAAACCAGCTGGGTCCTAGCAACTGCAATATAGTCATCTCAGTTAAGTCCTGTGCATTTACCAGAGGCTGCATTATTAATGAGCTGAGAAAAAGGGCAAATTGTAATTTGAAGGAGGTGAGCAGGGAAGACGCAACAGTTATCTGGGTCAAAGGTATCAAAGCATTCAACACAAACTGCCTATGCCTTTCCTACCAGAAATACATTATTTACAACACAGGTTTTTGGCTTTTAGAGACCTGAGCCTAAATGTATGTTTTCTGTGGTGGCTTATTTTATAACATAGGTTGAACTTTGTAGAGAATATGTTATAGACCCAAGTCATCTTACATATTCTTAATAATTGTAAAGTGTCTGGAAAATGCAGACTATAAAAGCAGAGTGGTGCATGCTGTATAAAAACTGCTGTTTTTCCTCTTTAATAGACTATGGTCAAATCATGTCAACATACAGTCAAAAGTAGCAGTTGGAAAACAATAATAGATAAAATATTCCTTAATAATGCAATTAAACAGGAGATATCCAAGCTTTAAAGCTTTGCTTAAGTACATTGGCAGCTTACTACTCAGCAAACCAAGCATGCCAAAATCATGTAAATAAATGATAATTCTCAGAGACTCTGGAACTCCCCACTATTGACATGGATAATTCTGACAACCCTGCAAATACTAATGGTTAATACATCAAAATAAAACACATCACTAAGGAGACATGAGGACTGTGCCCTAACAAATCCACTTTTGCTTATGCTGAGTGGTGCAGGAATCCATGAAGTAGCCATCTTTTTTTTTTCTTCCTGGTAAAGGGGGTCAAATATTTGGTGACAGAAGAAAATCTAACTTTGGGTGGTGAAGAAATATGCCTTACAGTTAAATTGTACACTTGAAACTTATTATACTTTATTAATGTCACCACAATATTTTTTAAGGAAAAAAAAAGCAGCGGAGTAGATAAGCACATAGCTTCTGAAACCAAATGCCTGGATTTGAATCCCAGCCTCTTTAGTTACTAACCAGGTGATCTTTGGAAATTTACCTATCTATAGCATACCTCAGTTCCCTCTTTTGTAGAACAGTGATAATGGTAATATATAGGATTTTTGTGAGAATTAAATAATTTGTACACGTGAAATATTTAAAAGAATACATAGCACAGAGCATTATCAGCAGGATCATCATTTTTATCCCTTAACATCAAGTTGTATAGCTCTCTGTCACTATCTTAATCAAGAAAATACCCACAACTACTTATTCTTTTACTGGCTGGCTGATATAGCTGGGTACAAACTAATATGCAGTTTTCTAATAGGTAAGTTGTCAAAGGTAACAGTTACACAGTGATTGATGAGCCTAGGATTCATACCCAAGCAGTCTAATTCCAGGAGCCACGCTCTTATCCACTCCATGGCCCTACTAATAATGAGAAAATATTAGTTAGAGCATTAGGGAATAATTGTTCCCATCCAGAATTCAAGTCATAGCTACAATTTATCTCATTAACCCTTGCCTTTAGTAGAAATACATACTACCCCAAAGATTGCATCTTTGGATGAGTCCACAGGTCTAAGCATTTCCCCAACACATATAGACTCAAGATAATAGTTCTTGAAGGACACTGTTCATGCCCTAGAACTCAGTCTCCTCCCACGTTAGGTTTATTGAGGCATAATTTACATAGAAAAATTCATCCTTTTAGTTCTATAGGTTTTTACAAGTGCATACAGAAACCACCAAATTTCTCCTACCCATTTGTAGTCAACACCCCTTCTCCCACTCTCAGCTCTTTGCAACTGGTGATCTATTTCCTTCATTACACAACCTTTTAAGTCTGGCTTCTTTCATTTAGAATAATACATTTGAGATTTATTCATGTTTTATAGATCAGTAGTCTATTTTTACTGATGAATAATATTACATTGTACGAACGTGCACAGTTTAAAACTCAGTCTTAAACACATCACAAATGTACAATGAACCTCTTTTTCTGCTTTGAGAATATATAATTCTAAATCAGATGAGGATTATATAAAGTCTGTCAAAAACAGCAGTGATAACTGTTGTTACTTGACATAATGGAGAATCCTTTGGAGCTCAAGTCATTGAAATTTATGAAATAGTTCCTTGGTATTGTTTGTGGAGTCTCCCATCTATGGTCCTAGTGGGGAGGTGAAAAAAAGGAAGTATTAGAAAAGTAATTTTAGACGCAAATATTTTCTCTGGAGAGACTATTAATTAGGAGAAAATGACAAATGCAAAAGTACAAAAGGTAGACAAATCACCTTAATGAAACAGAGTTATAATCATAAAAGCTGTAGTTTTCTCTTTCCCATCAATGTCCTTTACCAAATAGGCAGCAAAGGAGAAACATGAGGTGTGTGGGATATATCAAGAGAATGACTATGATGACCCTCAACTGGAGTGTGCCTTGAGGCAATATTTACCTCATTCACCTTTGCTGTTTCTTCTTTTGTTTCATGGTACATGAAAATTGGTAAGAGCACACAAAATACCTGCTTAATAAATGGAAATTTTACTTTTGGGCAGGAAAGTTAACAAATAGGGAGTTGTAAATTTGGCCCCTGATCTCTTAAAACTCATATCTTTTCATGCCTGATCTGGGCTCATATACAAAAATTTCTGGAAGTGCTCTTTCAGTAGCAAAATACCACCTTCCTCAGATTTCCCAACTGGATCATAACTATTCTTAATTGAATGGTTGTAGACTAATGACTTGATTATCTCTGTTGCCAAGGATTTGGGCATAGGAAGAAGTATCAACAATCACTGTTTTCCAGGTTTATTCCAGGTATTTGAAAATCTGTTATCAACCTGATTTCTAAGGAATACTTCTCTCATTACTGATTTTTAAATCTCACTTATTTTTATTCATCTATTTATTTATTTATCTATCTATCTATTTATCTATCTATCTATTTAATTTTATTATGCTCATATTGGTTAATGAAATCAGTAAGTTTCAGGTGTACAATTTAACAGTGAGGCATATATATGTACACACACACACACACACACACATAGCATTGTGTGTTCTCCACCCATAGTTAGGTGTCTTTCTGTCACCATGTATTTGAACCCTTTTAGCTAATCAACCTTCCCCCACCCCCTCTCCACCCTCCTCCAATCTGGTAAATACTACTCTATTGTCCATGTCCACGAGTCTCTGTTTGTTTGTCCTGTTCATTTGTTGCTGTTAGATTTACATCCCACATATAAATGATATCATGTGGTTTTCAACTTTTTCTGTCTGGCTTATTTCATTTAGCATGATTGCTTTGAGGTCCATCCATGTTATTGCAAATGGCAGTATTTCATCTCTTCTTATGGCTGAGTAATATTCCATTGTATATATGTACCACAGATTCTTTAGGCAATCATCTATCGTAGGACACTTCGGTTGCTTCCATGTCCTGGCCACTGTGAATAATGCTGCTATGAACATCGGTGTGCAAATATATTTTCGGATGTGAGTTTTCAAGTTTTTGGGGTAAATACACAGTAGAGAGATTGCTGGATCATATGGTAGATCAATACTTAGTTTTTTGAGGAACCTCCATACTATTTTCCATAGTGGCTATAACAATTTGCAGTCACACCAGCAGCATATGAGGGTTTTTCTCCACATCATCTCCAATACTTGTTATTACTTGTCCTTTTGATAAAAGCTATTCTGACAGGTGTGAGATAGTATCTCACTGTGGTTTTGAATTGCATATTCCTACTAACTAGAGATGTTGAGCATCTTTTCATGTCCGTTGGCTATTTGTATGTCTTCTTGAGAGAAATATTTCATTAGGTTCTCTGCCAATTTTTTAATTGGATTGTTTGTATTTTTTGTTGATATTGAGTCATATGAGTTCTTTGTATATTCTGGATATTAGGCTCTTATCAAAGGTGTTGCATGCAAATGAATTCTCCCATTCGGAGGACTGTCTCTTTTCCTTGTTGACTTTCTTTTGCTGTTCAGAAGTTTTTATTATGATGTAGTCCCATACATTTATTTTTGCTTTTACTTCCCTTGCCTTTGAAGTCAAATTCATAAAATCCTCTTTAAGTCCAAGGTCCATGAATTTAGTTCCTGTTTTCTTCTATACACTTTATTGTTTCAGGTCTTATATTCAGGTCCTTAATCCATTTTGAGTTAATTTTGGTGTGTGGTGATAGACAACAGTACAGTTTCATTCTTTTGCAGGTGGCATTCCAGTTTTCCCAGCACCATTTATTGAAGAGGCATTCCTTTCTCCACTGTATGTTTTTGGTTTTTAATTTTGCAAAAACTATTTGCCCATATAAACATGAGTTTATTTCCAAACTCTTGATTCTGTGACATTGGTCTGTGTGTCTGTTTTTCTGCCAAAACCATGTGATTTTGATTATTATCACTTTGTAGTATAATTTGAAGTCTTGCAGACTGATGCTTCCAGCCTCGTTCTTTTTTTCAGGATGGCTTTGGAAATTCGGGGTCTTTTGTGCTTCCATACAAATCTGATGATTTTTAAATTATATTTCTTTAAAAAATGCTGAAAGAATTCTGTTGTGGATTGCATTAAATCTGAATAATGCGTCAGGTAATTACATCATTTTAAGTATGTTCATTCTTCCAGTCCAAGAACAAGAATATTTTCCAATTCTTTGTATATTACTTAATTTCTTTTAACAGGGTCTTATAGTTTTCATTATATAGGTTCTTCACATGTTTCGATAGATTTATCACTAGCTATTTTATTCTTTTTGTCGCAATTGCAAAAGGAATTATTTTTTTCTGACAATTCATTATTAGAATATAGGAATGTTATGGATTTTAAAACATTGATTTTGTATTTAGTACCTTTACTGTCTTTGCTTATTGTTTCTAGTAGTGTTCTTGTGGAGGTTTTTCTATATAGAGAATTATGTCATCCACAAATAATGACAGTTTGACTTTTTCATTTCCTATTTGGATGCCTTTTATATCTATCCCTAGCCTAAATGCACTTGCTAGGACCTCTAATATTGTATTAAATAACAGTGGCGATAGTGGGCAGCCTTGCCTTGTTCCTAAACTTAGAGGGAAGGTTTTTAGTATTTCACCATTAAGTATAATGTTCCCATGGGTTTTTCCTATATGGCCTTTATTATGTTAAGGTTCTTTCTCTCTATACTAATTTTGTTAAGTGTTTTGATGATAAATGGATGCTGTTTGTTGTCGAAGGCTTTTTCTGCATCTATCGATATGATCATATGATTCTTATTTTTTAATTTGTTTATGTGGTGTATCACAGTAATTGATTTGCGTATGTTCAACCATCCCCCTGCCTCTAGGATGAAGCCCACTTAATTGTGGTATATAATCTTCTTAATATGTTGTTGTATTCGGTTCGCTAGTATCTTATTTAGGATTTTTGCATCTATGTTCATGAGAGATATTGGTCTCTACTGTGTGTGTATTTGTGTATCTTGTCAAAGGCTTTTTCTGCCTCTATTGCTATGATCATATGTTTCTTATTTTTTTAAATTTTTTTATGTGTTGTATCACATTAATTGATTTGCGTATGTTGAACCATCTCTGTGCCGCTCGGATGAAGCCCACTTGATCATGGCGTATAATCTTTTTAATATGTTGCTCTATTCGGGTTGCTAGTAGCTTATTTAGGATTTTTGCATCTGTGTTCATGAGAGATATTGGCCTGTTTTTCATTTTTTGTGTTATCTTTACCAGATTTTGGTATCAGGGTAACATTGGCCTCATAAAATGAGTTAGGATGTACTGCTTCCTCTTTGATTTTTTGGAAGAGTTTGAGGAGAATATGTATTAAATCTTCTTTGAATATTTGGTAGAATTCACTGGTGAAGCCATCTGGTCCTGGACTTTTACTTTTTTGTAGGTTTTTTCATAATTGTTTCAATTTCCATACTTCTGATTGGTCTATGTAGATTTTCCAGTTCTTGATTCAGTCTAAGAAGGTTATATATTTCTAAGTACTCGTCCATTTCTTTTAGGTTATTAAATTTGGTGTTATATAATTTCTGATAGTTCTCTTGTATGATCCTTTGTATTTCTGCAGTGTTTGTTGTAATTTCTCTTTCATCCTTGATTTTGTTTATTTGTGTCCTTTCTCTTTTTTCATTAGTGAGTCTAGCCAGGGTTTTGTCAATTTTATTAACCTTCTCGAAGAAACAGCCCTTTCTTGCATTTATTTTTTTCTATTTTTTTTCAGTTTCATTTATTTCTCCTCTAATTTTGATTGTTTCTTTCCTCCTGCTAACTTTAGGCTTCATTTGATCTTCCTTTTCTAGTTTTCTAAGATGAAGCATTAGGTTTTTTATTTGAGTCATCTTGTTTTATGAGCTAGACTTGTAATGATATGAATTTTCCTCTTATGACTGCTTTTGCTATCTCCCAAACATTTTGATATGTTGTTCTATCATTATCATTCTTTTTTATGTGTCCCTTTATCTCTCTTTTTATTTCTTCTCTGACCCAGTTATTCTTCAGTAACATGTTGTTTATTCTCCATGTATTTCTGGTTCTTCCCGCTTTCTTTATACAGGTGATCTCTATCTTCAAAGCATTATGATCAGAGAATATGATTGGTAAGATTTCAACTCCTTATATTTGTTGAGGCTATCTCTGTGTCCCACTATGTGGTCAATCCTTGAGAATGTTTCTTGTGAACTAGAGAAGAATGTATAAGCAGCTGTTTTGGAATGAAAGGCTCTGTAAATGTCAATTATGTCCAGATGGTCTAATGTGTCATTTAAGGATGTTATTTCCTCATTGATTTTCTGTTTGGATGATCTGTCCATATCCAACAGTGGAGTATTTAGGTCTCCTACTATGATAGTGTTTTGGTCTTTTCCTCCCTTTATTTTTGTTAGTAACTTTTTAATACGTTTTGGAGCTCCATGATTGTGAACATAGATATTAATAAGTTTTATGTCTTCTTGGTGTATGATTCCCTTTATCAGTATGAAATGTCCCTCAGTATCTTTCTTTACCTTTTTCTTTTTAAAGTCTTTCTCTCCCGATATTAGTACCACTACTCCCGCTTTTCTCTGAATGCCATTTTCTTGAAATATCATTTTCTACCCTTTCACTTTGAGCGTATATTTGTCTTTGGAACTGAGATGTGTCTACTGGAGGCAACATATGGTTGTTTTGTTTTTGTGTGTGTGTGACTTCAATCCATTTACATTTATGGTAACTATTAAAATATGAAGTTTTCTTATAATCATTTTATTTTCACTTCCTGGTAGCTCGGTGTTTCCATTGTTTCCTTGTCCTTGTGTATCTGTTTTCTCTATTTTGGTTGGGTCCTATGTCTATTTTGGTTGGGTTCTGTGGATTTTCCTTTTGTTCCTTTCTGTTTTGTGTAATATACTTCGTTTCTGAATCTTTGGCCTGTGGTTAGCATTACAACTATGTAGAAGATAATGATATTCCATTTTCTTCTACATGTGCCTTATCTCCTTTTTCCCTTTGTGAATTTGGTTCTTTGAATCCTCCCCTTTTCTGTCATTGCTATCTCAATTTGTCCTTACGTATGCTGAACATTCATTACTATCTTGCAGTAACAAATCTCTTCTTATTGTTTAAACTTAAAATGTCCTGTTCTTAGTAAGAGTTGCACTCCTCTGCTTCTATCTGACTGCTAGTCACTTTACACCTAATTATGTGGGTTTTTTTTGTCATTTTATTTTAGGTGAGCTGACCTCTTTATGTATTTCCCATAGTGCAGGCCTCGTAGTGGAGAATTCCCTCATTTTTTATATGTATCAAAGATCCTCATTTCTTCTTCATATCTAAAGGAGATCTTTGCTGGATACATGATTCTTGGCTGGTAGTTCCATTCATTTAATAGTTTGATTATTTGATTCCACTATTTCCTAGCTTGTAAGGTTTGTGCTGAGAAGTCTGAGAATAATCTAATGCTTTTTTCTTTATAACTTACCATCTTCTTTTACTTGACTCTCCTGAGAATTCTCTCTTTATCATTTATTTTTGATATTTTAATACAGTGTGTCTTGGTGAAAGCCTTTTGGGGTTGAGATAATTAGGTGTTCTTTTGACTTCTTGAATTCTAAGCTTCAGCTCATTCCTTAGATTTGGGAAATTCTCATCAACTATTTGTCTGAAAATGCTTTCTAGTCTCTGCTCCTTTTCCTCGCCTTCAATAATGTCCATTATTCTTATGTTTCCTCTCCTGATAGTATCAGCTAGTTCTTGAATTTCTCTTTCATTATGTTTCATTCTTCAATTTTTTCTCTTCTTTCTTCTTATTTATTTCTAGATTTCTGTCTTAAACAACACTGATCTTTTCATTCATTTGGTTGACTCTATTTCCCAACCTTGCTATTTCATTTTTCAACTCTTGTAGTGTGTTCTTTATCTCCAGTAGTTCTATTCCATTCTTTTTGAGGGTTTCAATCTCCTTGCTAAAGAACTCAATCTGCTCATCTAGTTGTTTTTTCAGTTCCTTTAATTGATATGATTCGTTTCAGATCTCATTGAGTTTTTTCAGAAGTAACATCCTGAATTCTCTGTCACTTAAGTCGCATATTTCTATGTCTGTAAGCTCATTTTCTGGAGATTTTTCTTTTTCTTTCTGAGATGCCTGTCACCTTGGTTGTTCGTGATGTTTAATGGACTATTTCTCCGTCTGGGCATTAATGGAAGTGTATTGGTTGTTCATGGTGTTTATTGGGCTATTTCTCCCCCTGGGTATTAATAGAAGTGTATTCTGCTTTTTTTTCCAGAAAGAAGATTTATTATATAAAGGTCTCTTTTTAGCCTGTTGCTTAGATGGCAATTTTCTTTTGGTTTCCTGTAGGTGGCTTCTAAGCCTCTTGGATCTCTGCTTTATATAAAGCCATAATATTGCCTTTTTTTTCTTATAAATATTCAATCACATTCACTATCCTCAGTCTCAGTCACTGTCAGTGTTAGTGATAGTTTTGGTAGCGTTTGCTCAATTTATCCTTGGGCTCCACAGTATTCATTCTCAGAGGTTATGGGTGGATGGGCCCTCTGCTTTGAGAGATGGGGGCTGTGTCTCAGCCCGACATTTCACAGTCATGGCTGATAATAATCAACTGTTGCTTTTCTGCTGTCTCCACTTCTCTGCCATCTCCACTTTTCTGCTTTCTGTCCTAATCCCTGGGCACTGCTGCAGCATGGTGTTCATAACTCACTCAGGCAGGGTTGTTCAGACTGCCCACTGCACCTTCTCCCCTTTCCCTCCTCCTGCTGGAAGTTTCAGCTGCAAGAGATAGCCTCTTTGTTTCTCCCCGTCTACCACTGGACCCCCGTGGTTCTGACCTGTGGTAACTCTTATGCACAGATCCCTTTCCCAGACGTGCTTGTGTGCAGGTCGAGTGTTTTTTGTTGAGTTTTAGATGTTCAGCTTATTGCTGCTTCAAGGGGAGAGATCTGGGGATATCTCTCACTCTGCCATGTTTCTGGCATCACTCAGTTATTACCTATTTTTAAACAGCAAGATTGAATATTATCAGTCATTTGGCCCTGAAGCCATATCTCATAAAAGCTTAACCTTTTTCCTATTAGGATATTTTCCAATAGAGTGAAATAATCTTGCTATACATGATAAGAGTAAGTACATGAAAAAAAAATGGCTTGATAATCATTGTCTGTATAAATGTTAATTACTCCCATAAGCAAGACTAGAATTTTAAGTATAAAATTTTTATATTCATTAAATTTTGAGGATCTCTATAGCCATTTTCTAAATATCTTCACACTCAGATTTACTAGTTGAATTATCATATGTGCAGAAAGTTTTGTACTGGCATCAGTCACTTAAAAAGGGATTACTTACTTTGTCTTCGCTTTCTGTTTATCTGAGCTATAATTATCATTTGGACCAACCAAGTTCAAGTTCTTACATATAAGCAGATATTTAGGGGATCTTTAATTAAAAATATAAAATTAATAAAGATTATTGAGAAAAACTGAGTTTACGTCGGGAAGAGAGAACAATATACAATTAGCTAACATAATTATTTAAAACAAAGTATAAATAATTGAAAGTATAATTTGGGGACTTTTTACAATTTTTTTTATTAGTTTCAGGTAGACAGTGCATTGGTTAGACATTTATATTGTTCATGAAATGATCCCTCCTATTACTCTATCACCCATCTGGCTTTACATACAGCCATTGCAATACTATTGACTTTATTCCCTATGCTGTACTCTACATCCTCATAAACTACTTTTTAACTACTAATTTGTACTTCAACCCTTCACATTTTTCTCCCAACCCCTGCAACCCCCTTTCCCCTCTGGCAGTCACCATATTGTCCTCTGTATCTGTGAGTCTGTGTCATTTAATTGCAATTTTGGTCTTCCTTTCTCCTGATTTTATTCTAAAATGCATTTACCATGTTAGTCATAGAAGACGAAATGATATATATGATCAGAATTATGAATATCCAACTGCTCTGTCATGTAAGGCAGATCAATGTGGGGACCCTGATCTTTCCTGAGCTAGATTAAAACACAAGGCATCCTTTTGTGCTTATATATGATGGCTATATTTTAGAGGAGACTGGGTGGCCTTCATGGCCCGTTGCTCCCAAGTACACTTGCTAATCTTGAGATTCAGCATCTTTCCAGTTCACGGTAAATAGTTAAGGAAGCATTAATCTAAAGCAAAGGATTTAAAAGAAAATGTCTATTACCTCCAGAGACAAGAGCAGAACTATCCTGTGCTGACCACCCACACAATTGAGGAAAAGTCCTCATAGAGTTGACTCAAAAGAGTGCTAAGAATTTATCCATTTTTTCTAGGTTATCCAATGTAGCGGCATAAAGTTTTTCATAGTATTCTTTTATGTTCCTTTGTATGTCTGTGGTATCTATTGTGACTTTTCCTCTTTCATTTCTGATTTTATTTATTCACGTCTTCTCTCGTTATTTTGTAGTGTCTTACATAATGTTATTAACCAACATTACCACAATAAAGAGAAAGAGAGAGAGCTGGGGGTGGGGCACTAAAACCTAAAGCCAAAGAAAGTATGAGTAGGTCCTTACTATGATTCAGTAACAGGAATTTATCCTCCTGTTTGAAACAAATAAAATCCTGGACAAATATATGAAACAGCATCGGTTAAGTCATTAGGCATCAGGCTATGAAGGATATACTCTGTAAGAGATGGGAATATACTATTGCCCCAGATTACTACTTTGAGAGAGTTTCCAGGTTACTGTATATTGAGGGCAAACTCAGACAGAATGTATCAAATTCCTTGAGTTGTGGAGATATTGCTAAGAGAGCTTGGAGGACAAAATATCTAGAGTTAACAAAGAAAGCACTGGAGAGAAGAGAGCTGCACAAAGAGAAAAATTTGCATTTATAAAGGGTCTCTCTTAAGTATTCAGCAGAGTACCAATCAACACATGCATATATACTACACAAGACCAAGGAATAAAAACAGCCAAAAGGATTAGAGGTAACAATACTTGGTGATAACACATGGTCTGATCACCTCAGGACTCTCCTATATTATTCCCAACATTCTCATCACAACATTCTTGCACAGATGTGTGTGAAAACTGTGTTAATACTAAATGGGTTAGGTTGGAGCAGTAGGTCTGCACTGTGTTAACTGTGCAATCTTGGATAAGTCACTAGCCTGCCTTGGTCTCTCTTTGCTTAGCAATAAAATGGGGGTGATGCTACTGAAACTCATTTAATTCTCACAAGTTCAAGATGTTCACAAGAAAGAGCTTTGCAAAAGTTCTACTCATTCTTTTTTGCATGGCTCATACTGGTTTTGCCACATGTTGATCCCCTGTAAATTCTGATTTCTTTGCATCAGATCTTTATAACTACTTATGATAAATTTCCAGAATCTGTCTGTAATCAATGTGGTTGCCAGACCAGCAGCATCAACATTAACAGGAAAGTTTTTATAAATTCAAATTCTCAGGCTCAACCCAGGTCTAATAAACCAGAAACAGTGGGGTAGACCCAGTCATCTGTGTTTTAACAAGCCTCTCAAATGATTCTGATTCATGATAACATTTGACTGGCTAACAATTTAATAATTCTTTTTGTCTGCACTTGTTCAATTCACTGTAAAATTATTCAGCTACTCTCTTGAGATTGGAAACTTCTTGAGAGAAGGATATACCACAAGTGTCTACCCCCAGCACTCCTTAAAATACCATTGAAGGATTATTTCAAGAGAAATTTTCTTAATATGAGTTTGTATTATGGCCTGAAAATATAAGTATTTTCATTTTTACAAAGATTATTTGGAGTCATAATTCTCACATAAATGTAGCTAATTTATCCGTTTATTTTTCACAAAATTTGAAAAAATGTCAGGCAAAACATTGCCAAATGGAAAGCTCAGTTGGCAATGCCTATGTGCCTCATTCCTCATACCATTTTCCTGGGATTTCAAAAGTCAGAAGTTGCAGTGAGTGGGAAAGGAGGGAAAGAATGTATAGAAGACTTAATGAAAGAAGCCCTGAACTTCTCTCAGAGCCTTAACATTACAGTAAGTATAATACCCTGTGAAATTGCAGTGATGCACAATGCTTGAGAAATTGACTATGATAACATTAACAAAGTTATATTCTAATTTTAACTTACACTCGTTTTTCAGGCTCCAGCCAGGGCTAATAAACCAGAAATAGTGGGGAGGACCCAGTCATCTGTGTTTTAACAAGCCCCCAAGCGATTTTCAAAGTCAAACTCTGAATAAAATGCAGCTAAAAAGCTGTTGTAAATACTACATGGAAATTCTGTAGAGAATAATCAAAATCATTTTAAATTCAAAATGGAGAGTCATATTTTCCACTTGTTATCACTCTATATATGGGTTTCTGATATTCAATGAACTCACTGTAAAATACACATTAGTAGAACAAAAAATGATAACTATTTGGTCTTTCAGATGCCTTTCGAATATAGCATAATACTCATGGATATTGGCATTTTTACTGCTGCAACTTGGTTATATAAGATAATATTAGATATCATTTAAAAAAAAGCCTAGTAAGTATTTGAATATATTTTCATGTGGCTTTCATAGGTGAGAATATGATCTACATATTGTATACTCCCCATTCTGGAGTTCTATCAAATAATAAGAAAACTATGTTCTCAGATAATCTTTCTGTCCTAGTGTAGTCAATGTCCTAGGGACTTCTTGTCATTTCATCTTATGAAAATTTAGCATTTAGAAAAATACAATTCCATGAAGACTTCTCAATATCAATTTTTATTGGCATCTCCTGTATTTCTGTTTTAATTTTTTTTTTAATAAGACAATGGAAAACTAAGAAGCAATATCTTCCTGACTTTTGTGATTGCAAAAAGGTCTCTCAGTGGACTCATAAGACAAGTAAATGCAATCTTTTCTATTATTCTGTCAATATTGACTTTAAAAAATTTTTCATTTCAATTTAGCTTGGTGTCCTGTGAAGCAGCCTTAGTGAAAACTCCAGGAATGTGTTTACTACATGCTTTCATTTTACTTTTTATTTAATATTAGTTTTCTTTTCTTAATCTCATGTTGTCCTTTCTTCTTTTGTCCATATGTACTTGTCTTTCAAATGAATTTTCCTGTTTTTCAGGTTTTCCATTATCGTGAGTTGATTATTAGTATCGAGAAACATCAGGCAGCTATGTTTCCTCTGAGTTATATAACTTTTTAAAACTCTGACCTCTTTGAAAGATTTTCCTGACTTTTTATCCTTTGTGTATTCCTGACACATCTCGAAAATTACATAATTGAATTGTATAAATTCTCCAGCTAGTTTTAAAACTAAAAGAAATTAGGGAAAATGATAACAGAAGACCAAATTGGAATTGCCATTTCAATTGCAAATATCAAGATATAAATAATATTATAATGATATAGTCAAATTCCCCTAACACATACTTGTAATACCAATGTTTATTGAGTCATAAATGATAAAACTGGAAAGCTAAGCATTATATTCATAAGTACATGTTTAAATATATGATGGTTTCAACCTCACCTCCTAAAAATTCTCATCGATCTCTGACCTGTGCCCTTCCAACATTGCCTTTCTGAGAATTCAACTTCCTGTGGAGCTTTGCTACTTTGGTAATTAAGTCCTGGGCCTGATCCTTCCTTTTTCTGCCCCATGGCTGCAGAAAGACAGCCCCTTTTTATGCTGCAAAAGAGACCATCTGATGTATAAATTTAGCTTTTAGTCACTAATTAATCTATTTTGGTATTGCATTGCCTTTATCTAATATGATGGTCCCCAACAACAGCTATCTAATCCCAAGTCCTTAAAATCACTACCTTCCCGAATAGCTCAAATGCCTGAGATATTGCAGACACATCTGCATTCTACTCCAATGTCCTATAGGAGTTTACTCTGGGTGTAATTTTTTTTTTTTTTTTTTAGAAAAACACTTGTGAGTATTTAATGAACTTCTCTCCAAGTGGTTTCAAGCTACTAGGACACAGCCCTCCCCCCAACAACATTCTTAATCTTCTCCTCAGCTCTTCTGAAGAATTTGGCCTTCACGATTACAGGCTGCTTTGGGAGCTTTCCCTTCCCCGGAGCTTTCCCTTCCCCAGAACTTTGTAGTATAGCCTGACCACACCACACCAGTGATAGAAGCAGCTCCTGTCTTGTTTTTGGCAGCATTTACCCATGTCTGCTCACTGACCAAGGTCCGCAGTTTATCAAGGTTGATGGCTGGGCAGAAGCTCTAGTTCCTCTTTAAGTGGTAATGTCTCATATCAACTTTCCCAAAGTAACCTGGGCGATATTTGTCAAAGTTGACCCTGTGGTGATGCATGCCACCAGCATTACCTCAGCCTCCCGGGTGCTTCTGGTGCTTGCTGATATGACTGTGGCCGTGGCTCATGTGGCCCCGAAGTTTCCGGTTCTTCTTCAGTCTGGATGGCATGTTCGCCGCCTAGACGAAAGAGCTCCATGGGTGTAAATTTTGACAACTGTACAACCACAGGGTGCCAGGGACTTTTCACACTCTGCCTTTGACCATTGTTGAAGTCTGTATTTCCAGGCAGCCTGCAGATGATCAATCTTTATAGTATTTTATAATCTGCTATCTGTGACCACTTCCTATATAAACTGTCATAGGCCAGGATTCTGGAAAACCAGACTCTGAGTCTCTGAGATTTTCATGCAGGAGGCTTACTGGAAAATGTTCTTGTACCAAACTACCTGTGAGGGAACAAGGGAAGCAAAATTAGGTAGAGGAAGAGTCTGAACTACAGTACAGTTGCATCACCAACCTTAGCTAATCCAGTGGAGGAGTCTTAAAGCTGGGGTGGCCTTTCAGAGGTGCCCTACCTTAAGGCAAAGAAACTGTGCCTCTATGCACAAGCATCAGCCAATCATGAAATATAACTTTGGTTGACGCAGCATACTCTGGCCAAGAGTAAGTTCCCGAGAGGGCACAGTTGTGACCTATGAGTAGCCAACACTCCAGGCAGATGGTGAAATAGTGATTCTTTCCTGAAAGAGCATCTGGGTAGCATTGCATAGTATCCAATGCATCTCCAAAATACAAAGAAACCTACAATTGAATTAACACAAATAATTTTAAATAAAAAATCAATTCATAGAAAAGGAAATTCAAATGGAAAAAATATGAAAAGATGCTCAGGTTTAGGAAAAGTTAGAAAAATTCAAATTAGAACAACATATTATTTTTATTCATCAGATAATGTATATTTTTTAAAGATTGATAATAGTGGTGATGATAACACAGAGAAGTAGGTATTTTACATATTGCTAATGGAAATGTGTCTGAACATAACTGAACAAGTTATACAGTATTTAATAGCATTAAAATGTAAAACAAGATGCCTATTTCCTCCAAATTAATTTATAGATTTAATGGAATCCCAATGAAAACTCAAAAAATGTTGTTTGTGTAAATTGACAAACTAATTATAAAATGCTTATAGAAATGCAAAAGGTCAAAAATCACTAAGTCAATTTTGAGGAAGAAAAAATTTGGAAGCTTTTGTTACCAATATCAATATTTATTATAAAGAGACAAGAATTGAGATAAGATGGCAATAGATAAAAAAAAAATAGAATAAAAAGCCAAGAAACAGATTATCCAGATCACCATATATATGGCCACCCAATTTATAACAAAGGTGCTGGCCACTGAAATGTAATAAAACTGGGTAGACTTTTCAATAAATAATGCTGTGTCAATTAATTAGATTTCCATATTTAAAAAAAAATAAGTCTTGATCTTTAGCTCATACTATATTTAAAAAATGAACTCTAAATGGAAGACAAACTTAAATATTAAAGGCAAACAATAAAGTTTCTGAAATAGCACTGCCCAGTAGAACTTTCTGAGACTGTGAAAATATTCACTCTCTCTCTCTGTGCCATCTAACACAGTAATCACCTGTGATTACTGAGCACTTGAAACTTGGCTAGCATGATAGTGAAACTAAATTTTTAGTTTTATTTAAATTTAAATAGCCACATGTGTCCCCATATTGGACTTTGCAATTATAAAAAATAACATAGAAGAATATCTGTGATGACTATTTGATGAATTAACTTGACTAAACTGAACTACAATTCCAAGGGAGATTCTCTAGCAGATTTGGAGAATGGAAATGAGGCAGCAGTCATTTTGTAGCACACACAGGCCTAACTTGGGTGCTGCAAAAAAGGGATTTTGCAAATGTGATTCAAGTTCACAATCAATTGACTTTACGTTAATCAAAAGGGACATTATCTTTCTGGGCATGGTTTAATCAGTTGGGACTTTAATAATGTATGTAAGACTTTCCCTGAGCTTAGAGACTCCAAACAACACCTAGATCTGCAATTGCTCTCCCATCACTTATTCCTAACTGCTGCCTGTGGACAATAAACTTTTACCCAAGCTATGCTGTTCCAGCCTACTGGTGGTCTTCCCATCTTGCCTGCCTGCTTGTGGACAAGCTTCAGCCCATACCTGTGGAATGTCAGCCTGCTCATGACCTTGCCTTCCTGTTTGCCTGTCCTACAGATTTTGGCATGCTTAGCTAGCCCCCACGAAGTGCACTAACAATAAAGGAAATGGTTGGCCAATTGTACTCCACCGAAATTAGGAACTCCACTTTACCAAAAGACTGTAATAAGACAGTGAAGAAGCAAGACCCAGATTGGGAGAAGATATTAAAGATTTATTTTTTCATGTCCAGAATATATATTTTAAAAATGTCTACAAATCAAGAAGAAACAGACAACACATTTTTTTAATGAACAAATGACAGTATCTAAATAGCCAATGAAAAGGTATTCATCTTCATTAGTTATCAGACAAGTAAAATTAGAATTACATTGAGATATATGTCAAACAGAATGGCTGAAATTAAAACAATGAGAATAGTAAGGTTTAAATGTCTTCCAATGTGTTGATCAAGACATGGAGTGACTGGAACAAACATATGTTACTAAAAAGAGTATAAATTGATATATTTACTTTGAAGATCAGAGCAGAAGTGTGTGTGTGTGTGTGTGTCTGATTTATCAAGTCTTTTCACCTATAATTAGTTCTTTTTCTGTCCTGATAAGAAATTTTGCCTACTCCAAGGTCATAACTATATTCTTCTATGCATCCTCTTAAAGATTTATATTTTAAGCTTTAATATTTAGGTTTATGATTCATACCAATTAATTTTTATATGTGTGCAGTAGGGGGTCAAGAATCATTTTTTTTTCATGGAAATATTTAGTTGCTCCAGACCCACTCACTTTAGTTGCTTATTAAAGAGATGTCAGTTTCCTCTATAGATTGCATTAGCATCTTTAGTTTTTTATATCTTAATCTAGAGGAAAAAAAAACTTACATGAAAAGTTACATAAGATTAACCCATTTTTTTTGTAAAAGAACAAAAATGTTTGAATAGTTTAATATGAAAATCTAGAAAAGTACAGAAGTTACACATCAAATATTTTACATCGGTTACCTTGAACAGGGGTAGAGATCAAAGGGATGGAGGGACAGATTATGAACTATTTATTTTTATGTCTCTTTATTATTTGACTTATTGTTAGATAATATCTCTTTACTCCTGTAACTTACAAAGGTGTTGATAAAATAATAAAGCCAGAAGAAGCATCAGAAGCAGAACAAGGGATGTAATCCTCTTTTGAAATTTCTCTTCTGGGCCCTAATATTTTCTACCTTGCATCAAAGGTATTTGTGTTTTGTCCTGGTTACTGCTCCTAAAGAACTTGTCATGAACTAGTGGGACCACATTATACTCATCTTTGCAAGCCCAGTACAGCCCTTTCCAATGGCATAGGAGGCTGTAATCAGATAAAAGATAATGTGCAAAGCAGGGGTTTCTCCTCAGTTTAGCTCCTTAGGTGACATTTGTGAGTTAATTCTTTTATGGTAAATAATTAGTTTCTTTGCATGAATGTTAGATCATTATTTGGCTCTTTCATTTAAAAATCTCATTATTAATAGGAATACAAACCTTTTAAACTAGATACATAATAAGATGAGTTCAAAAGGCTAGCTTTGAAAACTAACTCAGCAATTAACATCAACTGTTCTTCTTACATTCTCAAAGCCATTCTGAGGATTCATCTGTTTCTCTCCTTTAATTTTTTAAAAATTTTATTATTAATTTTAAGTATACAGTACATTGGTTAGACATTTATATAGTTTATAAAACAATCTCCCTGATTGCTCTTTCTCTCCCCTGGCTCTACATATAGCCATTACATTTTTTATATAACTAATAATCTGAAGGGCATGTTCCTGGTATTCAGAAGCATGCCTCAGTTGTGCTAATGTGCAGCAAAGTGACCTTGAGTGAGAAAACAATTTTTGCCCAATTGTTTTTCAGCCAATTATCTCCAAAGGTACAGAGAAGGTATATTTACTATGCTCTCCTCTCTCACAAGGGAATAACATTGAACAATTAATTTTATTTCCCTAGGAGAGATTATAAGCCTTTGCACAATATATTATGAATGGGCAAGATGTTGTTGATATGATTTCAATATATCTGAATTTTTAGGTAGCCCTGAGGGGAACACCAAATACTGTTTAGTTTTCTATAATATATTCTTAGAAAACATGAAACTCCTAGAACGAGGACTTAAGTATTGACTTGGGAGCCTTTTTTTTTTAATACATATGGACTTTTTACATATGCAGTAAAGAAGTTACACTAATAAGCACTTAACCAAATGGTATCTGGGGCCCCAAAGAAGATATACAAGTTTGTCAATAAATTGGTCTAATGAATTAAAAGTTTTCAGAGCAATAAAATCCAATACCTATAATGCTATGCTTTTGTCTTATAATTTCCATCAACACTTAGGGATTCGAGAAAGCAGGAAAAAGTTGAAAATTCACAGCCTGGTAAAAATTGTTTGGGATTAAGAGAAAATTTGAAAATCTATTTACAGAGCCATAGTCAAGTCCTCCAACAGTTGGCTTAGATCATGGAAGGTCTTAAATGTCTTGCTTTGCAGTCAGTCATGAGTCTGTATAATGGTGTCATATGATCAGATATGTGTTTTAAAAGATGAATCAATAAGAAAAATAACACATAGATAGCTCTACATATACCCCAAAGGAATTTGATTAAATTCAATATCTCATACTGGTAGAGCTTTTAGTGAAAAAAGAATAAAATAATTATAGGAACACTTATAGTGCATTTACATGGTACCAGGTATCATTCTATACATTTCACATATTTTTAAAATTCATAAAATATTTAATCCTCACAACAAACTCCATGGTAAAAATATTATACTGTACTTCTATAGAGCAGATGCTTTACTAAATCCAGAAGAGAGGGTTCAGGGAGGAAGTAGACGAGGTTAGAAATAAAAGCAAAGGTTATATCATTGAAGTTTTTTGAATGTTTTGCTACAGAATTACATATCATCTCATGCAGGTAAGATGAGTCTAAACATGGTGTAAGAAAAATGTTCAGACAAGTATTTAGGAAAAATGAATCTAAGAAAGGAGAAATATCATATGAACATCATTACAGATTCTACAAAGGCATTTGATAAAATCTAATCTCTAATGTTGATAAAATTCTTAAATCAGAATAGATTAATAATGGCACTTATATAACATTAAATATCATGATTTTTATTATATATGTGTTGTATAACTATCATATTGTATTTATGTTATACTATATTGATTTTATATAATTAAGCATTTATAGTAATTATTATGAACCAAGCACTGCTCAAATTATTTTTATATCTTTAACATATTTTAATGAATTTAACCTTGACAAAACCTTGTGAAGTAGTTTTATTATTGCCATTGTATTCAGATGAGGAAATTGCCTAAGTATGTAAGTAACCAGAATTCGAACCAGAATAATTCCTTACATGATCTACATCTCAAATCAAAGACCAACATCATGTTAACAGTGAGAAATTCAAAAATTCCCATTAAAACAAGGACAAGGCAAAGATATCTATTATCGCTAGAAATATTTATGTCCCATAACTACTAATCGGTGGAAATAAATAAGAAAAAGGATTCAGAAGAATAAATAATGGAGACGAAAAGGTTAACATTTTCCTCACAATTTTATAAATGTAATTTTTGAAAGCTTAAGCAAAATCAGTAAGGAGACTATTCATAAAATTAATATTCAAAAAATATTAACTATTATTACACAAATAAAAATCACTCATAAAATCCAAAACATGAATGGTCTTTAGGCAAACAATGCCAGGGACACAGAGTTGAACAAGTTAGATTTATTGTTCATTGCCATGAGAGAGAATGCATGCCATAAAAGATCATCTCAGTAAAAGAGTATTAGAAAGGACTCGTTACAGGATTTGGTCTTGTGTCTGGTGCTTTAGAGGAGAGTTCAAACGGGACTTTGTTCTGGATTGCATACTGTCAGGAAATGGAAGTAATTTTGTGACTGAGTATCTTAATAAATCCTCTCTAGCAGGAGAGAAGATTAGAATGAGGCCAAAGTTCTAACTCGCAAAGAAACAGTAGTCACTCACGTGAGCTGGGAGAAGGGTCATTTTTGTGGTTTGGAAGAGTTCATGTTTTTGCCTTTATTTAGACATGATTTCAGAATGGTCTCACTTTTGTCTTGATCCAATAGGGTTGCAGAGTGACCTTGTCTGATATTGATATTCTACAAATTTTTTTTTTTTTTAATTCAACAGAAAAGAGCCAGGTCACTTCTAAAATGTCAGGAGATGCTTTTCTCTTTCTCAAAAGGAATAAAAGATCTCACATTATATGAGTTAAAAGAGTTGAGAATAAATTTAACAAGGAGGGGGATATAATTGAGAAGGGGCTTACACAGGGTTTCTGACAATGTTGTTTTTCGACTTGATTGGTAGTTAAATGTCTATGTTATAATAATTTAAGTTATATATTTATGGTTTTTGCACTTTTCTCTATGTGTATTTTATTTCAGAATATTTACTTTAACGGTTCCAAGACAGTCATCCAAATTATATGGCAAAGCTTGCCCTGGTCAGCTCAGCAAAATATTTAATTACATGTACCTGTATCTATAACTGTATCTCTATATCTATTTGTCACCTATCTATCATCTATCATCATCCATCTCTGTCTCTATGTCTATATCTCTCTCTGTTATATCTATATTATCTATATCTATCTATATCTATATCTATCTATATCTATACCTAGGTATAGATATAGATAGATATAGGTAATATAGGTATAGATATAGATAGATATAGGTAATATAGGTAACCTAGGTATAGGTAATATAGGTAACCTAGGTATAGATATAGATATATAAGAAAAGATTTATTATAGAAATTGGCTCACATGGTTATGTAGGCTGACAAGGCCCACAATCAGCTGTGTGCAAGCTAGAGAACCAAGAAAGCCCATGGTATAATTCAGTCTGAGTCCAGAAGCTTGAGAAGCAGGAACTCTATGTCTGAGAGAAAGAAAATTAGCCCTTTTTTTTTTGCCTTTTTGTTCCATTGGGTTCTTAATGAATTGGATGACGCTCACCCACATTACTAAGGGTGGATCTCTTTATTCAGTCAACTGAATCAAATGCTAATCTCTTCTAGAAACACCTTTACAGACACATCTTGAAATAGTGTTTTAACAGCTATATGAATATCCTTTATCTCAGTTGACACATAAAATTAACCATTACACAGCCTAGGAAGAGATGACCTAGGAATAAATCTTCAGAAAATCCAATATTTAATTTTTGTATGGAGCAGCATGAATCTACAAAGGAGACAGAGAATAAGTGGTCACAGAAATATGCGAAAACTGGCAGTATTATTTCATGAATCCTGTGGTAGATTGAATGAGTACCCTTAAAGATGCTCATGTCCTAATCCCTGGAACCTGTAAATGTTACCTGAAAAAAATATACAACTTTGCATGTGTGTTTAAATTAAGGATCTTGAGATGAGAGATTAGCTGGATTATCTAACGGATGCTAAATGTAATCACAAGTGTCCTTACAGAGTGGCAAGAGAAATTTTGACTATAGAATAAGAAGGCTGTGTGCCAACAGAAGCAAGATACTGCATGGTTGGCTTTGAAGACAGAGAAAGAGACCATGAACTAAGGAATGCAGGCAGCCTCCAGAAACAAGCAAGCAAGCAAATAAACAAACAAACAAACAAATAAAGACAAGGAAACAGATTATCCCCTAGAGTCAACACCTTGATTTTGGTCCAGTGAAACTGATTTTGGACTGATGACCTTCAGGAGTATAAGAGAATAAATGTGTGGTGTTTGTTTTAAACCGCCAAGTTGGTGGTCATTTGTTACTGTGGCAATAGAAAACTCATACAGAGCCCAATAAGAGTTTCTTAAAGGAACATGGAGCCAACAGTGCTACATGCCACTGAGATGACAAGTCTGAAATATGTTGCGTTTAGAAATGTGGAGAGCCTATTTAGTTGAGTGATAGCACCCAAAGCCAGATGGAAGTGGATGGAGAAAGGAATGAGAAGTGGGGAAACTGCTCCTATATTCTAGAATCACCAATGAAAAGAAATGAGCAATTGAGGTGGCAAGGAGAGTTATTCTACATTCCCAACACTCTACACTATTAGAAAAAAAAGCACATGTCTTTAGCTTAAAAATAATGAAAAATATTTAGTTTTAAATGGCTTAAGTATAAAAGAAATATCACTAAAATAGCACAATGAAGGATAAATGTGATAGGAAAATTTTGAACGTAGGAAGATCAAATAGGAGGTTATAACAGTAGTCCAAGTGAGCAATTATGACTTTAATTGAGGTAATATCATTGATGGTAGAAAGAAAAGATAAATAGGAGAGACATTAAAGATGAGGAATCAATGGTACTTGATCACTAGTAATGTCAGTAGGTGTGAAAAGAAGTGAGGTATCGTATTTTCTTTCTTGAGTGGTTAATTAGGAAGGAGTAAGTGTTATCTCTATAGAAAACACAGGAACCAGACAGTCTGCATTATTCATTCTTATTTCCTTTGTTGATCCTTATTTCCCCATCAAGTTATAAACTTATGAAGGCAGAGATGTTTAATTTGCATTTTTTTTACCAATGTTTGCTCCAAATCATGAACCAGGATGTGCAGACAAACCTCCCTTTTTGACCCAAGCATTTGCTCAACAGAAATTTCTGTATACTCCATCCTGTGCTAGATATTGTAGAGGGAGTAGGATTAAATGAATAATTATATTTGTGGAATCAAGGTACAACAAGTGCTGCTGTGAGAAATCTTGGTACTTCAGAAGCATAAGGTAGTGAGAAAGGAGACAAAACTTAGACTGGTATGTCTGGGAAAGTTACAGAGGCTTGCCCTAGCAAGGAAGGCTAGACAGAAAAATCCATTGTCTTAAATTTGTAACATGTTCCGGCATTCTAACCTTGGAGACAAAGTTTTAAAATTGGTAAAGAAGTCTACAGCCATACTACCCTGAACAAGTGCGATCCCATCTGATCTCAGAAGCTAAGCAGGGTCAGGCCTGGTTAGTACTTATATGGGAGACCATCTAGGAAGACCAGGTGCTATAGGCATAAAAAACTAAAAAATAAGGGATTATAAACTGACGAGATCCTTGCAATCTGTGAGGTCAACCAAGGGTTGCCTCACCTAAAACATAAAAAAATAAATAAATAAAAATAAAATTGGTAAAGAAGGCACCTAAAAATGGTGTAGATGATAGAGGCTTTGTTTATGACCACATCAAAGTTGGGATGGAAACAGGGAGCAAACAGCAGGCAAAGTCACCTGGGATCTAGATGAACAGAAGCACTACAACTAGGGAGAGAAATAATTAATAAATCTGTAATTGTAGAAGATAGGAGGGGACGAAGACACGAGGCTGCGAGGTCCAAGTGGCTGAGTGGGACAGAGGCTGTGTCAGCGGCAGCTGGCAGTTTCAGATGCCTCTTAAAGAGGCCGTGTCCACAACCCAATTTTCGCAGTGACAGACTTGCTCGCTCTGAGCACCAGTTCCAGGTGGGTTGATTGGGGGGCATCAGAGACTTACAGGGAGACACTGAGTTGTCAGAGCAAGGGCCAGAGGCAAGGCTTTCTCCCAGGCAGAAGTTCCAATGGTATCTATCGTTCCTCTGTTGAGTCCTCCCCTTCCCAGTGTGCAGATGCAGAGCCGACATAGCTGAGACATCATCAAACTGGATAACAGAGGTCACTCTGCCCAGAGAATTCCCTGAAACTCTGCCTCCCCCAACTCACGGCCCCAACCAAGCCACATCCAGTTGTATCTTAGGTGACTCTAGTGCTCTTTATTGAGCCAACCCCAAGACCCACATTTATGGCAGCTGGCCTTGGTTTCTGGGATGGCTTCTTGAGGCAACTATAAGCACAGCATGAATGGATCACTTGCTGAATCTAAACAGGTGGCCTTGGAGGGGCACAGACTGGGACTAAACTTGGCCTGCAGCTGAACCCCTTTCAGGACTGTACCACTGGACATCTACTACACAAATCCACACTAATAAGACCAGAAGACTTAAGAGCTTTGCTTAATTCATAGAAACAAACACAGAAAGGCAGCCAAAATGGAAAGACAAAGAAGCAGAAACCATATGAGAGAACAGAACAGAGATCCAGGAATAAATGAGTCAAGTAATCAAAACACTGGTTATAAAGATGTTCAATGAACTTAGGTGATATGTAGATGAATTCAGTGAGAACGTTAACAAAGAGATAAAAAAATATATAAAAATGGAAATGTAAATTATAAAGGGGAACCAGTCAGAAATGAAGAACACATTATCTGAGATGAAGAGTGTATTAGAGAGAATCAACAGAGTGGATAAAGCAGAGGATCGACCCATCGATATAGAGGGTGGGGAAGCCAAGGACTCTCAATCAGAATGGCAAGAAAAAAGAGGTCAAGACTATAATAATAATCTAAGGAGCCTATGGGACACAATTAAATGTAAAAATATCTGTGTTATAAGGGCACTTGAAGGAAAACAAAAAGTCGAAGAGTTAGTAGAAGAAATAATGATGGAAAACTTCCTTAACTTGGTGAAGGAACCAGACATACAACCCTAGGAAGCTCAGAGAGTCCCCCAAAAAAGATGAACCCAAAGAGGCCCACACCAAAATACATCATAATTAAAATGCCAAATTTAAATGAAAAGAGATAATCTTAAAAGCAGCAAGAGAAAAGCACTTAGTTACCTACATGGGAGGACCCATAAAACTAGTAGCTGATTTCTCAAAAGAAACTTTACACAACAGAAGGGCTTAGCACAAAATATTTAAAGTGATGGAAACCCAGAATCTACAACCAAGAATACTTTATCCAGGAAAGCTATCACTTAGAGTTGAAGGACAGATAAAGAGCTCCCAGACAACAATAAGCTAAAGAATTCAACAACACTAAGCCAGTATTACAGGAAATGTTGGAGGGGCTTCTTCAAGTAGAAAAAAATGTGTATCAAAAGCATTAATAAAGAATGGTAATAACTATATTTCTTTTAACATGTACCTCAAATGGAAAATAATTAAGTGCTCAAACCAAATGATAGGGTTACTGAATGGATAAGAAAATAAGAATCCTACATAAGTTGCCTAAAAGAGACTCACTTTAGATTAAAACACACACATTAAAAGGAAGGGGATAGAAAAAGATATTGCCTTGATAGACTTAGAGGGTATTGTACTAAATGAAATTAGATAGAGAAAGACAAATATCACAAGATTTCACATACATGTGAAAAAACAAACAAACAAACAAACAACAACAACAACAAATGGAAACAAGCTCATAGATACAGAGAATATTTTGAGGGAACTAGATGAGAGAAGGGTTGGGGGGAAGGTGAAAAAGGTCAAAGGGATTAAGAAGTACAAATAGATAGTTACAAAATAGACATGGAGATATAAAGTGTAGCATAAGGAAAATAGCTAATAATGTTGTAATAAATATGTAGAAGGGAAGAGGAGTACTAGATTTAGTGGGGTGATCATCTTGTGAGTTATATAATCTCTAATCACTATGGTGTACAACTGAAACTAGTGCATTATTTTATGCCAAATATAATTGAAAAAAAACTCATTGAATTGTGCAATGTATATATAAGCAACTAATTGTCTATTATATTGCAATAAAGCTGGAAAAAAAAGACATAGTAAAATTAATAAGGTCCTTGGGTAAGTCCACCTTGGAAGTCTGATGATGGGAATGAGTTGGCTATAAGTTGATAACATCATTTCAGAACACTGTTCATTCAAAGACAGAGCTTAAGTAGTGGTGTAGAATACAGGGAATGAGAAATTTCAGAGAAATGTGTGACAAGAATTTAACAGGACCTTAACCCAGTTAAATGGTAGGGTTTTTTAAATTATTTATTTGTTTGTTTGTTTGTTTTTTAATCATGTATACTTCGCTTTTAGCAATATGCCCAGCACAGAGTAAAAATCAATAATTTTTGTATTGAATTACTGGATATAAATTACATGTGATGATTTTCTTTTGAAATTCAGAAAGTATCCACCATAATTGATTTTATCTACCCCTAATTCCTCTTAGGCTATTCAAGGGTATAATGCCAACTGTTCAGTCTCAGACCAAAGTGGTAATGATGATGGGAGAGAGAAAAAAACAGAAATGGTTGTTAAAGGCCTCTTCTTAGTGTTCACAGCTACAGAGAATAGAAAGCTATTGACAGCTATTAAAGGACTTCACACTTCATTGGAAAACCATAAAAAAACAATTACCAGGTCTTTGGCACAAATTTTTCAAAAGGAGCTTCAAAACATCTCTCATAGAATTGCTAAGACAGGCATAAAACTAGAAACACATTGTCTGCTTTTTTTTTTTTTATAAAGGGCAAAAAAAAAAAAAAACATTTTTTTTTTTTTTTTTTTTTTTTTTTTTTTTTTTTGCCTTTATACTTGGATTTTGATAGTAAGACTCCAAAAGGCTAGGTAAAGTGAGGGAGAATTGAGGCAAGGGTGTTAATTCTGGAACAGATTTTCCTAGGATTCATCAAAAGATAGAAACTTAAAATTAGTGCCCCCCGCAATAAAAAAGATAGACAGTCAATAAATAGAGCTACTATGATAAGTAATGCTTGATGAAGACGAGAATATTGAACACAAACATGGGACAGGATTAACAGAGCTAAGGACCTCACTATAGACATGAATTTATAGGAAACTCCCATGTTCCATGTTCAGTGAGTAAAACAACCTCCATGCAACAAGTTGAGTATGTTGTTTCCTCGTAGATTAGATCCATAGGATTGGGTAAAATCAGTAGAAACTTGGATCAGGTGCCTGAGATGACTCAATTTTTCCCTCAATCAATAACTATATTGCAAATGCGGACTTATGGTTAACATAAAAATACATGTTTTGGTAAATAAGTTTTGCATAAAAATTCCAATTTAAATATCTTCTTACTATTCCTTGTGCATATATCAGCTGGAATTTAGTTTTTAATCATAGCTAATGAAAGCCCATGTGAATGCACACATGCTGTGTATGCTGGTCTTCCCTACCTGTGGATTAATGAGAAGGTTTATTTCAGGTTAATCAGATAGGGTGAGGGAGATGAACAAGGTTTCTCAGCAGAGAACTCAGCAAAATCCCAGGAAGCTGAAGGGAAAAAAGCAGTGAAATACGGAAAGGTAGTTTCCTAATTTTCCTTCAACTTGTGCAGGCCAAAGCGTTTAACTTCTAGGGCCCTAGGCCATCTTTAATGAAGACAAGAGTTCTTTCTTGGGCACTAGAGATAAAATGTGGCATCTATACCTGGGGGCAAGACAATCAATCTCATTATAAAATAATTCAAAGTATTCATCAAATAGAATCCCCAACAACTCCCAGCCTTTCATGGTCTTTGAATCTCGGAGTAGTTGAATAGTTAAATACCCATTTGGAATAGAAAAAGCTACATCTAATACAGATTTTGGCTTTTCTTCCCCAGGGCTAAAAAAAATGTTCTTCTAAACAAAATACTCATCATGTTTTGGTGTCTGAAGTTGCACAAGTTAGCTTAGCAGCCCAAGTCAGCTATAAGACAAATGAGGGCTAACATGGAAACATAGTCCACCATAAAGTAAGCTACAATTAGACAGCACTATACTAGAAAGTAGTCTATTATGTCTCAAGGCTCCAAATACTTGTTTTATAACTTTGAATCTTGTCAACAAGGCTGCTTGTGCATTTATACTCATTTCATTCTGAGAACAGATGCTTAGAATGAGAATATACCAATGACATACAGGCCACTGAACTTGACACCCAGTAAGTGACCAAAGAAGTAATTCAGTAGAGTATGATGTATAAAATTATTATTATTTTTTTTGCAGAAGCCCAAAATGAGCATCCTGGGTATCAATAATATGTGGTGGTGCTCTCTTTTATCCTATGAAGTACAGCTCAAAAGATGGGTTGGCCTCCATTTTTCCTTTACTTACTGGGTATATACTAATGTATGACTAATGGAGATATGAATATCAGTTGGATGATAAGTAAATTAGCATATGTGGATTTGCAATTGGATTTTAACATGCATACAAATTAAAAGATAGATGATTGGATACAAAAGCTGTGGTACATATATACAATGGAATATTACTCAGCCAAAGAAAAGATAAAATACTGTCATTTGTGACAACATGGATGGACCTCGAAATAATCATGCTAAGCAAAATAAACCAGACAGAAAAAGTTGAAAATCACATGATATCACTTATATGTGGGATATAAACCTAAAAGCAACAAATGAACAGGACAAACAAACAGAGATTCATAGACATGTACGGTAGACTAGTGGTTATCAGAGGATAGGAGAGAGGTGGGAAGGGAGGGGTAGATGGGGTAAAAGGGGTCAAATATGAGGTGACAAAGAAATCTAACTATGGGAGTTGAACACACAGTGAAAATATATATTTGCCTTACTGTTAAAGTGTACAGCTGAAACTTATTGGATTTCGTCAACCAATGACACTATCGAAAATAAACAAACGAAGAAACAAACAAACAAACAAACAAATATCTGAAAGGGGAAATAAAATAAAAATAAATAAAAGCCATTGTCTCTATTGAAATTTTAAAAAAAATTAAATAAAAAATCATCCTCATCTCTAGCCTCAGTCTAAAGAATAGAATGATCTCAGAAAACTTTTAAAGTTTACTCTCCCATTTTTATGTTATTGTATTTTAGCTTCCTCTTGTTTGAAATACACCAAAGCCAGTCTTTTTTACTCTCTTAACAGTCTATAATTGTTTACAATTACTATCATGTTTATCAATTTCTTTGCTCACAATCGTGTTTTGTATCTTACATATTTCTTCTGCATTATTATTGAGGCATTCCTTTTCGTTTTTTCAGCAATGTTCTGTAAATAGTAAACTCTCCTGGTTCTCATAGCTCTAATGCCTTTATCTGACATAAAATTTTAAATGTAAGAAATATTTTCACTCAACACTTTGGAAATACAATTCTTCTGTCATAAATAATCAAAAGTTTGCTGCCTATCTTTCTAGGTAAGCTCTCTTTTCTCCTGGACTGCTTTAAAATTTTACTCTTTGTCTCTGTTATTCTATATATGTATTACAATGTGTCTAGATGTTAATTTTTTAAAAATTCTTCCTGGAACTCAGCATGCAATTCCCCCCCACCACCGGTTTATTGAAATGCAATAGACAATTAGTTGCTCATATTTACATTGTACAATTCAATGAGGTTTTTTTTTCAATTATAGTTGGCATAAAATAATATACTAGTTTCACTTATAAAACATAGTGATTAGAGATCTATATAACTCATAAGATGACCACCCCACTAAATCTAGTACCCCTCTTCTCCCTACATATTTATTACAACATTAACTATTTTCCTTATGCGACACTTTATGTCTTCATGTCTATTTTGTAACTATCCATTTGTACTTCCTAATCTCTTTGACCTTTTTTACCTTCCCCCCAACCCCTCTCCCATCTGGTAACTCTCAAAATATTCTCAGTGTCTATGAATTTGTTTCCATTTTTGTTGTTGTTGTTTATTTGTTTGTTTTCTTTAGATTCCACATGTATGTGAAATCTTGTGATATTTGTCTTTCTCTATGTGACTAACTTCATTCAATACAATACCCTCTAAGCCAATCAAGGCAATATATTTTTCTACCCTCTTCCTTTTAATGTGTGTATTGTAATTTAAAGTGAGTCCCCTTCAGGCAACATATGTAGGAGTATTATTTTCTTATCCATTCAGTAACCCTATCTTTTGGTTTGAGCACTTAATTATTTTCCATTTGAGGTACTTGTTGATACAATGTAGTTATTACCATTCTTTATTCATGTTTTTTTCCCTATTTAAACAAGTCTTTATAAACCTGGGGGATATATACAAATAAAGAATCTCTTTCTTTGAAGCTCAGACAGATAATTTACATTAGAATCTGACATCCCAGTTGAAGAGGTATCTTTTATGCTGGTTGTGTATTTGCATGTCCTCGTTTCCAGAAGGAAGGCAACACGGTATAGCTAAACTTGGAATCATGTCCCACCAATGAGCTATGTAATCCTGCACAAGATATTCATTTTTCGTCCCCAGTTTAACTTGATAAATGAAAATTTAAACTGTAAAATGCAAGGCTTAACTAGATCATTTCTAAGACCGCTTTGGTTATTACATTCTATATTCAACACTGTATCTCCCCAGATTTATAACATCATTGAGATCTACATATTTATTTGTTCATCCATCCGTCCACTGATCCATCTATCCATCCATCCATCCAGGAAATATTTATTGTGACTTACTACATATCAGGTACTATTAAAGAACTTGGGGTGGATTGGTGAATAAGATCAACAAGGTCCCTGATTTTAAAGCTTACATAAACAAATAATTTCAGAAATAGTAGACAATGCATTAATGTCTGTGTGTACACACAGTGGCCACAGACACTTTTACTCCAAGATCTCTTTGTGGTTTACTTGCTGCCATTATAAAGTCCTTGGGAAATTTGCTCTGAACATTTCTTAAGAAACTGAGAATTATCTTCTGCAGCAAATGGTAAAGATATAAGCATCAAAGCAATAGTTGTGCAACATGATTTGCTCAGACAAAATAAGTCCCCAAGCAAAATATCTTTCATTTTAATGTAATGTAGACTGTATCTATTCTCATGGTTCTTTCCCCTTTGCTTTTTGCTTATATTATTCCCTCTATTTTTAAAATGAAACAAGCATTATTTTCTTTCTGTATACTTTTAAAACTAACAAAACATCTATAAAAAGTCAAGAAACATAAACGTCCTATTAATGACTAACTGTAAAGCATAGTATCTCATTCCTACAATCACTACAAATGAAGAAATAAAACATTGTCAGCACACAGAAGCGTTTCAACGCCTGTGTTTTCCTTCCTGATTCCAATTATTCCAACTCTTCTCCTCCTTTAGGCAAACCATTAGACTAAACTCTGTAGTATTCATTTAGGTTATATATTCTGTCTGATTTCTTTGAGTTATTATTCAGAAAATCAAAACATGCATACTTCACTTATCAAGTTTCAAGTTACATATACCTTTATACCTTTATGTCCTCCTAGACAATATTCTCTATATTGACAGGTACCTACTTTTGGCACATTGAAGATATAAGATAATTCCACTGTAACATGGGTTTTATTGTTGATGTGACATCGCCTGTCAGTCAATAATTTCATCTTTAAAAGTAATCAGTCTTTTTTTTCTCTGGCTGCCTTTAGGATTTTCATTGTACTATGTGTAGATATAAATATTTTAAAATAATCTGCTTCTGATTTGTTGGGATTCTTGAATCTGTGGAGTATGACTGCATTCTGAAAAATTTTTCAAACCAGTTTTCCAATTCATCAACACTCTTTAGATCTGTGTAATACTCAATGTTTCCATTGAGTTTTGTTTTGTTTTGTTTTGTTTTTATGGTGACATAGGTTAATGAAATCCAGTCAGTTTCCACTGTACATTTTAACATTGTGTGTTCACCTCCCATAGTTAGATTTCTTTCTGTCACCACATATTTGACCCCTTTTACCCCCTCTAACACCACACTCTCCACGAGCACCTACCCTCTAGTAACCACTAGTCTATTGAGTCTCTGTTTGTTTATTCTGTTCATTTGTTGCTTTTAGGTTTATATCCCACATATAAGTGATATGTTATTTTCAACTTTTTCTGTCTGGCTTATTTTGCTTAGCATGATTATCTCAAGGTCCATCCATGTTGTCACAAATGACAGTATTTTATCTCTTCTTATGACCGAATAATATTCCATTGTATATATGTACCATCGCTTCTTTATGCACTCATCTATCATAAAACACCAGTTGCTTCCATGTCCTGGCCACCGTGAATAACGCTGCTATGAATATGGGTATGCAGATATCTTCTCGGATATCAGTATTCAAGTCTTTGGGGGTAAATACCAAGTAGAGAGATTGCTGGATCATATGGTAGATCAATTCTTATTTTTTTGAGCAACCACCATACTGTTTTCCATAGTGGCTGTACCAATTTGCAGTCCCACCAGCAGTGTATGAGGGTTCCTTTTTCTCCGCATCCTCTCCAACATTTGTTATTACTTTTCCTATCGATCATAGCCATTCTAACAGATATGACATGATAGCTCATTGTGGTTTTGATTTGCATTTCCCTAAGAGCTACCGAGGTTGAGCATCTTTGCAAGCATATGTTAGAAATTTGTATGTCTTCTTGGGAGAAGTGTCTGTTCAGGTCCTCTGCCCATTTTTTTTAATTGGATTTTTGTTGTTGTTGTTGTTATTGACTTGTATGAGTTCTTTGTATATTTTGGATATTAGGCCTTTATTGGAGGCATTGCTTGCAGGTATATTTTCCCATTGGGTGGTTGAATCTTTCCCTCATTGATGGTTCTTTGGCTGTGCAGAAGCTTTCTAGTTTGATGTAGTCTCATTCATTTATTTTTGCTTTTACTTTCCTTGACTTTGAGGTTAAATTCATAAAATCTTTTTTTAATCCAAGGTCCATGAGTTTAATTCGTATATTTTATTCTATGGAATTTATTCTTTTACTCTTATATGCATGTCCTTAATCCATTTTGAGTTAATTTTGGTGTGTGGTGTTAGACAACAGTCTAGTTTCATTCTTTTGCAGGTGGCTTTCCAGTTTTCACAGCATTATTTATTGAACAGACTTTCTCATCTCCACTATATGTATTGGCTCTCTTGTTAAAAAATATTTGCCGTTCTAAACATGTGCTTACGTCTTGAATCTCGATTCTGTTCCATCGATCTGCACGTCTGTCTTTCTGCCAGTACTATGTCACTTTGACTATTGTCATTTTGCAGTATAATTTGAAGTCAGGCAGAGTGATGCCTCCAGCCTCGTTTTATTTTTTTTTGTTTGTTTGTTTTGTTTTGTTTTGTTTTTTTTCCCAGGATGGCTTTGGCAATTCTGGGTCTTTTGTGCTTCCATACATATCTGATGATTTTTTGTTCTATTTCTTTAAAAAAGACCAATAAGATTTTGTTGGGGATTGCATTAAGTCTGTATAATGCTTTAGGTAATAAGGACATTTTAACTATGCTGATTCTTCCAACCAAGAACAGAGTATATTTTTTTCCATTTCTTTGTATCTCCTTCGATTTCTTTTAATAGGGTTGTATAGTTTTCATTATACAGATCCTTTACATGTTTCATTAGATTTATTAATAGGCATTTCATTTTTTTCTTGCAATTGCAAAAGGAATTATTATTTCCACTTTTTTTCTGACACTTCATTATTAGAGAATAGGAATGTTATGGACTTCGAACATTGATTTTGTATCCAGAAACTTTACTGTATTTGCTTATTGTTTCTAGTAGTGTTCTTGTGGAGTCTTTAGGCTTTTCTATATAGAGAATCATGTCATCTGCAAAGAGTGACAGTTTGACTTCTTTGTTTCCTATTTAGATCCCTTTTATATCTTTCTCTTGTCTGATTGAACTTGTTACGACCTCCAATGTTATGTTGGATAAGAGGGGCGATAGTGGACAGCCTTGCCTTGTTTCTGATCTTAGAAGGAAGGTTTTTAGTTTTTCACCATTAAGTATAATGTTGGCTAAGGTTTTGTACTATATGTCTTTTATTATGTTAAGGTACTTTCCTTCATTACTGATTTCATTAAGTGTTTTGATCATAAAGAGATGTTGTATCTTATAGAAGGCATTTTCTGCATCTATTTATACGATCATATGATTTTATTTTTTAATTCGTTTTGTAGTGTACCACATTAATTGATTTGCATATGTTGAACCATCTATGTGCCCCTGGGATGAAGCTCAGTTGATCGTGGTGTATAATCTTTTAGTATGTTGTAGTATTTTGTTTGCTAATATCTTATTTAGGATTTTTGCATCTCTGTTCATGAGAGATATTGGTCAGTAGTTTTCTTTTTTGGATTACCTTTAACAGGTCTTGATATCAGGGTAATTTTGGCCTCATAAAAATGCATTGGGAAGTATTGCTTCCTGTGACTTTTTTGGAACAGTTTGAGAATAGATAATAAATTTTCTTTGAATGTTTGATAGAATTCACTGCTGAAGCCATCTGGTCCTGGACTTTTACTTTTTGGTAGGTTTTTGATGATTGTTTCAATTTCCATACTGCTGATCAGTCTATTTAGATTTTCAAGTTCTTCTTGATTCAGTCTAGGAAGGTTGTATCTTTCCAAGTACTAGTCCATTTCTTCTAGGTTATTAAATTTTGTCTTATATACTTTTTCATAGTATTCTTGTATGAACCTTTTTATTTATGTGGTGTCTGTCAAAATTTCTCCTCTTTGATTCCTGATTTTGTTTATTTGTGTTCTTTCTCTTTTTTCTTTAGTGAGTCTAGCCAGGCATTTGTCAATTTTATTAACTTTCTGAAAGAACCAGCTCTTTGTTGCATTTTTTTCTATTGTTTTTCTTTTTGTTGTTGTTTTCAATTTCATTTATTTCTGCTCTATTTTTGATTAAGTCTTTCCTTTTGCTGACTTTAGGCTTCAGTTGTTCTTCCTTTTCTAGTTCTTTAAGATGAAGTGTTAGATTGTTTATTTGGGCTCATTCTGGTTTTTGGAGATAGGCCTGTAATGATAGGAACTTTCCTCTTTTAACCGCTTTTGCTATGTTCCAAAAGTTTTGATATGTTGTACTATCAATTTCATTCGTTTATATGTATCTCTTGATCTCCCTTTTTATTTCTTCTGTGACTCATTTATTCTTCAGTAGCATGTTGTTTAATCTTCATGTATTTGAGGTTCTTCCCGCTTTCATTTTACACTTCATCTCCAGCTTTAAAGCATATGATCAGAGAATATGGTTGGTATGATTTCAACCCTCTTATATTTGTTGAGGCTATCTCTGTGACCCTGTATGTGGTCAATCCATGAGAATGTTCCATGTGCACTAGAGAAGAATGTATAAGCAGCTGTTTTGGCATGAAAGTCTCTGTAAATGTCAATTATGTCCACTTAGTCTAATGTGTCATTTAAGAATGTTGTTTCTTTATTGATGTTCTGTTTGGATGATCTGTACATATTTGACAATGGGATATTTAAGTTCTGTACAATGATAATGTATTGTTCTGTTTCTCCCTTTAGTTCTGATAGTAATTGCTTTATATATTTTGGGGCTCTTTGATTGGGAGCATAGATATTAATAAGTGTTATTTCTTCTTGGTGCATGGTTCCCTTTATCATTATGAAGTGTCTCTCACTGTCTTTCTTTACATTTTTATTTTGAAGTCTGTTTTGTCTGACATTATTACCACTACTCCCACTTTACTCTGAATGCCATTCTCTCTAATTATCATTTTCCACTCTTTCACTTTGAGTCTTTATTTGTCTTGGGAGCTAAGAAATGTCTCCTGGAGACAGCATATAGTTGGGTTTTCTTTTTTGATCCATTCTGCAATCCTGTGCCTTTTTATTGGTGAGTTCAGTCCATTTACATTTAGGGTGATTATTGAAATACAAGGTTTTTCTATAGACATTTTATCTTTTGCTTTCTGGTCGCTTGGTATTTCCATTGCTTCCTTGTCCTGGTGTGTCTATTTTTTGTATTTTGGTTGGGTTTTGTGGTCTTTTTCGCTCATTCTTTTTGTTTTATGTTATATACTTCTGAATTTTGGCGTGTGGTTACCATTACGAATATGTAGATGATAGTGTGTATATGTATGTATATACATATATAGTAATATATATATATATGTATATATATATGTATATATATATGTATATTATTCCAGTTAGCAATTTGAAAAACTTCATATGGTGCTCAGTTCAGGAAAAATAAAATAAAAAATTCATACTATCTTTTGAATACTCCTATTCTTAATGCTTTCCACTT
>NW_006443145.1:87434-92130 GCF_000325575.1 Pteropus alecto
TTTTAGGTAAAATTAATGTTTTCAGTATTTCCTATAATGCAGGCTTTGTGGTGGAAAATTTCCCCAGTTTCAGTATGTCTGAAAAAGTCTTTATTTTTTATTCATATCTAAAGGAGAGCTTTGCTAGACAACATTCTTTGTTGGTAATTTCAATAGTTTGAATATCTGGTTCCACTCCCGCCTAGCTTGTAAAGTTTGTGAGGGTAAATTAAATTGTTTTCCTTTATAGGTCACCATCTTCTTTTCTCTGGCTGCCCTGAGAATTCTTTGTCATCAATTTTTGATAATTTTAATACAATGTGTCTTGGAGAAAGTCTTTTCGAGTTGAGATAATTGAGTGCTCTGTTGACTTCTTGAATCTAAACTCCAGCTAATTCCTTAGATTTGGAAATTCTCATCATCTACTTGTCTGAAAATGCTTTCTAATCCCTGCTCCTTTCCCTCTCCTTTGAGAATCCCCATTATTCTTATGTTTCCCCTCCTGATAGTATCAGCTAGTTCTTGTATTTCTCTTCCATTATTTTTCATTCTTTGGTTTCTCTCTTCTTCTTTCTGATTTGTTTCTAGATTTCTGTCTTCAATATCACTATTCCTCTCCTCCATTTGGATGACTCTATTTTCCAATATTATTATTCATTTTTTACCTCTTTCAGTGTGGTTTTGACCTCTAGAAGTTCTATTTGGTTCTTTGTGAGGGTTTCAATTTCTCCGTTAAAGAAGTCATTCTACTGATCTAGTTGTTTTTCCAGTTTCTGGAATTGTTGATATGAATTGTTTTGTATCTCATTGAGCTTTTTCAGAAGTGCTATCCTGAATTCTTTGTCATTTAAGTCACATATTTCTATGTCTGTAAGCTTATTTTCTGGAGATTTTTTCTTTCTTTCTGAGATGCCTTGTCTCCTTGGTTGTTCATGGTGTTTAATGGACTATTTCTCCGCCTGGGCATTATTGGGAGTGTATTCTGCTTTTTTTCCACAAATAAAATTTATTGTATAAAGGACTCTCTTTAGCTTGTTGCAAAGAAGGTGTTTCTCTTTTGTTTTCCAGTAGGTGCGTCTAAGCCTCTTGGATCCCTGCTTTATATAAAGTCTTAATAATGCCTTTTTTCTTATAAATATTCAATCATGCTTGCTACCTTCATTCTCTGTCCCTGTCAGTATTAGGGACAGTTTCAATAACATTTGTTCAGATTCCCCTGGTGCTTCGCGGTGTTCGGTCTCAGAGGATATGGGGGGAGGGGCTCCCTGTTTTGGGGGATGGATGCTGCGGCTCAGCCTTGCGTTTTGCAATCGCTGCTGGTAATAATCAATTGTTGTTTCTCTGCCTTCCCCTGCTTCTCTGCCATCCCCACTTCTCTGCTTTCTGCTTTGTTGCCTGGGCACCGCATGGAGTTCACAGCTCTGTCAGGCAGGTCTGTTCAGGGAACCCACCACACCTTCACCTCTCCCACTCCTCCTGCAGGGATCTTTGGCTACAAGTGGAAGCTTCTTTATTTCTCCCTGTCTACTGCCTGACTCCCGTGGTTCTGATCTGTGTTAGCTCTTATGCACAGATCCCACACTCAGATGTGCTGCTGTGCATTTTGGGTATTTGTTTTTGTTGAGTTTTAGATATTCGGCTTATTGCTGTTTCAAGGGCAGAGATCTGGGGACATCTCTCACTCCACCATGCTTCTCGCAATTCCTGTAATTTTTTTTTTTATAAAGATACTTGCCAGATACGTCTTTTACACTAGGCAATCTCCGCTTCAGTTAAGATACAGACAGATTGCAAATATGGTTTTCTAAGGAACCACCAAGAAAGTCAAAAATTGACAACTTTGAGGAATTATGCTTTGAAAGATTTTCAGTCCTATTTTCTCTCCTGTAGTTGCCAAACTTCACCATTGATGTGGGTTGTTATTTTTGAATGCCATCGTGCTTCTGGAAAGCAGAGAATAGATCGGTACAAGTTAAAATGCCCCAAAGCTTGCTGTTATTACCAAGATTCACTTGCTGTTTTTTTCTTGAATAAACATTCCCTGGAATGCTGAAAGCCTTTAATTAATTTCCAGAGTCCAAAAAAGCTGATTCTGATATTTCTAGTTTTCTCATTGCTTATAAAGTGTAACATTTTTGGAAGCCTTACTTTGCCATTTTTCACTTTAAAACTGTAAATTTACATAATACTCTTTATCTTCCATTTCTTAAGCACTATATCTATTATCTAAACAATGATAAACAGGATATTCTTTCTTTTCTAGTTTCTTTGCTTCACTTTTAACACTCAATTCTAATTAATTATATTTTATATTTATTTACCCATTTTGTTTAGCGATGCTTATATTTCTATGACTTTGTTTGCAACTTTAAATTATCTTCTTAGACTCCCAGCAATTACAGATGAAGTAATTAGATATGTGCAATACTTAATATTTTCTTTTTCCCTCCTCCAATCAATTTTGACTAGTTATATTGTCTTAATTTGGGTTCCTTCAAGGCAAACCATGAGACAATGATTCAACTGTAACTTCTTTATCTGTGAAGGGCAAGAAATACCAGTAGAGAAGTAAGGAAGTACACAGGGAAGACAAAGCAACCAATAAAAAGAGTATTATGTCAGCCATTTCTGTGGGTTACAAGACTTAATATTGTGAAGAATTTTGGGGAAAGACTGTAATACACATACCTTAGAGTTGTCTCTCCAAGGATCAAGGGATCTGAAGTATTTATTCACCAACTCCTAGCAATCATTTGTTTAGGGCTTCTCCTGGGGAGATTTTAATTCCTTGATACTTCTTTTATGCTGCCCTCAGGAAAGAGACACATATATAGGTAGATGGAATCAGCTAAGAAAAAGTGAAGTGATAAAGCTGCCGTGATACAGATGCAGAACTGGCAGAGTTCCCTATGTATTATATAATTTCTCCATTATCATTATATATAATTTTTGCATTCTAATTTGTGCTTTCTTCTTCACATGTAATAGGCTTATTTTATGTTAAATATGTTCAAAACTCATTATGAATCTCCATAATTTCTTTGCTATTCTCTTTATTGTCTTAAATTTGTCCTCCATTAATTTTCTCTGGAAGTGTTCATGATGACAACATTCCCTGAGCCCTTGCATATTCAAAACAATTTGTATGTTTTTTTTGTATTTCAAGCATAATTTGATTGGATAGAATATTTTTATAATTTTTATATTTATTTTTTTCAATTATCGTTGACATAGAATATTATTAGAATATTTTTGACTCATATTTTTGTCTAAGGGTTAGAGGAAGCTGTGAAAAGTAGTGATGGCTTCCTGAATTTCTTGATTAGGTAGAATAGTATCTCCCCAAAATTTATGTCTTCCTGGAACCTCAGAATGTGATCTGGTTTAGAAACAGGGACTTTGCAAAGGTAATTAAGTTAAAATGAGGTCATAGTGAATTAGAATAAACCCTAATCCAAAAACTGGTGTCTTTATCTGATGAGGGAAATTTAGACACAGATATGCACAGGGGAAAAGTATATGAAGAAACACAGAGATATATTGTGACAATGGAGGCAGATATTGGCAAGATAGAGCTACAAGCCAAAGGATGTAAGAGATTGCCAGCAACCACCAGAAGGTAAAGGAGATGCATAGAACAGATTCTCATTCAGAGCACCTAGTAGGAACCAACCTGACTAATACCTTGATTTTGAACTTCTAGATCCAAAACTATGAGAGAATACATTTCTGTTGTTTTAAGTCACGTTGTTTGTGATACTTTGTTATGGCAGCCCTAATGTAGCAGAAAACTTACATCTATTAAACATAACTTCCTAATTCCCTAAAAGACAGCAGCAGCCTTCTCTCACTGGTTCCAAATGAGATTTTAAAGTTAATTTCTTCACTTACAGTTACTTTATCTTGTGTAGAGTATGCATACAGAATTTATATCATGTATTATACAAGTTTGAGATTCTAATTTCTCTTGGGTAACTCTTTTACTTGCAGCCCCAGGAAGATGACCAGATTCTTTGAACCTTTCAAGGCTGAGAGATAGAAAGCATAGGTGTGTGTGTGTGCATGAACACACACACACACACACACACATAAACACAACACATATTCAGTATAGTATTCTTTCTTATCTGTGGGGTGAGCTTTCACTAATGTTACCACTCCTGTAGATACACTTTCTCAAGCTCTTAAGAACATAATTATTCAAATTAATAAATATAGAAAAGGAGAGAAAATTAAAAATTAAAGATAAAATGTAAAACAAGGTTTAAAAAATATTGGTAATGTTCAAACTATAACATAAGAACTAGAAGAGAAAATAAAAAATAATTAAAAATACATTAAAATTTTAAGGAAAGATGATTCCAATAAAGATTAATGTTAAGACTACTAAACAAGATACAGATTTAAAACAAAAGCCTAAAACTAGTCTGATAAAAAGTTTAAAACCAAAAAAGAAGGAAAAGTCAAAAGCAAAAAATATAAAAAGCAAAGATACATAATTAGGAGAAACAGTTAAAATTAATGAGACTAACTTAAACATTCCAAAATTGGGAGAGACTTCTGCAATGGGGAAATGAGGACTTCTGTAAACCTACTCTTACATAAAAGTAATAAAGATACTAGCAAAATTTGTCAAAATCAAGTTTTTCAGAACTCTGAAAATTAACTAAATACTTGCAACAATGTTTTAAGGATCAATTTAAGAAAAATTAATGAG
>NW_006443145.1:92490-109058 GCF_000325575.1 Pteropus alecto
AGTGGCAAAAGATATAAATTCTATCGTATCAGTAATTATGTTAAATCTAAATTTATTAATACCTGCAATTGAAAGTCAGAAATTGACACTTTTTTAAAAAATCATGATCGAACTCAATACTATCTTCAAGAGGTACACTTTAAAATGAAAAATACAATAGGTTGAAAAGTGAAAGTTTGGAAAATGATATATGATGCAAACAGAAACCAAAGAGAACTGAAATGCCTATATTAATATCAGAAAAAAAGAATTATAAGACAAAAATTGTTAACAGAGTCAAACATTTATCATTATATAGACTTTTATAATGATAAAAGAGTCATTAAATTAAGAAGATATGTGCATTTAACATCAGAGCCCCAAAATACTTAAAACAAAAAATCATAAAATTGAAAGGAGATATAGACAATTCAACAATAGTTACAGACTTTAATATCCACTTTTAATAATGGATAGAAAAACTAGTCTGATGATCAATAAGGAATCCACCCAATAACAACAGAAAACACATTCTTCTGAAATATACACACTCTCCAGGACAGAATATCTGTTACGCTATGAAAGAAGCCTCAATACATTTTAAAGAATTGATATCATACAACATATGTTCTCCAATACCAATAAATTAAATTAGAAATCAATAACAGAAGGAATTTTGAAAATTTTAAAAAAAAATGGAAATCAAACAACACACTCCTAAATAACCATTGGTCCAAAGGAGAAATTGCAAAGAAAATTATATAATTATTTGAGATGAACAAAAATGAAAAGCCACATACTAAAACAACAAAAACAATGAAAAGAGAAAACAAATTATTAAAATCAGGCATTAAAAAGGAGTCATTGCTACTGACTTTACCTGGGCAGACACCGGAATATGTGGACTGCATTATTTGGATTGGTAATATATCTTAGACATAAACAGTGGGCCTAATAACCATTTTCAGATCTAAGCCACCTCTGTGTCTAGGGATTAATCTCAGGTGGTTTGACAGGAAATACAAATGAAATAAAATTTATATCTGATATTTTCTTCCAGAAGAGGCCTTCTCCTAACCTCTAATATTCATGATTTTTTTATTCAGAGGAGGTTAGTTGTAGAACTACTCCAAATGGTTACCAGGCACTTTTATAGCAATCTATGAGATACCTTGGCCTTTGGCAGAAATAGACTGGTGACTATATTTGATCAAGTTTACCCCACTTGCTTTGTGAATAATCAGCATTTGTCTAGATAAAGAGAAGAAGACTTTTTCTATTATATTTATTTGTAATGCCCAGGTGCCTATTTTGTTGCCTTTTTTTTCTCCTTTTTTCTTTTTTTACAAAATTAGAAGTTTATTAAGGTTTTTGCAGGACTAAATTTTAAGATTATCTGATGCAAACAGCATCTATCCTAGAAGATCTCTTGTCATCAGCACCCCCAACACACACACAAACACACCATACACATCATACCACACACACATACATGAGCACACACTCCTTAGTGTGTTACCTCCTTGTCAGCATATCCTAGTAAAGGGCTGGGGAGGACCAATCTTTTATCACTGGAAACTGTTGTCAGCTTTGATACTGAGCATGCTAGAGTGGAAAACAAAGTTTTAATTAATACTCTTGTAGTAATCCCCTCTCACTTTTCTACACGGTTATTTATTTTGTCAACCCAGACTGTAGGGTATGACAGTCCTGTGGCAACCCTGCACTCTGTACAACTTTCTTTTGTCCTCTCAGCCCTAACAAACTTTAAGCCAGAAATATTCTACTGCATCCTAAGATAAAATCTACACTGACTCACTCCCTTATGGCCATGACCATGTCAGAGTCACTTAGATGCCATGGGAATCATTTATAATAAGGAAAGATTCAATAAATAATTATATTTCTTATATTTCCTTTGGCGTGATGCTTTTTTTCTGGAAAGGGGCCTCAGTAACAAATGCTTATTTCTCCTCTTCCTTAAACTGCTGCTGCCACAAACAATCACAGGAAGGAAATACTGGTCTGCCTTTCAAAAGTCCTGAGTGTTAGATCACTACAAAAATAGCCTCCAATGAAACATCCCATTCTGAATTATTGGACTTGCACAATCTCCTCTAACATTAAATGAAGGTTGACCTTATAATGTCCTTGGGCCAATAGATTATGATGGAAGTGATGCCGCCCAAGCTCTGGACTAAAGCACTATGAACTATTACACCTTATTCTTTTGCATTCTTGGACAGCTAAGACAGTCATGCTACAAAAAGTCTTGGATGAAAAACCACATGGAGAGAAAGGTCCAGCCCTCCAAGCTATTCTAACAGCACTCAGAACTTACCAGCTCCTTCTGCTGAAAACAGCTGCGTAAGTGATTCTAGGAAAAAATAACATAAGAAGCACCCAATTAACCTATGCAATCATGAAAAGTAATATATTGTTGTTTAAAGCCATGAAATACTACAGTGATTTGTTATGCAGTAATAGATAATTGATACAGTTGTTGTTTATAAAGATTTCAGGTGTTGGGAGCTGGCTTCCCTTATAAGGGTGAACTACCTGGGTTCATAATCACAGGTTCTGGGTCTGTGTCTATAGTTACAAGACAAGTTGGAGCCAAGTGTTCCATCCGAGCCTGCAAGGCAAAGTTTTACAGTGACGAATGTTTCTCAGTTCCAGTTTATATTAGTATGTACAGATTCTGAAACCACAGCAGAAGACATGGCCTGCTTTTTTAAGAGTAACTGGCAAAATGCCTATTGAGAAAAGGAGAATACAAAAAGCTTCTGCCACTCTAGTTAACTTTGTCCATGTTTGATTATTTCATTTTCCAATTCCAATGTCCCAGCTGTGCTCCAGTGTCTTTATAGCTTACATCAAGGTTCAAATGGGAAGTCTTCCTAATTTCTCACTTTTGTCATTTTCTTATCTAAGTTGCTTGGTTTCCCTGCCCAATTTATCATTGACAAAGCCTCAGGTAAAGTACTTCTTGCTTAGAGTATTATTTATTCCATTTATCACACTAGAATTAATGAGAAGAGTCTCATTTTAGAAACACAGCCACCAAAATGAAATCACCACATAAAGAAGCAGAATAGTGTGATTGCAAAACATGGAGCTAGATTGCTTAGTTTTGAATCTTAGATCTTTGAATCCTTCCTGACCTTGGATAGATTATTTAACAACTCTTTGTTTCATCTTTTTTATCTGTCAGTTGGAGATAATAATAGTCATACCTACCTTGGAGATATTACAAGAGTAAATGTAAACTTGGCACTTTGTATATGTAAAAGTTTGGCTGTTAGTATTATTTTGATTATTATACAATAGCTGAATATAATATTCAGAAGGTAAGGATTTTAGACCGAGATCTTTGACAAACTAAACACTTGACCTTGGGTAAAGTACTACGAATTTGGGACCTCAGTTTTTTCATCTTCGAAATGAGTACTATACAGACCCTTTCAACTCTAAAAATCAAGAAATCTATAAAATGTGAAAAGAAAGGCTAAAATCGACCTCTCAGACCATGACCAGTAAGGGTAAGATATTTATTCTCCTTGCCCAGAAATGAATGGAGAAGTCTTGAAGCATAGTATCGTTTCATACATAAATCAAGGACTCTTTTTGTTTGGAAATGTGGTTTCAATTGTAAACAAGGCTATTTCTCACCTGGGATCTGATGAATAAGAACTGGTAGAAATTGAAGATTAAGTAACTATCCAGATAGGGAAGAGCCACTTACACAATTTTTTAATGGTTTAGGAGGATTTTCACAAGGACATTCCAAGATCAAGGAGGCCAGTACATGCAAGTAGCAAACAAACAAACAAACAAACAAACACGAACAAAACCACCAGAAAACCATGAAAGATGAAGGAAAGAAGGTGTTTCAAAGAGAGATGAATCTGCTGAGAAGAGTTGTTTGATCATAGCATCAGAAATGATACTGCTTTTTTTCCCCTGCAAGTGTCCTCCCATCTTATCTTCCTGCCTCATAGGCAGCATTGTGAAATAGACATCGGTATTTAGCCCGTTGTCATCTTGTCATAAATGTAAACGAAGGTCAGGATAACATTGTTGCTTTAAATTAACCTCTACCCATATCCTTCCTCAGAGACACAGATCATACTTATCTCAAGTCTTATCTATCTATCTATCTATCTATCTATCTATCTATCTATCTATCTATCTATCATCTATCTATCTCTATCTATCTATCTATCTATCTATCTATCTATCTATCTATCTATCTATCTATCTACCTATCATCTATCTATCATCTACCACCTATCTATCATCTATCTATCTATCTATCTATCTATCTATCTATCTATCTATCTATCTATCTATCTTTATATTTTGAGAGCTTCTGCTGAAAAACTAATAACCTGTTTGTAGGAGCCATAAATCTTGATGAGCTTCCAATAATGTACAAAGAAACAATCACACATTCATAGGCACACAAACACGTGCATTCTTATGAATGGTCTTAAAAGGCCTAGTTTTACCTTACTATTAAAAAGTGAAAAGATATTTGCACACCGATATTCATAGCAGCACTATTCACAGTGGCCAGAACATGGAAGCAACTGAAGTATCCTACAATATATGATTGGATAAAGAAGCTGTGGTACATATATACAATAGAATATTACTCAGCCATAAGAAGAAATGAAATACTGCCATTTGCGACAACCTGGATGGACCTCGAGAAAATCATGCTAAGCAAAATAAGCCAGACAGAAAAAGTTGAAAATAACATGATATCACTTATATGTGGGATATAAATCTAAAAGCAACAAATGAACAGGACAAACAAACACACATAGAGACTCATTGACATGGACTATAGACTAGTGATTACCAGATTGTAGGGGGCGGGAGAGGAGGGGGAAGGTAGATGTAATAAAGGCAGTCAAATATAGGGGGGTAGGGGAAGGGCGAAGTGAGTAAAGGGGATCAAATATATGGTAGCTGAAGGAAACTGGACTTTGGATGGTAAACACACAACAGATGTCAAATTATAATATACACTTGAAAATTATATAATTGTATTAACCGACATTATCCCGATAAACTTAATAAAAGAAAAAAAATCATCACCTCATTTAACCTTTGTTTAAAAAAAAGGCTATATTGAGACAAAGAAGGACTTAGTTATTCAATTTCTGGGTATTTATCAGAACAAACTGAAAACACTCCTTTGAAAGGCCATGTGAATGCATATGTTCATTGCACCATTATTTACAATTACCAAGATAATGGGTGCAACCTAGTTGTCCATCGATAAATAAATGAATAAAGAAGAGGCGGTACATATATACAATGGAATATTACTCAGCCATAAAATAGAATAAAATTGCCATCTGCAACAATATGGATGGACCTAGAAGGTATTGTGCTGAGTGGAGTAAGTCAAAGACAAATGCCATATGATTTTACTTACATGTGCAATCTAAAGAACAAAATAAAAAAACAAACAAAGCAGAAATAAACTAATAGATACAAAGAACATTTTGATGGTTGTCAGATGAGAGTGGGGTTGGGATGTGGGTGAAAATGTGGAAGGGATTAATAGGTACAAATTGGTAGTTACAAAATAGTCATGGGGATGTAAAGTATAACATAAAGAATATAGTCAATAATATTGTAATAACTGTGTATGGTGTCATATAGGTACCAGATTTATTGGGATGATCATTTTATAAGATACATAAAAGTCTAATCGCCATGTTGTATAAATAAAATTAATACAATATTATATGCAAAATGTAACTGAAAAAAATAAATTATTTAAAAAAGAATTTTAAAGTGTTCATAATCCTCTCTGTAGTACATCCTTCATGGGAAGTTTATTTTTATAGTATCTTCTTTCTGTCTTTAGTGATTGCTTTTGAAAGAAAGTAACATATAAGAAATGTGTTCAGATGCCTAAATATCCCATCAATGATTTAAAAAAAGATGAAAAGTCAGTAACATTTAATGCTATCTTAGAAGTACTACTACGCATTATGTAACTTAATTTTTATCACAAATATGAAGGCAAATATTGATTTTATTTTATAAAATGTGTAACTAAGGGATGAAAAATATAACTTTCTTCTAGTCTCACAGCTTGTAACTGATATGAAGGATCTAGATATATCTCACGAATTCACTTGGTGCTATGAACATGACCAATTCAAATCCTAACTAGATCTCTCTTTCACAGTTTATTCTTAAGCAAACCATTTTTTATTTCCTATATTCCCATTCCCTCCACTATGAAATAAAGGTTAGAACAAATTATGTTATAGCCCTATATTTATATAAATCTTTGATTGAATTCCTGTTAAATATTAGTGTTGGCATTTGGTAACGTTAGTGCTAAGTGCGCACTTATCCTATGAAGGATTAGTAAATGACAGTTTAAAGTGCTCTACTCTAATTGCAACATAAAATTGTAAAATAAAAATTTCAAAAGTGAGCCAAATGTTGGTAATAATCCTTCAAAAAATGCTGAATCATAGTCACTCTGAAGATATTTTCTAAATTTCTACTATAGGTCAAAGAATCTACCGAGCACAGCAGTGAACAAAAATAAATGTAGGCCTGTCCTTTTGAAGCTAAAATTGAATACAGGAAAGAGACTGTGGTAGGTTGAATAATGACCCCCAAGAAGTCCATGTCTCAATTCCTGGAACCTATGGATATGTAATCTTACATGATAAAAGGGACTTTGCAGATGTGATTAAATTAAGGATAGTGAGATGAAGAGATTATCCTGGATTATCTGGATGATCCCAATGTAATCACATTTCCACTAAAAAAGAAGCAGAGGGATATTCTATACAGGAGAAAATGACAAATGTAAGGACTAAAACAAGATTCTACATTGCTGGTTTTGAAAGTAAAAGAAGGGGCCTTGAACTAAAGAATACAAGGAATGCAACTCTAAAAGAAAAGGCAAGATAACATATATTCCCTTGTAGATTATGAAGATAGTGAAGTCCCACAGCCACCTTGATTTCAGCTCAGTGACACTGATTTCAGACTTCTGACCTCCCAAATTGAGAGTTGTTTTAAGCCACCAGGTTGGTGGTAATTTGTTGCAGCAGCAATATGAAACTAACACAAAAGCTTTATTCAAATAAGTCTAGAAACAGTAGACATCTGGTAGGGATCTTCATTCTCACTGTGCAACATGCTGACAGGTGCCCATGGCTCACTCCATATTTGAGATTTAGCCCCTCTCTTGATTTGCTTTAACTTCTCTCTCTATCAGTTGTGTTTTATTCTTACCAAAAGACATTTGAGTTTTTCTACAAAAATGTTGAACCTATGATAGGGAATTTTCCTAACTAAAAAGTTAGGCTAATGGCAGGCCAAAAGGGGAAAAAAAAGTTTGCCTAACTTTGAAAGAAAGTACATGGCATTATGACACATATACCATGGGAACCTGAAGTTGTCTGGGAATTTGGAGTAAGTGTCCCTGAAGAAGTGATACCTGAGCTGAGATCTGAAGGAGAAGTAGGAGATATCTGGCTTTGAGAGTGGGACTGAAGTCTGGGAAGAATTGCCAAGGTCATAAGATAGGAGAAAATATGGTTTGTGTATGGACCCAAAAGAAAGCCAGTGAAATCTAGGAGCAATTGTACATGGGATTGTTTACTTAATTTCTCTTTCTGATAGTTTGTTATTGGTGTATAGAAATTCAACCAATCTCTGAATATTAATTTTGTATCCTGCTACTTTGCTGAATGCACTCTATTCCAAAAATGTTTTGTGGAATCTTTAGGGCTCTCTCTATACAGTATCATGCCATCTACAAATGACAGTTTTACTTCTTCCTTTTCAATTCGGATGCCTTTTGTCTTTTCTCTTTTGTAATTACTGTGGCTAAGAGTTCTAATACTATGTTAAATAAAAGTAGTAAAAGTGAACATCTTTGTCGTGTTCCTTATCTTAAATAAAAATGCTTTTACTTTTCACCATTGACTATGGTGTTAGCTGTGAATTGGTCATACATGGCCTTTATAATGTTGAGGTATATTTTCTCTATTCCCACTTTGCTGAGAGTATTTTTATTATTAGTTTCAGGCATACAGTATGTTGGTTAAACATTTATATAGTTTATGAAATGATCCCTCCAATTATCACCCATCTGGCTCTACACATAGTCATTTCAATTCTACTGACTACGTGCCTTATGCCGTACTCCACATCTCTGTGACCATCTTTCAACTGCTAAATTGTACCTCTTTAATCTTTCATTCCTTTCAACCAGTCTCCCCAAAACTCCTTGCCTCTGGAAATCACCAGATTGTCCTCTGTATTTTTGAGTTCGTTTTCATGTAGTTTGTTCCTTTTGTTCCTTAGATTCCACATATAAGTAAAATCATATGGTATTTTTTTTCTGCATGACTTATGTCACTTAGCATAATAACCTCCAGGTTGATCCATGTCGTGAAAAATGGTAGGATTTCTTTTTTTACCTGAGTAATATTCAATTGTATATATGAGCCATAACTTCTTCATTCAATCATCTGTCGATGGGCACTTAGGTTGCTTCCATATCTTGGCTATTGTGAATAATGTTGCCGTGAACAAGAGGTGCATAGATCTTTATGAATTAGTTTTTTTATTTTCTTTTCTTTGGATAAATATCCAGAAGTGCAATTATTGAGTCATAAGGTAGTTCATATTTTATTTTTGAGGAAACTTCAAACTATTTTCCATAGTGGATGTACCAATTTGCAATACCATCAAGAGTGTACAAGGGTTCTCTTTTCTCCACATCCTCACCAACACTTGTGTTTTGACTTACTGATGATAGCTATTTTGACAGATGTCCTCATTGTGGTTTTAATTTGCATTTCAGTGATGATTAGTGACTTTGAGAGATTTTTATATGTCATTGGCCATCTGTATTTCCTATTTTGAGAAATATCTATTCAAGTCTTCTGCCCATTTTTAAATTAGATTGTTTCTTTTTCTGTTGTTGAGTTCTATGAGTTCTTTCTATATTTTGGTTATTAATCCCTTATCAGATGCATTATAAGTAAATATCTTCTCCCATTCAATAAGTAATCTTTTTATTTTGTTGATGGTTTCCTTTACTGTGCAAAAACTTTTTAGATTGATGCAGTCACATTTGTTTATTTGTCCTTTTGTTTCCTTTGCCCAAATATATCAGAAAAGAAATTAATAATAGCAATATCAGAGAGTTTACTGCTATGTTTTCTTCTAGAAGTTTTATGATTTTGAGTCTTAAATTTAAGTCTTTAATCCATTTTGAATTTATTCTTGTATATGGCATATACAAGAAAATGGTTCAGTTTCACTTTTTTGCATATGTCTGTCCAGTTTTCCCAACATCATTTATTGAAGAGATTGTCTTCACCTTATTGTGTATCCTTGCCTCCTTTGTCATAGATTAAATGAGTGTATAGATGTGGGTTCATTTGTGGGCCTTCTATTCTGTTCCATTGATCTAAATATCTGTTTTTATGCCAGCACCATGTTGTTTTGATTAATATACATTGCAGTTTAGCTTGATATCAAGTAGTATGATACCTTTAACTTTTTTCTTTCTCAAGATTGCCATGGCTATTCAGGATCATTTATGGTTCCATATAAATTTTTGGATTATTTGTTCTAGTTCTCTATAAAATGCTATTGGTATTTTGATAGGGATTCCATTGACTCTATAGATTGCTTTGGGTAGTATGACCATTTTAATGATGTTGATTCTTCCTACACATGAGTACAGTATATATTTCCATTTATTCGTATCTTCTTCAATTTCTTTTTATAATGACATAATTTTCCTCGGTTAATTTGATTCACAGATATTTTATTGTTTTTGATGCAATTGTAAATGGGATTGTTATCTTAATTTATCTTTCCAAAAGTTCATCATTGGTGTATTAAAATGCCACTGACTTTTGAATATTAATTTTGTATCCTGCTATTTTACTGAATTCATTGAACAGTTCTAACAGGTTTTTTTTTTTTTTGGTGAAATCTTTAGAGTTCTCTATATATAGTAGGATGTCATCTGGAAATAACGAGAGTTTTACATCTTCCTTTCAAATTTGGATTCCTTTTGTTTCTCTTTCTTGTCTTATTGCTGTGGCTAAGACTTCCAATACAATGTTAAAGAGAAGTGGTGAAAGTGGGCATCCTTGTCTTGTTCCTGATCTTAAGGAAAATGATTTTAATCTTTCACCATTGAGTTTGATGTTAGATGTACATTTGTCATATATGGCCTTTATTATGTTGAGGTGTGTTCTCTCTATTCCTACTTTGCTGAGAGTTTTTATCATAAATAGATGCTGAATTTTGGTAAATGATCTTTTGCATGCATTGATATGATCTCATTGTCTTTATCTTTAATTTTTTTTTCTTTTTTCCCCCTGGCTTTATTGAAATATAGTAGACAATTACTCGCTCACATTTACATTGTACAATTCAATGAGTTTTTTTTTTTTAAATTATAGTTGGCATACAATAATATACCAGTTACAGGTGTATAGCCTAGTGATCAGAGATCTACTTAACTGACAAAGTGATCACCCCACCAAATCTAGTATCTCTCTTCTCCCTTACATATTTATTACATTAACATTCTTTCCCATGAAACACTCTACATTTCCATGTCTATTCTGCAACTATCCTTCTGTACCGCTTAATCCCCTTGCCTTTTTATTCCATGCCCCCAAATGCCCCTCCCATCTAGTAACCCTCAAAATATTCCCTATATCTATGAGTTTATTACTGCTTTTGTTGTTTTTGTTGTTATTTTTGTTTATTTTGTTCTTCAGATTCCACATGTACATGAAATCATAAAATATTTTCTTTCTCTATCCAACCCATTTCATTCAGTGCAATACCCTCTAGGTCTATCGTGGCAATATCTTTTACTATCCCCTTCTTTTTAGTCTGTGTGTGTCTTTTAATCTGAATTGAGTCTCTTTAGGCAGCATATATAAGGGTCTTGTTTTCTTATCCATTCAGCAATACTGTCTTTTGGTTGGAGCACTTAAATCTTTTTATTTGAGGTACTTGTTAATAGGAATGTAGTTATTGCCATTCTTTATTCATGTTTTTGATATGAGTTTTTTCTTCTTAAAGAGTCTCCCCAACATTTTCTGTAATACTGGCTTAGTGATGCTAAATTTCTTTAGCTTATTTTTTTTCTAGGAAGATCTTTATCTATCTTTCAACTCTAAATGATAGCTTTGCTGGATAAAGTATTCTTGGCTGTAGATCCTGGGTTTTCATCACTTTGAATATTTTGTGCCAAGCCTTCTGTCCTATTTTTCTTGCTTCTTTTAAGATTTTCTCTTTGTCTTTAACCTTTCATATTTTAATTATGATGAGTCTTGGTGTGGGCCTTTTTGGGTTCCTGGTTTTTGTGAGTCTCTGAGCTTCCTGGGGTTGTATGTCTATTTCCTTCACCAGGTTAGGAAAGTTTTCTATCAATACTTCTTCAAATAGCTCTTCAACACATTTTTTTTTCCTTCAGGTACACCTATGACACAGATATTTTTACCTTTAATAGTGTCCCATAGGCTCCGTAAATTATTATTATAGTCTTGGCTTCTTTTTTCTTGCCATTCTGATTAAGTGTCCTTGGTTTCCCCATCCTCTATATTGATGGTTAGATCCTCTTCTTTATCCATTTTGTTTATTCCCTCTATTATACTCTTCATCTCAGATAATGTGTTCTTCATTTCTAACTGGTTCTCTTTTATAATTTCCATTCTCATTTTATGTTTTTTTTAATCTCTTTGTTAAACTTCTCTCTGAATTAATGTATATTATCCCTAATTTCACCGAGCATCTTTATAAACAGTGTTTTGAACTCTGCATCTGTTAAATTGCTTGACTCCATTATTCCTGGATCTCTGTTCTGTTCTCTTATATGGTTCTCGCTTTTCTGTCTTCCCATTTTGGCTGCCATTCTGTGTCTGTTTCTATGTACTAAACAAAGCTCCTAAGTCTCCCAGTCTTAGTGCAGTTTTCTGTACTAGGTGTCCAGTGGCACAGTCCTGAGAAGGGTTCACCTGCAGGCCAACTTTAGCCCCAGCCTGTATCCCTCAGGGGTCACCTGTTTTGATTCCGCAAGCAATCCACAGATGCTGCGCTTATAGTTGCCAAGAAACCACGCTAGAAAACGAGGCCAGCTGCCACTAGTGTGAGTCTTGGCTCTGCTCAGCAAGGAGCACCTTACTTGCTGAGGATACACATGGATGTGGCTTGGGTGGGGCCATGAGTTGGAGGAGGCAAAGTTTCAGGGAGTCCTCTGGACCAAGCAACATCTGTTATCCAGTTTGATGACATCTCATCTATGGTGGTGCTACATCAGCACAGTGGGAGAGGGAAGGGGTCAACAGAGGAACAATGAATACCACCAGCACTTCTGTCTGGAAGAGATCCTAGCCTCCAGCCCTCACTCCAACAACTCACTGTCCCTCTGCAAGTCTCTGATGCTCCCTGCACAGCCTACCCGACGCTGGTGCTCAGAGCGAGCAGATCTGTCACTGCTAACGTCCAGTTGCAGACACGGCCCCTTTAAGAGGTGTTTGCAGCTGCCAGCTGAAGCTCCCACAGCCTTGTCCCACTCAGCCTCTGGGGACTGGGCAGCCTTGCATCCGCACCCCACCCTACCTCCTCTCATTGCAGTGTGCTTTCTTATTTCTCTCCCTAGTTGTAGAGCTTGTTCATGTAGATCCCAGGCAAATTTCCTTACTGTTTGCTCCATGTTTTTGTCACAACTTTGATTTGGTTGTAAGAGAGATGAACAAAGCCTCTATTATCTTCACCATATTTTTTTCTCCCTCTATTTTTATCTTTCAATTTTTACCATGGTGTATCACATTGTTTTGCGAACATTGTACCAACCTTGCATCCCAGCGATAAATCTAACTTGATCATGGTGTATATTTTTAATGTATTGTTGAATTTAGTTTGCTAATATTTTCTTGAAAATTTTTGCATCAATGATCATTGAGGATATGTCAGCTTATAGTTGTTTTGCTTTGTTTTGTTCATAATATCTATGTCTGGTGTTGGAATCAGGGTGATAGTAGACCCATAAAAAAAAAAAAAAACTAGGGAACCTTCCCTCCTCTTTAATTTTTTGAAATAGCTTGAGAAGAATAAGTATTAATACTTCTTTGAATGTTTGATAAAATTTGCCTAAGAAGCCATGTGGTTTAGGACTTTGATTTTTCTGGGATTTTTTTTTTTATTATTACTTATTTGATTTCATTGGTGGTAATCAGTTGGTTCAGATTTCTGTTTCTTCTTGACTCAGTCTTGGGAGATTGTATGTTTCTAGGAATGTATCCATTGCTTCCAGATTTTCCGATTTGTTTGCATCTAATTGCTCCTAGTATTTTCTTATAATCCTTTGTAGTTCTCTGGAGTCCATAGTTAACTTCTCTTTCATTTTTTTATTTTATTTATTTGGGTCCTCTCTCTTTTTCTCCTGATGACTCTGCTTAAAGATTTATCAAATTTGTCTGTTTTCAAAGAACCAGCTCTTGGTTACATTGATCTTTGTATTGTGTTCTTAAACTCTATTTCATTTATTTCTGCTCTGATATTTATGTCTGGTTTATTTCACTTAGTATGATTATTTCGACGTCCATCCATGTTGTCACAAATAGCAGTATTTCATCCAGCTTTGTTTTGCTGTTCTTTTTCTAGTTCTTTTAAGTGTAAGGTTAGATTGCTTGTTTTAGCTTTTTCTTGTTTCTTGAGGCAGGCCTATATTGCTATGCATTTCCCTCTTAAGAATGCTTTCGCTGTGCCCCATAAATTTTGAGTCATTGTGTTTACATTTTCATTTTTCTCTAGGTATCTTTTGACTTCTTCTTTGATCTCATCATTAACCCATTCATTGTTTAGTAGCATGTTATTTAGACTCCATGTGTTTATGTAATTTCCATTTTTTCTTGAAGCTGATTTCTAGTTTCATACATTGACACTTGATATGAATTCAATCTTCTTAAATTTATTGATACATGTTTTGTGTCCTAATATGTGCTCTATCCTGGAAAATGTTCCATGTACCCTTGAGAAGACTGTATATTTTTCTGCTTTGGGGTGAAACACTCTAAAAATATTAATTAAATACAACTAGTCTAGTGTGTCATTTCTTTTCTAAATTATTCATTCATTCATTCATTCATTCATTCATTTATTTATTTATTTATGTGTAATTGAAGAAATAATTTAATTTTTTTTCCTTCGTCTAACTTCCCCCTCTCCTCTCCCCTCTGGTAACCACTAGTCCATTTTCCATGTCCATGAGTCTCTGTTTAGTTTTCCTGTTCATTTGTTGCTTTTAGTTTATATCCCACATATAAGTGATATCATGTAATTTTCAACTTTGTCTGGTTTATTTCACTTAGTATGATTATTTCGACGTCCATCCATGTTGTCACAAATAGCAGTATTTCATCTCTTCTTATGACTGAGTAATATTCTATTGTATATATATACCACAGCTTCTTTAGCCAATCATCTATTGTAGGACACCTCGGTTCCTTCCATGTCCTGGCCACTATTAATAATGCTGCTATGAACATCGGTATGCAAATGTGACTTCAGATATGAGTTTTCAAGACTTTGGGGTAAATACCCAGTAGAGGGATCGCTGGATCATATGGTAGATCAATTCTCAGTTTTTTTGAGGAACCTCCATACTGTTTTCCATAGTGACTGTACCAATTTGCAGTCCTACCAGCAATGTATAAGGGTTCGTATTTCTCCACATCCTCTCCAGTATTTATTACTTATCCTGTTGATCATAACTATTCAAACAGGTGTGAGATGGTATCTTGTCGTGGTTTCGATTTTCATTTCCCTAATAGCTAGCAATGGTGTTCATCTTTCCAAATATTTATTGGCCATTTGTATGTCCTCTAGGATGAAGTGTCTGTTCAGGTTCTCTGCCCATTTTCTGATTAGATCATTTTTAAAAATTAAATGTATTTATTTAAATTAGTTTCATGTATATAGTATATTGGTTAGACAGCTATAATGTTCATAAAACGATCCTTCCAATTGCTTCCTCCCTCCCTTGGTCCTCCACTTAGCCACCGTATTAATGCTAACTGCCCTTCCTCTACCATGCTCAGTGAGGGACAGAAGGGAGGGGGTTTGGGAGGCTGGGAGAATGGGGTGAAGGGGAGCATAGCAGAGGGATCATTTGTTTCTTTGTTATTATTGAGTCGTATGACATCTTTGTATATTTTGGATATTAGGCCCTTATCGGAGGCGTAGCTTGCAAATATCTTCTCCCAATGGGGTAGTTGTCTCTTTAACTTGTGGATGATTTCTTTTGCTGAGCAGTTTTTTCGTTTGATTTAGTCCAATTCGTTTATTTTAGTTTTTACTTCCCTTGACTTTGAGGTCATATTCATGCAATCCTCTTTAAGTCCAACATCTTTGAGTTTAGTTCCTACGTTTTCTTCTATGCATTTTATTGTTGCAGGTCTTATATTCAGGTCCTTAATCCATTCTGAGTTAATTTTGGTGTGTGGTGATAGACAACAGTCTAGTTTCCTTCTTTTCCAGGTGGCTTTCCAGTTTTCCCAGCACCATTTATTGAAGAGGCTTTCCTTTCTCCACTGTATGTTTTTGGCTTTTTCGTCAAAAATTATTTGCCTATATAAATATGGATTTACATCAAGACTCTCGATTCTGTTCGACTGGTCCATGTGTCTGATTTTCTGCCAATGCCAAGCTGTTTTGATTACTGTTGCTTTGTAGTATAATTTGAAGTTGGGCAGAGTGATGCCTCCACTCTCATTCTTATTTCTCAAGATGGCTTTGGCAATTCGAGATCTTTTGTGCGCCCATACAAACCTGATGATGTTTTGTTCCATTTCTTTAAAAAATGCCAATGGGATTTTGATGGGGATTGCATTAAATCTGTATAATGTTTTAGGTAATAAGGCCATTTTAACTATATTGATTCTTCCAAACCAAGAACACGAAATACCTTTCCATTTCTTTCTATCTTCTTTGAATTCTTTTAATAGGGTCTTATAGTTTTCATTATATAGGTCCTTCACATATTTCTTTGGTATTATTACTAGATATTTTATTCTTTCTATTGCAATTGCAAAGGGAATTATTTTTGTCCACTTCTTTTTCTGACACTTCATTAATAAAATATAGGAACGCTATGAATTTTCAAATGTTAATTTTGTATCCAGAAACTGTAGAGTATTTGCTCATTGTTTCTAGTAGTGTTCTTGTGGAATCTTCAGGGTTTTCTACATAGAGAATCATGTCATCTGCAAATAGTGACAGTTCGACTACTTTGTTTCCTATTTGGATGCTTTTTATATCTTTCTCTTGCCTGATTGCACTCATTAGGACCTCCAATGTTATGGTGAATAAGTGGCGATATTGGACAGCCTTGCCTTGTTCCTGATCTTAGAGGTAAGGTCGTTTGTTTTTCACCATTAAGTATAATATTGCTGAGGGTTTGTCATAGATGGCCTTTATGACATTAAGGTACCTTCCTTCTATACTGATTTTGTTAAATGTTTTGATCTTAAATGGATGCTGTATTCTGTCGA